>NC_044003.1:998592-1298592 GCF_902150065.1 Myripristis murdjan | reverse complement strand
CGGGAGGGAGAGGGGGTGGGGGGCCAACGAGGCGTTGAATTTCAAGGAATGTGTGTATATGTGTCCTTGTGTATGTGTGTGCGTACGTCCAGGACCATCTTCCCCATACAGACTACACATTGTCTCTGCCGTCTGATTAGATGACACCCCCGGCCGTTGCCCGGGAGACGGCCTCGAGAGTCCTGCACAGAGTTGAAGTTCCCGGGTAAGGGAGATGGGGAGGGAAGGGGGGGAGCGGCTGTCTGCATAAACATCCAGGAGAAACTGAAGATAGCGGCCTTCCAAGGTCGCTGGGGCGCCGAATTGTGGATAAGGTGATTGTTTTGGTCAGGCTGATTCTGCAATTTCCATCAGCCTTAAGTCTCTGTGGTTCTCTCGGTGATTCTGAATAATTTCGAATTATAGCACATTTCCTCAGAGTCGAGCTTCCAACTTCTCCAAGTTGTTACCCATCTGGCGTAAAAGTCCAGGAATTCCTTCCTGCTTGCGAATTGATTCAATCAATCAATTCGCGCAACGCATGAGTCTGAGTGTTGTTAGCACGGCACAAACCTTCTATGGCTGGCAGCTTCTCCAGAGCCAAAAGCGCTGCCAACACCCTCTGAACTTTGCGATAAATCAGGAATCCACCAGCTCCAAACAGCAGAAATCCTGTTATCATAAATCCAATCATGTAGACGTCTTCAACATCCTCGACGGAAAGAAAGAAAGAAACAAAGAAAGATAGAGAAAAGATAGAGTTTATAGAGTAGAGAAAACAGACGTCTTTCCCTGCCTCCCGTCTCAAAGCGTTCGTCAGACTTTGCTGGTTCTGTTTTCCTTTGCGCGGCATAATCCTTGATCTGCAAGTATGTTAAGAGGTTGTTGCTATGGAGCCTGGACTGGACCTTATGATGACTGAAGGAGGCATAACTCCCATCCACAATGAGGTCTCCAACAGTCTGGATACCCATTTTTTCCACTGTGTAAAAGCTGAATTTAAAATAGAAGGGAAAGATGAGGAGTTCCCTGCAGAACTGAAAGCAGTGCTGCCCAAGCTCCTCAAAAATGTAGTCTTCTTGACCAGAGGCAAAAAATATCAGGACCAGGTGTACACAAACATGTCGGGAGCATACAAAGCTGCACTAAAAGCTCCATACCTCGGCTTGTCAGACTACATCTCCCTGATAATGACACCATGCTATAGACCTAATAGACTTTTGTTGTGCATACTTTTAATCTTTTAATCTTGTGCCTTGCTGCTTTTATGAGAGTGCCAAACTCAGTTTTGTTGTAGAAATTACAATGACAGTGAACTTCTTATGTACAGCAGGATGTCATCTGCATGTAGTGAGATTTTACTTATAATATCTTTTGTACTGTATCCATGTATGTGGGGATTGGAATTAATGACTTGAACAAGAGTCTCAAAGGCCAAAGCAAAAATCATTGATGAGGAGATAAGGAACAATCTTATTCTCATTCATCTGTGCAGTTGAAATGGTGGGGAAAGAATCTTATATTAGTCACAATTCTAGCACAAGGCTCATGATGGAGCATTTTTAGCCATCTTTCAAATTGTTTTCCAACATCATATCTTCTCGGGGCTGCAAAGAGAGAGAGGAGAGGCAGATCATTTGTCCTCTTGTTCTGAGTAAATTATATTGAAAAGCCTGTCTGGTCAGGAGGGATAGGTTAGGATAGGTTAACAGTTAGAGAGCTGAGTCTTGAAGCCAGAGTTTTGGCAAGTATCTAATAACTTGTGAGGTTTTCCACCAAACTCAAAATATGTTTTTTTTTTTTTTTTTAAAGAATGCAAGAGAGAGATTTTTTATATATTTTTTCTTTTTTTTTTTTTTTTAGATTGGTCATCATTATGTCGTCCTCAGACAAGCTTGTCAACGGAGTCTCCAGTTATCTTGGTTCTAGTTCTGCAGAACTCTCCACTCCTGCATCCCTCCTTAGTATGTCCACGTATGTTGGTGTGGGACGTCCTCTTAATTGGTGCCCGTGTGTTGGCTTCCAGGGCACCAGCTTGCTAGCTGGGAGTTCTTAGTGTCTCTGGCAGTGGCCAGCAAGTTTCATCCTCCTGGATGTCACTCTCTCACTCAGCCTTGATAGCCAGATGCAGATACAGATACAGATGCTTGTTGGTAACATGCTCGTTCTGGTTGATATTTAGTACCACACACAGCATTCTGGTGTAGCACCCATCCAGGGACTTCTGGATGGGTGGCTTCAAGGTCCAGGTTTCACAGCCATATAGGACGACAGACTCCACTGTTGCATGGAAGAAGCTCAGCTTGATGTGTCGAGGGAGACTGGAGTTCCACGCACTAGTCATGCCATTCAGGGCCCTCCATGCTAGCGCCTTTCTCACCTTAAGGTCCCGTTCTGTTGAGCTGACCCAGGAACCCGGGTACTTGAAGTCGCTAACCTCTGCCAGAGCATTGCCTCCTGCTGTCTTGAGAGGTGGGTGGTCCGGGGGATGTTGTAAGTGATTGCCTTAGTCTTCTTTGCATTCAACCTGAGGCCAACCCTGGCACATTCTGCCACCACTCTGTTCAAGAGCTCCTGTGCTATGCTCCACATGGTCAGACATCAGGCAGATGTCATCTGCATAGTCCAGGTCTGCCAGGACTACAGCAGGGTTTTTTCTAGACTTCCTAGGTAGATAGATAGATAGATAGATAGATAGATACTTTATTCATCCCGAATAAAGTGATTGTGAAGCCAAGCTCCTGCTCCCACCCATTGATGGCATAGTCCAGGGCTACAATGAAGAGGAAGGGGGTAAAAGTGTCCCCCTGCAGCACCTCTGCTAGGATGTCAAACTCCTCACTGTTGCCATCCGGGGTAACCACTTTGGCTCCTGTACATGGCCTCTATGGCCCGGAGTAGGTTAGGAGGGACCCCATAAGCTTTAAGGATTTTCACCATCACGCCTCTGTGTATTGAGTCAAATGCTTTTTTGAAATCAATAAAACATAGGACTGCTGTTAGGTTGTTCTTTTTCACCTCCTTGATGATCCTCCTTAGGGCCAGGATCTGGGCTACGGTGGTCTTTTCCTTTCTGAAGCCATTTTGATTGTTCCTCAGGTGAGGGTCAATGGCATCCCGCATCCGGATTAGTATCATGCGATTGTACATTTTCGCTATGACACAGGTCAGGCTAATGCCACGATAATTGTCTGGCTTAGACAGATCTCCAGACTTCGGCACCGGGATGATGTTGGAGAGGGACCATATATCAGGCTTGATATTTTCTATCAGAGCTTGGTTGCAGATCTTCAATATGATGTTGTCGAGATTGCAGTTCTTAGGGACCTCTGGGAGGATGCCGTCCGGCCAAGCACTTTTCCCCTGCTTCAGAGTGGACTTCACCGCGGCGAACTCTATGGCTGTAAAGGGGCCATCATCAATCTCATGATTTGTGAGGACTGCAGGTATCTCTTCCTGAGCTCCTTCTTCCTGGAAGTGGGTGAACCAGGAGGTCACTCTCTCCTCTGGGCTGCAGCAATGTGCAGCATTATTTTTTATCCAAACTATGAATTTGTTGTTCCCAATCCACTAACTCTGCCTGTTTTCTTTTCTTCTTCACAGCATTGATCAGAATGTCCCATAATATTGAGGGAGATGTTTCAGGAAGGTCATTCATTTCCAAGAAAAATGAGACTTGTTCCTTAATGTACTTATTGAACTCTGACTCTTTCAGCAGTTGTGGATCAAGTCTCCATGTCTTTTCAGACTAAGTCAAATTATCTAAATTTAAAGACAGAGAGATGGTGGTGTGGTCTGAAATTACTATATCGTAATATTTTATGTTACCAGTGTATGGCAACAACTCGGCATCCTTCAAGGAGTAGTCAATTCAAATGTACACATTAAACTCTTTCTTGTGGGTGGAAAATCTTCCAACCAACCAAATTGGAATGTTTTCAAAGTATTCCCTCATGAAATGCTAGAGTTGGAGTTTGGTGCTCTACGAGATAACGAATGGTCCAGTTATGGGTCTTAAACAAGATTCAGGTCTCCTCCTATTATTAAATTGGTCTGTGAAATGTCATTAGCAAAGAGATCATTTCCTCAACTATATCTCTCTGCCATTCAAATAAAGTACTCATTGTCTTGCCTATACTACGAAAAATTTGAAAAGTAATGTGCGACCCCTCTAAAGGCCGATTATGGCCAATATGATAATAATATATCGGCGTTCTGTGTACACGTAGCTTAGGGAGTGTTTGCGTAGCAAATGCGTCCCTTGCAGGCCCTCTACAACCACTGCAGAGACTTGCCGCGCACCTCCCAAAAATTGTAACTACGCATTGGAACTACGCAGACCCTACAGAGACCACAAGAGCTATGATTGGTTCGCCGAACTACATCATTTCTGGCATTTTGCTCCTCCGGCTTCACTGCCTGTTGTAGTACCACATTCCAATAGTTTTCACCTCACTACTTTGCACCTTTTGTTTGTATTGATTTGCGCATTTCAATTCTTTTGCACCATTTGTACTTAAAGTGTGCATTTCTTTTATTTTGCACCTTGTTTTGCACTATTTGTTTGAGGAACTAAAACAAGTAAGTTTTGTAAAAACATGACTGTTCATTTACAATGCCACAAATAAGGTTTTTGAAAAGGCTTGTCAGTGTGGATAACAATATGATAATAATATATCGGCGGGGAATTGCATAGCATACTAGACCGAGAGGACTCAGAAGCACGAGAGGCACACACCATCTGCGTAGCAACTGCGTGCACGTTGCGTCTAGTGTCCACAGAACCATAAATCAGCCTTAAGAATGTTATAGAAAGTATGTCGTGGCAGAAAGTGGTGGTTCAACAAAGGAATCAAATGGTCGAGACACAGGTGTCAGATGGGGAGTTCTCTTTATTCACAGCGGCCCTACTAACAACATAGATCAGAGACAATTCTTCCAAAAGCCCACATTACAGATCATGCCATCACTTTTTATACCCTGGGTGTGTATTGGTTATGCGTTGTTTTGGACAGTATCTCATGACGTTTTGGCAGACCTAACTTCCCATTAATGGGGAAACATTTCCCGACCTCGCTTAACTTGGACTCCAACCAGCTTCCTCTGATTACTCCACATCATGAGTGTGTGTGTGTGTGTGGTGTGCTTGCCTATTTCCCAGAATCTCCAGATGTTTCCTACTCATGTTCTTAGCCTATACTTGCCTTGTTTTGGTGTCAGTACTGATCACAATGGCTTGGCAATCACACCTTCACGAAGGTCACGATGGCCTGGTTCTTACCCTTTTCCCGGTGCCCAAACAAGTACGTGACCTGGCCTGCAGCTTAGACCCTGCCACACTACTACAAGTACAACAGGCTATAGGTCTACCATTGGCTGTCTACAGGCCATCAGTTCCTCCATTAACAAGACATGTTATGTTTATAGACAGTTAAACAAGAAATAAACAAAAATATGTACACATTACCCCTATCCAGGAGTAAGGGGTAATGTGTACATATTATTATCTTTTCTGGAGTTGCCCAGGGGGTGAGGTGCCAGCAGTTCAGAGTATTCAGCCTTCTTGGAGACCCTGAATGGAGTCCTTCGTGGGACTCCAGTAGGGGACTCTGTAGTCCTGAACCCGATTAGTTGTCATGGATTGTCCATAAAGAACACCATGTTCAAACATAGGGATGCTCATAAGTGTACTTGGTACCAGAGCACTCTCGGCCAAAGGTCAATGATCGATTTTGTAATCGTATCATCTGACCTGTGGCCATTTGCTCTGGACACTCGGGTGAAGAGAGGGGCAGAGCTCTCAACTGATCACCATCTGGTGGTGAGTTTGGTTCGATGGCAGGGGAAGCCTTTGGAAAGACCTGGCAAGCCCAAGTATATAGTGAGGATGAACTGGGAACATCTGGATGAGGCCTTGGTCAGAGAAACCTTCATCTGCCACCTCCAGCGGGGCTTCTCCCATATCCCTGTGGAGGCTGGGGACATTGAACCAGAGTGGGCAATATTCAAAGCTTACATTGCTGAAGCTGCAGTTGTGAGCTGTGGTCAGAAGGTCTTCGGTGGCTCAATGGGCGGTACCCTTCGAACATCGTGGTGGACACCGGTGGTCAGGGAAGCTGTCCGACTGAAGAAGGAGGCCTTCCAGGATATGTTATCCCAGGGGACTCCCGAGGCAGTTGCAAGGTACTGACAGGCCAGAAGGGTGGTAGCCTCAGCTGTGCTGGAGGCAAAGTAGCATGTGTGGGAGACGTTCGGAAAAGACATGGAGAAGGACTTTCGGGGAGCAGGGATGGGACACTGTTGAGCTCAACTGAGGACGTTGTTGAGCGGTGGAAAGAGCACTTTGAAGAACTCCTCAACCCAATCAACCTGCCCTCTAGGTTCAAGGCAGAGCTGGAGGATGATGGGGGATCAATGTCAATCTCTAGGGAGGAAGTCACTGAGGTAGTTAAACAACTCCGCAGGGGCAAGGCCCCAGGGATTGATGAGATCCGTCCAGAAATGCTGAAGGCTGTGGTTGTTGAGGGGCTGTCATGGATGACATGCCTCTTCAACATTGTGTGGAAGGTTGGGGCAGTGCCAAAGGAGTGGCGGACCGGGGTGGTGGTTCCCCTGTTTAAAAAGTGGGACCAGAGGGTGTGTGCCAATTATAGAGGCATCACACTCCTCAGCCTCCCTGAGAAAGTTTACTCTAAGGTGCTGGAGAGGAGGGTTCAACCAATAGTCAAACCTGAGATTGAAAAGGAACAATGCGGTTTCCGTCCTGGTCGTGGAACAACAGACCAGCTCTTCTCTCTCGCAGGTATTCTGGAAGCAGCCTGGGACTATGCCAGGGCTGTGCCTTGTCACCAATCCCGTGAATTTCATGGACAGGATATTGAGGTGTAGTCATAGAGGAGATGAGTTGTAGTTTGGTGGGCTGAGGATTGCATCGCTGCTTTTTGCAAATTATGTGGTCCTAATGGCATCATTGGTGTGTGACCTTCAGCACTCACTGGACCAGTTCGCGGCCAAGTGTGAAGCAGCTGAGATGAAGATCAGCACCTCTATATCTGAGGCCATGGTTCTCAGTAGGAAATCAACGGATTGCCTACTGCAGGTCAGGAATGAGTTCTTACCCCAAGTGAAGGAGTTCAAGTATCTCGGGGTCTTGTTCACGAGTGAGGGAACATTGGAGCGTGAGATTTGCCAGAGAATTGGAGCAGCAGGCGCGGTACTGCGTTCGCTGTGCTGCACTGTTGTGATGAAAAGAGGGCTGAGCCAGAAGGCAAAGCTCTCGATCTACCAGTCTTCATTCCTGCCCTCACCTACGGTCATGAGTGATGGGTCATGACCAAAAGAACAAGGTTTCGGATACAAGTGGCCGAAATGGGTTTTCTCAGGAGGGTGGCTGGTGTCTCCATTAGGGATAAGGTGAGAAGTTCAGTCATCCATGAGAGACTCAGAGTAGAGCCGCTGCTCCTCTGGAAAGGAGCCAGTTTAGGTGGTTTGTGTATCTGGTAAGGATGCCACCAGGGCGCCTCCCAAGGGAGGTATTCCTGGCATGTCCAGCTGGGAGGAGTGTGGCCAGTGGGGCAGGCCACACTAGGCCAGTGTGGAGATTATGGGCCCTATCTTGTGCCACCCGCTACCCGCTGCCACTACCCGCTACCCGCAAATTGCGGATTTAGGAAGTTCCGCTATCCCTAAACGGTATCTTGTGCCCACGCTACCCGCTATCCTTTATGCCAACTCCGTCATTAGCGCCTGGAGGTGTGTCCGTGGGCGTGTTTCATGCGCTATCCCTAAAATTGCTATCTTGCGCACACACTTTAGGGAAAGCGGATAGCGGGTGGTCCGGACCACCCGCTACCCGCTATGGGCTGTTAGGAGAGCGTGCCCAGGCGGCTTCAATGCACGCCCCGATGGAGCCTCGCCACGCACACGGTCGGACTGATACCAGGACACCGCCGGAATGGACTGAGTATATTACTCATATAGACTGTTTAGAGGAAAGACTGTTTTAATTGGACACTTACGCCAGCACGTTTTATTGTTTTATCATAAGCCAGCAGCTGTGCTATATTTTTATTTTTAATATTTTATTTGCCCAATCTACCTTGTCAATAAATTAGTTTACACATAATTCCACCTCTGCCTCTTGTGTGTGTGTGGTGTGACCCGGGGATTTTACTCAATCAGTACAACCTTGTGACACGTCCACTTGGACACATGCAGCTCCACCTCCCGAATTGACTCGCCTATAATATAATATATAATATGTATATATATATACAGTACAGGCCAAAAGTTTGGACAAACCTTCTCATTCAATGCGTTTTTTTTATTTTCATGACGATTTACATTGTAGATTCTAACTGAAGGAATCAAAACTATGAATAAACACATGTGGAGTTATGTACTTAACTTTTGTTCATGTTTTTTCTCGTTTTTTCGTTCAGGAACTCTTGCAGGGTCCCAACGTGAACTCAAATCTAACCTGAAGAAGAAGTTTGAGTGTGTGTTGGAGGTGATTGCTAAAGCAGGAAACCCAACACCTCTGAATCAGATCTACACAGAGCTGTACATCACAGAGGGAGAGAGTGGAGAGCTCAATGAGGAACATGAGGTCAGACGGATTGAAACAGCATCCAGGAAACAAGCCAGACCAGAAACACCAATCAAATGTGAAGACATCTTTAAACCTTTACCAGGAAGAGATCGACCAATCAGAATGGTGATGACAAAAGGAGTGGCTGGCATTGGGAAAACAGTCTTAACACAGAAGTTCACTCTGGACTGGGCTGAACACAAAGCCAACCAGCATATCCACTTCACATTTCCATTCACTTTCAGAGAGCTGAATCTGCTGAGAGAGAAAAAGTTGAGCTTGGTGGAACTTATTCATCACTTCTTTACTGAGACCAAAGAAGCAGGAATCAGCAGGTTTGAGCAGTTCCAGGTTGTGTTGATCTTCGACGGTCTGGATGAGTGTCGACTTCCTCTGGACTTCAAGAACAACCAGATCCTGACTGATGTTACAGAGTCCACCTCATTGGACGTTCTGCTGACAAACCTCATCAAGGGGAACTTGCTTCCCTCTGCTCGCCTCTGGATAACCACACGACCCGCAGCGGCCAATCAGATCCCTCCTGAGTGCGTTGGCATGATAACAGAGGTGAGAGGCTTCACTGACCCACAGAAGGAGGAATACTTCAGGAAGAGATTCAGAGATGAGGAGCAGGCCAGCAGAATCATCTCCCACATCAAGACGTCACAAAGCCTCCACATCATGTGCCACATCCCAGTCTTCTGCTGGATCACTGCTACAGTTCTGGAGGAGTTGTTGAAAACCAGTGAGGGAGGAGACCTGCCCAAGACCCTGACTGAGATGTACATCCATTTCCTGGTGGTTCAGTCCAAAGTTCAGAACGTCAAGTATCATGGGAGAGCTGCGACAGATCCACACTGGACTCCAGAGACCAGGGAGATGATCCTGTCTCTGGGAAAACTGGCTTTTGAGCAGCTGGAGAAAGGCAACCTGATCTTCTATGAAGCAGACCTGGCAGAGTGTGGCATTGATATCAGAGCAGCCTCAGTGTACTCAGGAGTGTTCACACAGATCTTTAAAGAGGAGCGTGGGCTGTACCAGGACAAGGTTTTCTGCTTCGTCCATCTGAGCGTTCAGGAGTTTCTGGCTGCTGTTCATGTCTTTGTGACATTCATCAACTCTGGAGTCAATCTGCTGTCAGAAGGACAATCAACCTCCCAACTAAAACACCTCTACCAGAGTGCTGTGGACAAGGCCTTAAAGAGTCCAAATGGACATCTGGACTTGTTCCTGCGCTTCCTCCTGGGTCTTTCACTGCAGACCAATCAGACTCTCCTAGAAGGCCTGCTCACTCAGACAGGAAGTGGCTCACAGACCAATCAGGACACAGTCCAGTTCATCAAGGAGAAGATCAGGGACAGTCCCTCTCCAGAGAGAAGCATCAACCTGTTCCACTGTTTGAATGAGCTGAATGACCATTCTCTAGTGGAGGAGATCCAGCAGTACCTGAGTTCAGGACGTCTCTCCACAGACAAACTGTCCCCTGCTCAGTGGTCAGCTCTGGTCTTCATCTTACTGTCATCAGAAGAAGATCTGGAGGTGTTTGACCTGAAGAAATACTCTGCTTCAGAGGAGGCTCTTCTGGGGCTGCTGCCACTGGTCAAAGCCTCCAAGAAATCTGTGTAGGTTCATTGATAACTGGACATAGCTCACACATAAAATGATTTCTACACAAGGAAAATATAATTTTAAAGTCACTATTGTCACCATTACTTCCTCTTCAGGTTGAGTGTGTGTAATCTCTCAGAGAGAAGCTGTGCAGCTTTGGCCTCAGTTCTCAGCTCTCAGTCCTCTAGTCTGAGAGAACTGGACCTGAGTGACAACCAGCTGCAGGATTCAGGAGTGAAGCTGCTCTCTGCTGGACTGGAGAGTCCACACTGCAGACTGGAGGCTCTCAGGTCAGGATTCCTTAACCTGCTCAACACATGACCAGTTCAGACCTGATTTACATGCAGCTTCATGCCACTGATCAGATTCCTAACCTGTGTAGGTTTTTGTGAAAACCCAAAGCAGATGATGTGGTGGACTGATTGTGTTTGTGATGGTGTGCAGGCTGTCAGGCTGTCTGCTCACACAGGAAGGCTGTGCTTCTCTGGCCTCAGCTCTGAGCTCCAACCCCTCCCATCTGAGAGAGCTGGACCTGAGCTACAATCATCCAGGAGACTCAGGAGTGAAGCTGCTCTCTGCTGGACTGGAGGATCCAACCTGGAGACTGGAGGCTCTCAGGTATGGAGAGACACACACAGTGTCTTACAGAGGGCTGAGGAGTATTGTTTCATGTTTAATGGTGGATATGAGTGACGTGGTCTGCTAAATCCTTCATAAGGAAGGTTATTTATTGCCCATGTTTCCATCCTCAAAGAGAATCTGCTGCTCTGACTCTGTTTCTTCCTCCAGGGTGGACCATGGTGGAGAGCAGTGGTTGAAACCAGGTCTGAGGAAGTGTAAGTGTGGATTTAGTTTGGCTCCTGAACACAAAGCAGCAAACATTCAGCTGTTTAGATGCTGCAGCTGCAGTTTCTGCTGCTTGTTCTTAGCTGCTTTTACCTGTTGAACCAAACAAAATCACATTTGACGCTCTACCACGAAGATAATCTTTATTCCTTTAATATTTACACATTTTTCCAACTGTTGAAACATTGAACACACTCACCTGAGGCCTTGATCATTTTATTCAGCCATCTGTACATTTTCATTGTTTAACACAATAAAATAAAGAAATCTTTTGTATAACTTGACCAAGCTAGATCCAAGCTTCTATATTTTTGGACCTTTAACAAATTTTCTAATTGTTATTATTATTATTATTATTATTTCATTTTCTTATTATTATTATTCTCACACAAATGATAAAAACAGTAAAGCCATAAATCCTCTGGACTGTGTGAAATAAATGTCTTTATGAGGAAAAACTCACTGATTACAGCAGTAACATTGGTGAACATTTTCCTCAGTTGCTTTGTTCATGGTTTTGACAACATAAATATTAGTTTGGAGAAATAAATCAAATGAGAAAAAAATATTTTATTATATCAGAAAAACAAAACAATGAAGCAGTACAGCAGCTGGTGTTTTCCCTCTTTAACAGCTTCCTCTCTCCACTAAATTAAACAAACCTGACAGCCAATCACAGTTCTTTGCTGTATTCTAATAATTGAAGAACATTAATGTCAGGCAATTGAGATTTTGCATAAAGCATTTTGAGAATAAAGGTTATGCCAAGTGAAGAGAACTAATAAATAATACCAAGAGAAAAATAATTACATCTCTATTTTTTGATCTTTTTATTATTCATTATTCATTGGAGTGGTGCATGGGCTAAACTGGATTAACTGTCCACACCTGAGAAGGGGTGGCTAAGAGGCAGAAAGTCTCCTGAAGGCTGGCTGCATTCTCACCACACTTTCTTTTCTGCTTTGCTTTTTGTACTCCTCCCCTAGATTTTAACTGAAGTTATTCATTTATTCAAATAAAGGCAAGGCAAGGCAAGGCAAGTTTATTTGTATAGCACAATTCAACACAAATAAAATGATGTCTGTCTTCATGCTGCGGCCCACAAGTGTGTGTCATCCATTCATTCAGATCCTGCTGTGAATGAAGAGGACGGCTGACACAATATGTCATCATCAAAGAGTTAACAAATCAATAATCAAACTGTTAATAAATCAGCAGATAATAACCACAGCAGGTCTGTTGTGTCTTGTTCTCTCCATCAGATTCCTGTGAACTCAAACTGGACATAAACACAGCGAACAGGAGCCTCATCCTGTCTGAGGACAGCAGGAAGGTGACACGAGTGAGAGAAGAGCAGCCATATCCTGATCACCCAGAGAGGTTTGACTGCTGGGAACAGATCCTGTGTAGAGATGGTCTGACTGGTCGCTGTTACTGGGAGGTCGAGTGGGATGGAAGGCTTTATATAGCAGCGACTTACAGAGGAATCAGCAGGAAAGGAAACAGAGATGACTGTGTTCTTGGATATAATGATAAGTCCTGGAGTCTGACCTGCTCTGATGGTGGTTTCTATGCTAGTCACAATAACACAACAAAGGTCATCCGAGCCCCCTCCTCTTCTAAGAGAGTGGCAGTGTATCTGGACTGGCCTGCTGGCTCTCTGTCCTTCTTCAGCGTCTCCTCTGACACACTGATCCACCTCCACACCTTCAACAACACCTTCACTGAGCCTGTGTACCCCGGGTTTTGGGTTTGGGTATATGGCTCCACAGTGTCTCTGTGTGACATTTGAGAGGTGAGAGTCGCCTCCTGGGTGGAGAAACACTGTAAATAAAAAGTGACATAAGTACATTATTACATTATTGGCTCCACATTTAACATTTTTTAGATTTTTTTTTTGACCCAGCTAATAATGTAATAACCACCCAGTGATGTAGGCTAATACCTTATTAAAATATACACAAAACATGTTAACATAATTGGCTCAGAAATATTATGACATTATTGACCATTTAACACTTTACTGCCTTTTACTACTGTAAGAATAGAAAAGTTATTATGTTACTGGCAGTTATTTCATTAATGGTTTTTCTTACATTACTGGTTGTCTTTTGGTGCTACAGTAATATATTAAGCCTTACCTTTTTTGTCAGTCCCCATATTGTGGAAAACAGTTCCACTGAAGTATGGAATTATTCACATAGTACTCATGATATGTAACCTGACGATTTATTCATGTTGTTAAATATACATTCTTATTTTTTTAGTAGGGGGTTCAATCCGTAGACACCATTATGTAAATCAAATGTCTTATATAACTCCAATGTTGATTCAGACCTTTTAATGATGTAAAAACTCATATTGACTGTAAAAATAAAAATTGATCTTGGTCCCACAATTGGAGAGTGAATGAAAGGTGTGACAGC
Source organism: Myripristis murdjan (assembly GCF_902150065.1). Classification (NCBI taxonomy): domain Eukaryota; kingdom Metazoa; phylum Chordata; class Actinopteri; order Holocentriformes; family Holocentridae; genus Myripristis; species Myripristis murdjan. The sequence goes on along the minus strand of NC_044003.1, from coordinate 1,285,143 downwards.
ATGTGTAACGCAGATTTGAATCAGCTGAATAACTAAAATGATATAATAAACCACTTCACTGCTTCAGATTTAAGTTCATTCAGAGTTATTTCACAGAGTTATTGAAGAACTAAATGGGTAAAAGGGGGCCATCACTTATCTTCATCAAGTGGTGGATTTTCAGCCACATTTGTTGGCGAGCCAGCCAGGAGGTGGTGCCAAATGCTTGAACTTTACCTCTAACTCTTGAACTAATGGTGGCCTCCATTATAAAGTAAGCAGGGCCTTTCAAACTCTGCACATGACAGCTGAATCCAGGAGACTGAGTGTATCCGCCCACAGATGAGAAACTGTATACCTCAGCCTACGGAGAACCTAGAAGTTAATAAAAGGTAAATCCGATGTATTGTGTTTTTTGAAGAATTGATCTGATTGGTGCCGCCATATTCCCCTCAGGTATGTAGAGTTGTGGTTATTGTTGTTTGCCGCTCTTTTGTAGCAGAGGAAGTGAATCATAAGAGGTCTCTTTGAGGATAAGAGAGCTTTATCTGCTTTAGGGAACAAGGAAAGTTATGGCTCGACTGAGAATTTTACTAAAAGTTTGCTAAGGGGCCTCTGGGATGGCAAACTAGGGTCAGTCGCTAAGTGGCCTTTAAGGATGGTGACTCTGGCCAGAAACTGTGTGTGCTAGCAATGTATGAATGGGATGCATGAATGGAATGTGAGTCTTATGTGTTAAATCAGCTGAGGGACTAGATATTTGAATGTCTTTGGAATGTCTTGGGGCTGAGCTCCACAGTCCGGCGGGGCTCAGCCCCAAGACATTCTGGGGGAGCGTCCTCCCACGGGTCACCACCTGTGAGAGGACATGGGTTGGGGTGGAGCCCCTGACAGACCGGACCTACGGTGCAGAAACTGACTTTTGGTACGTGGAATGTCACCTCTCTGGGGGGGAAGGAGCCGGAGCTTGTGCGGGAGGTGGAGCCTTACTGACTAGATATAGTCAGGCTCACTTCTGCACACAGCCTTGGCTCTGGAACCAAACTCCTGGATGGGCAGTTCAGAGCGCAGCTTTCCTATAAGCGCTGGGAAGTGTCCTGTGAAGGCACCATCATGGGACTGGGCGACTTCAATGCTCATGCTGGCAATGTTGGGGAAAGTTGGAGGGGGGTGATTGGGAGGAACAGCCTGCCTGATCTGAACCTGAGTGGTGCTTTGTTGTTGGACTCCTGTGTGAGGGGCACTGCACTGCTGGACTGTTGTCATTAGGATTCTATAGGAATAAATGATTGCACACATGAGCAGCTTCTACAAGAGATGTGTTATGTTTTGCAGGTTTAGTGTGTAGTTTTGTGGTTTAGTGTGTAGAGTTTTGCAAAAATAGCCTTGAATTTCACAGATAGTGCCTAAGCAATCAGAAAAACAATCATGGTTTCAGAGACAGAGCTTCAAGATTCACTGACAATGAAATAATGAATGCTGGGAAGAGTGGAGGAGACAAGAGGAGGAGGAGGAGGAGGAGGAGGAATGAGGTGGATGAAGAGTGAGTAGTACATTTGTTTCTTTTTTCTCAGGCGCTATTTCTGAATCTGGCTGCTATTTTTACAGGAAAACACAAAACCTCACAGCAAACCAGCTACACATGATATATCTGCCAAAACAAGCACCTCCTGAAGAACTCTGCAAACCCTTTTTAAAAACTTGTGTTTTTGCATCAACACACACACAGAAGAACATTTGTACAAGAAAAAAGAAGAGAAAAAATAAAAATTAGGCAAAATCTTTTTTTGTGGGTCTGGCCACTTCATCTTCCTCCTCTATCCCTCTCTCTCCTCTTCCTCTGTCCTCTGGCCTCCGTTCTTCATTCCAGATGTTTCCCTGTGGTGTTTACAGTTTGGTTTGTGTGTGTGCATTAAAGTGTGTGTGACTCTCTTGTTAAATGTAGCGGCTAAAACTGTTAAAGGTTTCAGAGACAGAGCTTCAGGAGTCACTGTTGAGACGAGGCAGAACGAGAAGAACCAAGAAAACACTTGATTCAAGAAAATTCTGGTAACAGTTTGGTTATTGTTGGATTATCTAATCCCACAGGTGTTTTTTTTTTAATACTTTGCTACCCTCGTCACAGTGCAGGCAGAGTGGCCGAGCGGCCCTCTCTCCTTTAAGAAACGAGAATTAGCTGCTGTTTTCATGAACCTTTTCTCTTCTGTCTTCTGTGCAGAATCCTGAGAGAACTCATGGCTGTTTGACGGTTCCATGAAGAACCATCAACTTCTAAACAACCATTTTATTTAGTGGAGGGATCCTTAGGTGGGAAAAAAGGTTCTCTTTCACAGTTTCTCAAATGGGGGTACACGTACCCCTGGAGGTACGTGGAGGAACTCCAGGGGGTACGTGAGATTTTTAAAAATTATACAATACGTAGATCTGACCAAGCAATCTGATTGATCAATCAGATGTTTAGAATGTGCTCAAATGAGCATGACAGCACGGCTAGCCGTGCGCAAATAAAAAAAAATATACTGAATCAATCACTGAAAAGCCGCTGTTAACTTTGTTAGTCTGTGTAATGGACCGGTTTGTCAATTTTGATTTCTTTGGTGACCTAAGTTTGGATAAACGGCTGAACGAGGAAGACAAGACAGAAGAGAAAAAGGAGAGATACGCGAGAGTGACGAGTGAAGAGCTGGATCAGCTGGAGAGTCAGGAAATGAAGCCGGTACGGCCCGGTCAACATCTTGGGCCGTCAAATGTCTACAAGACTACGTGACAAACACCGGGCAAACAGCTGATTTCTCACATGTAAGGAAAGAAGAGCTGAACAAGATCTCTGTGAATTTTATGGAGCTTTAATTTCTATAATAAGGAGAATGAGATGCCTCAGGAGTCAGCACCACGGACAGTACCTGCCTCAGCAGATTCAGCACCACGGACAGTACCTGTAAGATTTTCCACAGAGATGTGCGGCTATAACTTTGTTCTTGTTATTAATGCGATAATGTTATCAGTTATTAATGAGTCTATTATTTAATTAACTGATTTAATGTCTCGAGACGCTGTTGCCATGGGTTACGGCAGCCAGCTGGGCAGCGGGCTGTGGCGCGGAGGAGGAGGAGCGAGGCTGAAGCTGGTCAAGATCCCCACGACCTACAGGAAACACACACACACACACACACACACACACCATGTACATGACTGAAACAACAGAGGTTTCAATGTTTCAAATCCCAGTTTCCCAGAGTGACGATCAATTTTTCCAGAAGAAAAGATCAATTTCCTGTCCGAGGCTCCACCTGTGCTGCCCCCTGCTGGCCGTGTCTCAGGCCTGCAGCTGATCCCCTCAGCAGATTCTACTCTGACATGGGATTCAGGAACAAGGAGATCCTGCTGATCTGAGCCCAGAATCAGCAGATTGTTTTCTTCTGAATCGGCCCAAGTCACAGCAACGTCTCTTCAGAGTCCAGATGCTGAGGAGGAGGTTGGGGTTCTGGACTCAAACCAGCAGGATTTCCTTCAGACTGGATCCCACAGGAGGAGGACAAACAGTTTCCACTGTTTTTTTTTTTTTTCTTGCAAAATTTCTCACTTTCTAATCTCAGAATTTTTGAGCTTTTTTCTCATACATTTGTGAGGTTTTCCCTCATAAATTTATGACTTTAATCTGACAGAATATCTAAGTTCCTTTTCTCAGAATATTACCTGCCTGCCTTCCTTGGCCCCGTATTTTTTTTCTGTACGGCGGCCCTGATAGGCTGTTGTAGAACACAGCCTGGGGAACTCTCCCAGGCACAGCTTACAGGACGTCCCAGCCGGGCCGGTACTGTCTGCTGCCACAGAGCTGGGAACACAGAGAGACACAACACACACATATTTACCTGACCTTAGCACACACTTGTATGTGTGTAGTTCACCAAAACACACACACACACAGACACACACAAAACTTTCTGCAGGACTGGGTGGCCTACATGTGGAGGGCGTGCAGCTCTGCTGCTCCTCTGGCTGGGGGCCTCGTTCACCAGAATCTAAACTTTCTTCTTAAATTAAAGTGAGGAATTTAAGAGAAAAATCTTGGATGCTGTCTTAGATGTAAGTGGTGAATTTATGAAAAAAAAAAAAAAAATTCAAATTTCAAAAATCAAAAATCAAAGCACCCTCAGCACCCCTACTTCCCGCGTCTCTCCTGAGACAGTCCTGAGTGTGTGTGTGTGTGTGTTTGTTTGTTTGTTTGTTTTGGAGGAAATGGTGCTGCTCCCCCCAGCCAAGTCTCAACACTGACCTTCTAAGCACCTTAGCACATTTGGTGTGTGTGTGTTTGGGTGATGGTGATGTCACCTGAGGGTGTGTTCCTTCCTCATAACTTCAGTCTCAAAGTTGTTTGTTGACTTTGCCCTTGGGTCTTTAGTTTATTTGAGTGGGTGTGCAACAAAGTAATAGGGGGTGCTCGCTTGTCCTTGATAACTCCAAGACCCTGGAGGTGGTTGTTGACGTCCCCTGGGAACAAACCACCATCCCTGCACTGAAAGTCAACAGCCGGTCTCAGTGTCATTATCGACCACAAACTCACCTTTAAGCCCCACAGTGAAGCTATCCTTGCCAAATGTCCACAGCACCTGGACTTCCTCAGAAAACCGTAACACTCCAGGTCAGCCAGTCCGCTCCACCAGCTTCCTACTGGTCCCTCACTGAATCCACCATCACTGTGAACATGACAGCCTGGTTTGGAGCAGGGAGCAACGTTCACACAGGATCAGCTGCAAAATCACTGGACAGGACCAGGAGCCACCAGGAGCATCTACAGGAAACCAACCAGGAGTGAAGGATCCCTGCTGGCCTTGGACTGCACACACACCCTGCTCAGCCATGACACGCCCCCCTCCCCAGGCTGCACATACAAATCCCTGACACTCAGAACCAGGCGGCCATGTTTTTAAGCTGTTTACGGTCTGACCTGTCATCAGTGGGTTCATCAACGCTGTGTGTCCCAGCTTTGGGACACACACCCACAAAAGTTTATTTTAAGTTCTAATGGAGATCCTGAGGTTTCCCAAGATCCCAAACATGAAATCCAGGGGAATGTGTCTAAAATGATGCACAGGACATGTATATATTTTCTATGTGATATGATTCTACAAACCAACGGCATCTTTGCTTTGAATATTTCCCTCAGCATCAGAGTGATGGAGCTTCAGCAGAGACACAACAGGGAGGAGACTCTGTTGTGTAACATGGACAAATCAGACACGTACACAGGTAGACCCAGGTGGTGTCCAAGCACCGGCCCTTCTGGCTCTTACTAGATAAGTGCCCTTTTTACAAGACAGTTGTTATATACAGTTGTTATATATTTCTTTTCTCTATTTTTTTTTTTTTTTTTTTAGTTTAGTTTTAAATTTGGCCCATGGCATCATTCTCAATTAAAAGTGAGTTCTAATGCCCGACAGCTGCCCTTGAATTTTAACTCTGCAAGACCTCAGGAGCCCCACCCCTCCTGCTTGGACTGTCCCAGAGCGCCCAGCGAGATCCTCGTCTCTGTTTTATATTTATCACTTTATTACTTTGTTGGTCATCCTGCTGGAGACAGCCAGGGAACCAAAGTGCTTGTCCTGACCCTAACCCTGTTGTGACATTAAACCACAAGTAAACCATCTCAGGTGGACTACAGGCTGATAATTTGGAGGGTAGTGATCAACTGAAAATGTCCAGTTGTTAGAGGGAATTTCAGATATTCCAATATTTTGTTTTGTTAAGGTGACGGTTTGATGGAAGTTTGTTATGAGTAAGATTGGAGAAACGCTGAAGAGAAGAAATTAAAGTCAGTGAGGTTATGCCTTCCTCATCCTAGAAAAAAAAAAAAAAAAAAAAAAAAACATATTTCCCCAGCATGACCAGTGCAGAGGAGCAGTCGGACTAGCGCCACCAGTGTACAGGCCGCCACCCTGTGGCCAAAAATATATTGCATCGCTGAAAGAATTAGATTTCGAGTGTAATGTCTCTTTATTGGATGACAGTGAAAACACGAAGTGGCAAAGGAAACTAAGAACAGCACAGTCATTTGAGTCTGTATCAGCTACAACTTTATAAAAAAGAACAAGGAACAAAACAAGTGATGTGATTTTTTAAAAAAAAATCAGCAAAATAAATAAAATATATAAAATAAATGAGAGGTAAAAGAAGAGGGATCAAGAGAGCAGAGCAAACAGAATTATTTTTAAATTAAACAAAATTAACTTTGTTTAGATTGAAAATATGGATTCCTCCTCCTCTTTTAATAATATCATTTCTGTGTTTTTGGGTAAAATCACAATCAGGTTGATAGAAGAGAAGAGGATAAAACCAATATTTTTTGTGAATGTGTTACACCTCAACACACACAACACAGCATGAAAACACCTGCAGTGTAACAAGGAGCCGTGGACGACTCGAGGAAATTATGAGAAAAAGTCACATTAAATTACAGAAGAGGAAACAATGCACAGCATGAACAAGCTGATAATTTCACACCACTGACTCATACAGGAACTTGGCGCCAGGAGTGACTGCACGTTCATTAGTACAAAGTTATAATACTCCAAAATAATACACCATTTAGAGGGAAAGTAGATTTGAAATCCATCTGTGTCTCACAGGTGGGAGGCGTGGTGTTCAGGTTTATATTATATTATTTATTTTTAGACTTGGGACTCGACGGCTGTTTTTACCGAAGTACACTGGTTGGAAGGGCCCCCTGGGAATTTTTGCATAGGGCCCCAAACAGACTCTAGAATCGCCTCTAAGAATGGGGAAGTGAAAGCAGAGCCTCGTGCTGCTCTGAATCCACCATGCCGCTCCCTCGGTGCTCAAAGTGCAGATTGTCCAGTTGACTCCAAAGTGTCCTGTGTTAGCAGCCGCTGTGTGGAAACAGGAAGTTGACTCTTTTTAATGGGAGTTGTGTGAAAGTGCTCAGCAGTCAGAAAGTGAACAGGAGAGCAGAGCAGAGACTGTGAAGCAGCTGGACTCCACTGGACTCCCCGCTCTCACTGCAGGTGAGGACAGGCCGCTCGGTGTGTGTGTGTGTGTGTGTGTGTGTGTGTGTGTGTGTGTGTCAAAAGTCAAAGTCAAAGTGCCTTTATTGTCATTATATTGTGAACAATACAATGAAATTAAAAGTGCTGCTCTGTTAGGTGCTACGGGTAACACAGCACAACATTACTGTGTGATTGAACCTGGTAGTCTGAGTTTTTAGTGATCTGTAGCGCCTCTCAGAGGGCAGCAGGTGGAACAGATGGTGACCAGGATGCGTACAGTCTGTGATGATGGTTGAGGCTCTGCTGAGATAGCAGCTACTGGCAATTTCATCAAGGGAGGGAAGAGAGCAGCCAATGATTTTTTGGGCAGTTTTTATTACCCTCTGCAGAGGCTTCCTGTCCATCACAGAGCAGCCAGCATGCCAAACTGTGATGCAGTATACCAGTATGCTCTCAATGGCAGAAGGGTAGAATACCACCAGCAGCTGAGTGTTCAGACCATCCCTTCTCAGGAACCTCAGGAAGTGCAGACGTTGTTGAGCCCTTTTTCACCGCAGCCGTGGTATTGACAGACCAGGTGAGGTTATTGGAGATGTGGATGCCAAGAAATTTGAAGTTTTGAACCCTTTCCACACATTTATCCTCTATGAATAGTGGAAGATGCTCCCTGCTGCGCTTCCTGAAATCAGTTATGAGTTCTTTAGTTTTTTTGTGTTTAGTGTTAGGTTATTGGCTGAGCACCACCTCACTAGCCTACGCACTAAGCCTAGCATATGCAGACTCGTCTTCTCCTGATATGAGCCCTACTACTGTCGTGTCATCTGCAAATTTTATGATAGTGTTTGTGGAGTGTGCAGGTGTGCAGTCATGGGTGTATAGTGAGTACAGAGTTGGGCCAGTGCTGAGTGTGATGCTGAGTGTGATGGTGGAGGAGAGATGGGGTCCAAGCTTGACAGTCTGTGTGCGGTTTGTTAAGAAGTCTTTAATCCAGGTGCAGGTGTGGGTGGGCAGGCCGAGGTCAGATAGTTTGCTGATCAGTATATTAGCGATGACTGTATTGAATGCAGAGCTATAATCAACGAATAGCATTCTCACATAGCTCCCACTATGTTCTAGATGGTCAAGCGCTGAGTGGAGAGCTATGGCAATAGCATCCTCTGTTGATCTGCCCTGCCTGTAGGCAAACTGATGCTGGTCGAAGGCTGGGGGGAGACTGGTTAGGTAGTGTTTCAGTACCAGTCTCTCAAAGCACTTTGTGATAATGGGAGTCAATGCAACTGGCCTATAATTATTTAAACTGTCAATGGTGTGTTTCTTTGGGACAGGGATGATGACTGCTGATTTTAGGCAGGGTGGGACAATGGCTTGTGCTAGAGACAGGTTGAAGATGTTTGTGAAGACAGTGCAGAGCTGGTCAGCACATACCTTGAGCACCTTCCCAGGTACCCCATCGGGGCCAGCAGCCTTCCTTGGGTTCACCATAACAAGTGCACATTTCACTTCATGTTCCTGTAAAGTGAGTGCACAGGAGCCAGCGGCTGGTGGCGTTAGTGGGTCTGAGAAGTGTTTGCCTCAAAACGGGCGAAAAAACAGTTCAGTCAACCAAAGAAAATCTTGGTCGAGTAAGGTCCTGAAATTTCGACCAAAAGTCGACTAATCAGGGGCCGGCGGGAATACAAAAAAAAAAAAAAAGTTACTATTTTTAGATTAATTAACTGGGTGGTAGCCTACCTTGTCCGCCTAAATGAATTCTAAATAAACATAAACAATTAGTATTTGCTGTATATTAAATTGTTTTTGACCTAATTATTTTGCACTGAATGACACTCGAGTCGGTCGGCTCTGACAGCGCTGCATCATGTGCACCTACGCAATATCATAACCTATGATTTCCAAAAATAGTACTATGTCAACTAGTAACATCAGCACAAGAACTGTTGAGGTATATGCAACATAATTTAGACAATTGTTTTTGTCATGTGTTATAATAATTGACAGGACCTTCCACTATTATTCCAGCCTGCACGGTGCGTGTCCTCGCACAGAGGCTGAACATCTGAGACGTGAACAGACTGGGGGAAGCTGCTGTTGTTGCAGGTGTGTGCGCCTGCAGTTATAAAACGATTAGTAGATTAAAACTTTGAAATGTGCCAATTCTGATATGTTTATACTCCAAACTGACGGAGCAACCTAACGCAGACATGTTAGCTTACCGTTTTTATGTGATATGCCATGTTGGTCGTTGAGCTGTGATAGGCAAACTGTTGTTTGCAAAGTTTACATTCAACTTTTTTTTCCATCTATTTTGGTAAAATGCTGCCACACTGACGACGTTTTTGACATGGTAGAGGACTAAATGTTCATTAAACGTTCTTAATTAAGCAAATATTCGGAAAACCAGGCCTAATTTTGTCCAGGCCTACCTGTCTGTCTCCAGTGGGTTGGGCTAATCCAAAACTGTGAAAACAAGGGGGGTGTTCTGAAGACAGACTGTTACCTGTGAAACAGGAAGTTCTGAAAACACCCCCATCAGCACCTAGTGCTTTACTCCTGATAAAATTAACACGGCAAATAATCGACCAATCAGATTTTGGTCGACCAAGAACATATCGACCAATAAATCGTCCAGTTGACTAACAGACTACAAGGCAAGGCAAGTTTATTTGTATAGCACAATTCAACACAAGGTAATTCAAAGTGCTTTACAGAGACATTGAAAGCAACAAGACACAATTTAAAACAATAAAACTACAGAAATAGAAATAGGAAATAGAAATTGAGAAAGATAGTGATAATAAAATACAGTAACATGAAATAAAAACAGGCTCCTGTTCCTGCTCAATACATTGCATCTAAAAGCACTGCATACACAGTCATTATAGTTAAACTATAGAACATTTGTATAGCTGCCTGAGCGATACGACCAAGGGCCCAGGGCGTGATAGGCCTTATCACCCCTGCAGCTCCCCGCCACCAAAAAGTGCTCTTAGACAACATTTAAGTTTAATTTCAAAACTGGCTCTGTCAGAGATTTCAGCTAGGATCTCTTGTCCCTGGCTCTGAACCATCTTGAATTTGGTTGGTTGGGTCTGTTTTTTGATGAGTGTATAAGACATCCCCCTTAATAATACACCCAATGCACGCCCACTATTTGCTCTTGAGTCCTTCACTCAGAGTCTTACCGTCCCGCCGGACACAGGTTCCACACTCTGGTCTTATTCAGATCGTAATGAACTCTAAAGATCCATCACAGGACGTCTCCCTTCTAGATCTGAATTCACAGCACGCTCGACAGCCCTACTGCTCACCGTACGAAGGTTACTGGCAGAGCACAGTAAGCGCTAGTGTGCTGAATCAAGTACGCATGTGTGAAGGTTTGAGGCTGAACTTATGAGGAAGTAATGTCACAGATCAGAAGTACACACTCACACACACACGCACACACACACACACACACACACACACACAGGACTGTCGCAGGAGAGTCAGCAGCGTCTTCTCTCTCTGTGTTTCCTCTCCAGATGAAACTGAAAAAAACGGATTTCCGTGTTTCCACATCTTAAAGCCCCGCTAACTGAACCTGATACAGGAAGCGACATACAAACACATTTCTTCCTAGTTTTGTTTTCCTATCTACAATTTAAATTTTTTGCCAGTGATCCAGTGATTTTTTACAGAAGTGTATCACTGCCACGCCAGAAAAAGAAAAATGTATTAGTATCACGTTATTACATGAAAAGTATATTAATGTTTTTCGCGTTATAACAATATATGATTTATCACGTAAGAAAATGAAAAGTTTCGCGTTATGAATTCCCAAAATGGGAAATGTGGTCTGACAGCTTGCATCAACGTGGCTGAAGTTCCTTTTTTCTGCTGTCGACACACCAAGACAGGAAATATTATTGTTGTTTCACGTGATATATTATTTTTTACCCAACTATCAGCTACTGTTTCAGTACTAACTGTTTGTAACCTGAGCATCTGGATCTTAAAAAACAAACAAAAGGTTGATTAGAAAACTATCAAGAAATCAGTTCTCAGTTACATGAAACATATCTTTGAAAACTGGTTTAAAATGTTGGACAGAAAGAAATCAGAAAATGAGCAGAACAATCATCAGAGAATTATTTAAAAAAAAAAAAGGTACTAGACAACAATTTATATTTATTATAGATGCACATGTAAAATCAAACGACAAGAAAATGACAGGGAATTTTTTTTAGTTGATGAAATAAAACTTTTCTGCCTGTCAGTTGTTGTCAGTCCATGTGTGAAGAGTCCCAGAGGATTCAAAGTCCTCTGTAGATGAAGCTGCTCAGTGGCTTTGATGTAAAGGGCGGCTGCTCTGAGTGTTACGTCCACTCTGTATATGTGACATGGTGCTGACAGGAAGACAGCACACATCCTGTCATGGAAAGCTTGTTGTCATCAATCAGCCGCTGTGTTTGTGTCAAGGTGTTGGCTCTGCTATGGAACCGGCTGGGAAGAGAGAGAGGAGGTTCCCCGCCTCTAGAACCACTCTGTCTGGAGAACATGACAGCCAGACCAAAGCTCAGAGGTAAGACGAGGATCTCTGACTGTCCATGACTGTTCTCCATCTCAGAGCTCAGCAGGCAAATCAGCACAGCAGCATTACTCACAGGAAAAGCTCTGTGTGTGTTGTGTTGAAGGCCTGAACCTGAACCTGAACCTGAACCTGGACCTGAACCTGGACCTGAACCTGAACCTGGATCTCAGCCCAACTGTGTGTCCATGAAGACTCAACGGTCTATGACTCCACCTATTGACTTCAAAGATGGATGGCACTCTGTGGATCATGGGTAATTATATCAAACTGATGATAAAACAGATTCACAGTCATGACATACAGAATTGGTTCCAACCTTCAGACTCTGTTGACTTTTAATGTGTGTGTGTGTGTGTGTGTGTGTGTCCTCCACAGAGTCCACCAGCAGAGCTCAGAGGTTCCCAGTGCTCAGTCTGCCCAGCAGCATCAAACAGACCTGGCCTTCATATTTATGGTGTGTAAATGTTCTCCTGCAGTATTGAGTGCAGTATTCCTCCAATAGAAGAAAAGGAGGATAATGTACATGCCCAGCTGAAGGAGAAAGCTAAAGATTTTGTGTTTTTTTTTTTTTTTTTCATTGGCATGAGAGCAATGACGTGCAGGACACATCACAACTGCTGATTTTTATTGAGGGAGTTAGTTCAAACTTTGAAGTGTCCGAGAAGTTGGCGGCTCTCCACAGTCTCACAGATACTACAATGGGAGGATATTTTTGGTAAAGTACGCCAAACAATGGAAGAGTTGGGTCTAGACTGGTCTAAGCTGGCTAGCATCACAACGGACGCCCTCCCACTACAAGTCCACTGCCTGATTCACCAGCAAGCACTGTGCTGCAAAGTTCTGAGGTGGGAATCTGTCATGAAGGTGGTTGTGTCCTCAGTTAACTTCATCAGAGCAAACGGACTGAAACACAGGCAGTTCCAAGCCTTTCTCTCTGAGCTACAGACAGCCCACGGAGACATGCTTTACCACACCGAAGTCCGAAGCGTTTTTGTGACCTGCTACCCGAAACCAATGCCTTTCTCCTGACAAAGGGAAAGAAGGAATATAAGGAATAAATGATAGAAGAGACATTTAAACAGTGAATTAAAAGGTTACTATATATATAGGAACCTTGAATTAATAGGTTACTATATAACAGTGAATTAAAAGGTTACTATATATATAGTGACCATTTAATTCACTGTTTAAATATCAGATAATGTGTGATATGCATGTGTAAACAGAAGAATTCAAAGAACTTGTAACTGACTTTTTTTCTTGTCTTTGTGTGTGTAATCAACTTGTGAATTTTTATAGTGATATCTGAAAGTAAAATTTTGAACCCCTTTCCCCTGTGTGTTAAAAACAGTGTTTTTTGGTAATATGTGGTCATAAATAGGTGATTTTCAAAACTTTCCACCAATAGGATTTCCTGGGACTTTTTTTCCCTCACTCAGGACAAACTGAGGATACAAAATCAGTTGAGTTTTTTCTCTTGCAATTTGTCCTAGGTTTTTTAATAAAATGACTAAAATAAGAATATTCCAGAACCCTTTTACTGCCGACATTAATGACACCCTGCTTTCTCTTCAATTTGAACTGGCAGAGTTGCAGACCTGTGATCTGCTGAAAGACGGATTCAGCCCCAACTGTCTCATTGAGTACTATGCTGCCCTCCCAAATGAGACCTACCCCAACATAAGAAAGCACGCAATGAAGATGTCCACAGTTTTTGGGAGCACATATATCTGTGAGCAAACTTTTTCACACATGAAGCTGATAAAAAACCCACTGAGATCAAAGCTCACAGATCAACACCTGCATCAGTCTCTGAGACTGGATGTCACTGGAATGGAACCTGACATCCATCTTCTCACCAGTCAGAAGCAAGCCCACAGCTCACACTGATATGGTAAGCCTGCTGATTTCAATTGCAATGAATATTAAAAAATGTCATTATAGTAATGTTTTTTTTTTTTTATAGGCAGCATGTTCCTTGAATAGTGATGTCACAGACAAAATTACACTGCAGTATGTCATCTGCTGATGGGCTGCTTGTTTTTATCTGCCATCCCTGAAGGGCCTGCATGCTTCCAGGATCACCCTGAAATAAGTAGGAGAGATTGTGGTTGACCGCTCCCAACCTGGAGTCAGGATCCGCATCCTCAAAGAATTACAATTATCAATAATAATAATACAGTTATTCTGGACTAATGTTATTAGTTATGGGATTTTATATCATACCATCAGTTTGTGTTGTTATTTTCTATAAAATAAATGGGGTATCTGTGGTACTTCAAATATATACATGTGAAGACTTTTTTTTTTTTTTTTTTTTTAACTTTTTTTTGCAAATCAACAGGTGGCGCCAAAGCCAAATGAAGGGCAGCTGCAACAAATGATCATTATAATCTCCACAATAATACTGGTTGTCAGCCTGGCCCGTATCATTTCCTGTTATAGACTGACCCCGCCCCCCCATCACAGAAAGGAAAGCTGATGTGCCCCCCACCTAAAAAAGTTTGGGGACCCCTGATTTACACCTTCCTGTTTGCTAAGTTGGAGTGGAATTTATATTACGTGTGTCGCCACAAGGGGGCACTGTGACCTTGATAATTCTGCCTGTTTATGCCTATAAGCTTTGAGGTGCACTGCACTGCCTGTTATTCCTGCCTGTTGACCAGTGGGGTTGTTATTCTGAGTGTAGACAATTTATATCCTTTATATTTTGTCATCAGAATAAGTAGTAACATTCCCATTGGATCAGGGAGGCCACTGAGATCAGGAAGCGAGGCCCGAGGACCATCAACAGGGACGAGGGAGCATATATGCTCTCCCACACCTGGAGCGGCATCCTGCAGGGGGCGAACGGTCAGCAGAAAACAACAGCTGATAAAGATGCGTCACACCAACACCCAGTGACACTCTGATGAAGGCGGAAGTCAAAACATGTCAGGTAAATAAACCATATATGTCTGTGAAAAAAGAAATCATATAAAAGATCTCAGTAAGAGAAGACATAATGAACTCAATCCAACAGTAACATTTTTTATTATCTTACTGTTGTACTGTTAGTATTATGCAAATATGGCCTGTAATTTAAATGGCCTTGTTATTATAGAGATTTGAAGACAAACATATATCCTTATTTGTTCCATAGACCACACCTGCCAAGGATGCACAAGTTTGTTGAGTAAAGGGAAAGAAAAAGAGCTGCGTCCTGCGTCCTGAGCGACACCACAGAGACTCACCTGGTCACACCTGAGCCAGCCACCATACTAACTGTCTCTGCTCACCGTACCAAGGTTACCATCAGAGCACAGCAAGCGCTACTGTGCTGAATCAAGTACGCATGTGTGAAGGTTTGAGGCTGAAGTTATGAGGAAGTGATGTCATAGATCAGAAGTATGCACACACACACACACACACACACACACACACACACACACTCAGGACTGTCTCAGCAGAGTCAGCAGCGTCTTCTCTCTCTGTGTTTCCTCTCCAGGTGAAGCTGAAAGTCTCTTGGATTTGATGTGGATGTGACTCAGCAGGTAAAGAGCCGACCAGGGATCATTAGAGATGTTTGATGAACAGGCTCCTACATTGTGTTTCAGAGCTGGACGACTGAGAGCAGACTGGGACCACAAGATCTGTCAAAACCGGATTTCTATGTACAGAGGAAACGTGGAAACATTTAAAATAGCCCCGCTAACTGAACCTGATACAGGAAGCGACATACCAACACATTTCTTCCTAGTTTTCTTTTCCTATCTACAGTTTTAATTTTTTGTCAGTGATCTAGTGATTTATTACAGAAGCGTATTGCTGCCACGCCAGAAAAAGAAAAACGTATTAGTACCACGTTATTATATGAAAAGTTTATTGATGTTTGTCGCGTTATAACAAGATATTTTCATGTTTTAGCGAGACACTTTTCTTGTTATAACAATATATGATTTATCACGTTAGAATGTGAAAAGTGTCTCGTCATAACATCCCTAAATGTGAAATGTGACCTGGCTCTGAGTTCCTGCAGTCTGTAGTTCCTGGCCATGTGCCAGGGGGTTTTGCACACGGAGCAACAGCTGCCGTTAAATTGTGTTCAGGAGGCGTTTCCTTCTGCTGCTGACAGGCTCAGGCACACACCTCCACTTTACATCCTGCTGGGCTTCATCATTCTGGCTGAGAAGGTTTGGTGAATCTGGAGGCGACTTCTCTTATTTTTGCCTGTGAACAGAAAAATGGAAGAGAATGATGCTGCATCTGGCTCACTTCACCTCTGATCTCTGACACTGAGAACAAAATCAGCTTTGTCTAAACTGTTGTAGTTGTCATGTTTTAGTGGTGAACAGAGTCACAGTCAGGCAGATTGTGATCTGAACTCATTTCACTGATGAAAAATGCAGCAAACGGCCGGTCTGACAGCTTGCATCAACTTGGCTGAAGTTCCTTTTTTCTGCTGTCGACACTCCAAGAGAGGAAATATTATGACCTGTTGTTTCACCTGATATATTATTTTTTACCCAACGATCACCTACTGTTTCAGTACTAACTGTTTGTAACCTGAGCATCTGCATCTTAAAAAAAAATAATAATAATAACAAGGGATAAAAAGGTTGATTAGAAAAAAATCAGTACTCAGTTAAATGAAACATCTTTGAAAACTGGTTTAAAATGTTGTACACAAAGAAATCAGAAAATGAAAAGAACAATCATCAGGGAATTATTAGCAAAAGGTACAAGACAACAATTTATATTTATTATAGATGCACATGTAAAATCAAACGACAAGAAAATGACAGGGAATTTTTTTTAGTTGATGAAATGAAACTTTTCTGCCTGTCAGTTGTTGTCAGTCCATGTGTGAAGAGTCCCAGAGGATTCAAAGTCCTCTGTAGATGAAGCTGCTCAGTGGGTTTGATGTAAAGGGCGGCTGCTCTGAGTGTTACGTCCACTCTGTATATGTGACATGGTGCTGACAGGAAGACAGCACACATCCTGTCATGGAAAGCTTGTTGTCATCAATCAGCCGCTGTGTTTGTGTCAAGGTGTTGGCTCTGCTATGGAACCGGCTGGGAAGAGAGAGAGGAGGTTCCCTGCCTCTAGAACCACTCTGTTTGGAGAACATGACAGCCAGACCAAAGCTCAGAGGTAAGACGAGGATCTCTGACTGTCCATGACTGTTCTCCATCTCAGAGCTCAGCAGGCAAATCAGCACAGCAGCATTATTCACAGGAAAAGCTCTGTGTGTGTTGTGTTGAAGGACTGAACCTGAACCTGAACCTGGACCTGGACCTGAACCTGGACCTGAGCCCAGCTGTGTGTCCATGACAAGTGACTGGTCTTTGGATCGCCATATAAAATTTACAAGTAAAGATGCTTCTGAGAAAACGTAAGTCATTATCATCTCAGCATGTCACCATCACTAAGAGAGTAAAATGTTCTTTATAAACCCACGAGCGTCACTGTGTTGCGCGCATGTGTGTGTGTGTGTGTGTGTGTGTGTGTGTGTGTGTGTCCTCCATAGAGTCCACCAGCAGAGCTCAGAGGTTCACAGTGCTCAGTCTGCCCAGCAGCATCAAACAGACCTGGCCTCCATATTTATGGTATGTAAATGTACAACAACATACCAACTGAAAAACAACCATTCTGCTCAGAATCGTCTCCGTGCTGCTCTCTTTACATCTTTCAGCCTCTTTGACGTGGATTTGATTTTTTGTTTTGTGTCCAGATTTTAATGTGGAAGTCTGATTCTTTGATTTTTCTGTTGCAGCTGCTGGAGGAGAACATGGTCACCTTTGTGAAGAAGGAGCTGAAAAACCTCCAGAGGTCTCTGAGGCCAGATTACCCAGAATGCTCAGAGAGGCAGAGGGAGGATGAGGAGGTGTTGGACGGTGAGGAGGAAGAGCAGAGGTGGAGCAGCAGAGAGGCTTTTCTGCAGATCACACTGCACTTCCTGAGGAGAATGAAGCAGGAGGAGCTGGCTGAGCGTCTGCAGAGCAGTAAGAGGCTTTCAACTCCTTTAACAGGATGGAAAGGAGGAATGATGGGAAAATGGAAATGTTTGTATTTCTACCCTCTGCTGTAAATACAGACATTTCTAAAACAAGAAGGGAAATGAGCTCAATCCCCACAGACAACCTGGTTAAAGTATTGATTTGTAATATTTGTGTAAAAAGCTGAACACAAAGTTCACATGAAAACTGTTGCTTCTCACATTTGGCTGCACACAGTCAGGACTCGTTTTTCCACCAGCAGTTATGAGCTAAATCGATGATTTTAAGATGACCCCTCTTTTTCAAGACCTTTTTTTTTAAAAAAATAGGCTACTTTTTATATGGACAAAATCTTGTTTGAATACTAAAAGGTCTTAACAGCTTTTTTGTTTTCAACATTGAATAAAGCGGTGCTATATTGTTAAAATTCATCAATAAAGTGCATTTTCATCATTTTCATATTTTTCTAGTTCACAAAAATCACATTTTAAGCCATTTTGAAATCAATGAATGACATTTCATTTTAATCTGAAAAACACCGGCGTTACCAAGGCAACGCGCTTCATGCAACCTGATGACTCCCGGGTTCTCGGCCTCAAAGAAGTCATACCGTGGGTGGTGGTTCATAGATCCCGGAAGTGCAAATTTAATCGATATTCTGAAAAAAAGATCTGATTATTAGCCATAACGTTGTAACCATCCAAGGCAGACTTACCACGAGCTATGAGGTTGTGTAATGATGGCATGTGCTTCAACCGAGTCCACAAGTCCCGTATAATATCAACTTTATTTTAAGATAACACGTTTTATTTGTGATATCATATCACTGAGAAGCACTAAATTACCCATAATCCTAGTGTTTATCAGCGACGTGTCTGATTTCACAACTTTCATCAATAAAGTCAATAAAATCTAATAAAGTGCATGAAAGTTGATAATATGCTGATATGTTACACCATTGAATACAACCCTTTCAGTCAGCGAAACAGAGCGGGTGGAAAAACCGTGGAAACATGTCAAAAATAGCACTAAAGATTTATATATTTTTTTTTTTCATAACACATCTTTACTCGTTATATAAACATAGGCTACATAGGTTAAGGTTATGCTTTTGCTGTTGAAAAACTACCGTATGTATGTTTTCTAAACCTAATTTCAAAACTTTTAGCCTAACCCAGAAGAGGGGTACCAGAACTACAATTTGTGCAGAGTTGCAACACACAGAGGTGTCCTGCGCCATAGGTTTTGTAGTTCTAACATGTTATGTCAGTGGCACCCCCTATTGGTTTGCCATTTGGGCATACCTTGGCTTGTCAGACTACATCTCTCTGATAATGACACCATCCTATAGACCTAATTGTCTTTTGTTGTTCATACTTTTAGTCTTTTAATCTTGTGCCTTGCTGCTTTTATGAGTTTTAGTGTCAAACTCAATTTCCTTGTAGAAATGACAATGACAATAAACTTCCTATGTACAGCAGGATGTCATCTGCATGTAGTGAGATTTTTCTTATTATATCTTTTGTACTGTATCCATGTACGTGGGGATTGGAACTGATGACTTGAGCAAGAGGCTCAAGGGCCAAAGCAAAAATCATTGATAAGGAGATAAGGAACAGCCTTATTCTCATGCATCTGTGAAGTTGAAATGATTGAGAAAGAATCTTATATTACTGACAACTCTAGCACAAGGCTCATGATGGAGCATTTTTAGCCAATTTTCAAATTGTTCGCCATCATCATATCTTCTCGGGGCTGCAAAGAGATAAGGCCATTCCAATTGCTTGAAAGCATTCTCTGTGTCTAGAGAGAGGACAGGCTGATCATTTGTCCTCTTGTTCTGAGTAAATTTTATTGAAAAGGTGTCTTGTATTGTTGTTATTGTAGCTGTTTTCAGCTGGCTGGGACTGGATCTGTGTTATCCGTGTCAAAACGGGCATAGAAGAGATTTAGCTCCTCAGCCAAGGTGGCACAGCAGGTTTCTGAGGGAGATGTAGTTCTCTTATATTCTGTGACTGCCTTGATGCCCTCCCACACCTGCCTGGGGTTTGTAGAGTCAATAAATTTGGCTTCAGTGCAGCTCCTGTAGCTGTCCTTGGCAGATTTGATGCCTTTCCTCAGGGCAGACCTGGCTGTGCTGTAGGCATTGGTGTCCCCAGACCTGAACACCACATCCCTAGCTTTAATTAGTTGAAGTGTTTAATGTATCATCCACAACTGTTTTCTTTTCTTCCTCACAGCATGGAAAGATACAATGCATCCTCTCAAATAATCAGATCAGAACTTCCCATAATATTGAGGGAGATGTTTCAGAAAGGTTCTTCATTTCCAAGAAAAATGAGATTTGTTCTTTAATGTACATATTGAACTCTGGCTCCTTTAGCAGTTGTGGATCAAGTCTCCATGTTTTTTCAGGCTAAGTCAAATTATCTAAATTTAAAGAAGGTCTGAAATTACTATATTGTAATATTTTATGTTACCAGTCTATGGCAACAATTTGGCATCCATCAAGGAGTAGTCAATTCGAGTGTACACATTAGGCTTTTCTTGTGGGTGGAAAATCCTCAAGATTTCAACAAAATTGGAATGTTTTTAAAGTATTCCCTCATGAAAATGCTAGAGTTGGAGGTTGGTGCTCTACAAGATGACGAATGGTCCAGATGTGGGTCTTCAACAAGATTTCTTTTCTTATTAAACTGGTCTGTGAAATGTCAGGAATCTGAACTAGAACATGTTTGTAAAATAAGGGCAAATCCATGGGCAAAGAGAACATTTGCCCTACTATCTCCCTCTGCCGACCCCTATGTGCTACCCCTCTAAGAATGAAAAAACAATGAGCTATAGGTCTACCATTGGCTGTCTACAAGACATCGTCATTAGTCTCTCCATTAACAAGACATGTTATGTTAGACGGTTAAACAATAAATAAATAAAAAATATATACACATTAAGTGACTAAATGCTATGGCATTATCCAGAGTACCTTGCACTATTTTACCACCAAATTCTAATCCCAGCATTTGCAGCATTGTCATCAAAGGATCTTCTGTATCCTCTTTGCCTGTGCCACAATGAAGCTTGGGGAACTTGCAGGCTTTCCTTCGGTCAGTAATCACAGTCTCAATGCCTTTGAATGTCACTCTCAGCTTCACTGCATACAAGATACCAAACTCCTGGCTTGTCCTGAGGCATCCCTGTGCTCTGTTAAATGCTGCTCTGCATTTTGTGACCTCAGGAGTGACAGCACATCTTTGAGGAGCTGTGACACAAATATATTTGTCTAAGGACCTTTCTCAGTCCTTTTCTGCAGCATTGTAATGTGCACATTTTGTACTCTAGACTGCCTTTCAAGAGCCGTACTCTTGTCTGTGAGTTGAGTCAACTCTGTGCATAAATGTTTCCCCTCTGATTGCAGCTTGGTTATTGTATTTGAAAAGTGCATGGCTGCACGTTCCAGCTCTGTAATGGTGAAGCCGTGTTGGTCACTGGATGTTTACAAGGCCTGGATGGGGCTCTGAGTTTCAGTCTTAAGAGCAGACAGTTCTCCTCTAATCATGGAGAGTATCAAATTTATGTCAAATCTTGATCTTGGTGGTTTGCAGATCAGCAGGTAGTGCAGTGATGGCCTCTAGAATAGTGGCATCAGCTGTTTCATAGCTATCTTCAGGAGAGTCCAGGGCGGCAGGGTCCCTTTCTCTCAGCTTCTTGTCCTTTGAGGAATGCATCCTCAAACTTGCCTTCATCCTGGCCTAGTGTGCATAAATGATGTCTGGGCTGTTCCCTATGATATATCGTGGCCTGACATGTACTGGGAATTGGCAAAATGTTAAATTAATGCCAAATGTAATGAAAATTTACAGGAGCTACTGGGGAGCGCAACCCTCCGACTCATTGCTAAATAGTGTCTCCTCAATTCCAAAAAAATTATCCTCCATTTGCCACTGGGACCACAAAAGCTGGAAAATAGAGCCCACGTTTAAAAATACCAGAATTAATCTGTAACCATGTCATTGAATTGTTGGTATGGAAGTTAATGCAGAACAATTAAAATAGCCTTTGCCAACAATTGAAAATGGTATATATACACATTTACCATGAAATATTCACATTTCTCACATTTAGTAGAGAATCCATTTTGTTCATGATTTGTCTCATTTTTTTTTTTCAGGAACTCTCGCAGGGTGCCAACGTGAACTCAGATCTAACCTGAAGAAGAAGTTTGAGTGTGTATTTGAGGGGATTGCTAAAGCAGGAAACCCAACACCTCTGAATCAGATCTACACAGAGCTGTACATCACAGAGGGAGAGAGTGGAGAGCTCAATGAGGAACATGAGGTCAGACAGATTGAAAGAGCATCCAGGAAACCAGCCAGACCAGAAACACCAATCAAATGTGAAGACATCTTTAAACGTTTACCTGGAAGAGATCGACCAATCAGAACAGTGATGACAAAGGGAGTGGCTGGCATTGGGAAAACAGTCTTAACACAGAAGTTCACTCTGGACTGGGCTGAACACAAAGCCAACCAGCATGTCCACTTCACATTTCCATTCACTTTCAGAGAGCTGAATCTGCTGAGAGGGAGAAAGTTGAGCTTGGTGGAACTTGTTCATCACTTCTTCACTGAGACCAAAGAAGCAGGAATCAGCAGGTTTGAGCAGTTCCAGGTTGTGTTGATCTTTGACGGTCTGGATGAGTGTCGACTTCCTCTGGACTTCAAGAACAACCAGATCCTGACTGATGTTACAGAGTCCACCTCAGTGGACGTTCTGCTGACAAACCTCATCAAGGGGAACCTGCTTCCCTCTGCTCGCCTCTGGATAACCTCACGACCCGCAACGGCCAATCAGATCCCTCCTGAGTGTGTTGACATGGTGACAGAGGTGAGAGGCTTCACTGACCCACAGAAGGAGGAATACTTCAGGAAGAGATTCAGAGATAAGAAGCAGGTCAGCAGAATCATCTCCCACATCAAGACGTCACGAAGCCTCCACATCATGTGCCACATCCCAGTCTTCTGCTGGATCACTGCTACAGTTCTGGAGGACGTGTTGAAAACCAGTGAGGGAGGAGACCTGCCCAAGACCCTGACTGAGATGTACATCCACTTCCTGTTGGTTCAGTCCAAATTGCAGAACATCAAGTATCATGGGAGAGCTGAGACAGATCCACACTGGACTCCAGAGACCAGGGAGATGATCCTGTCTCTGGGAAAACTGGCTTTTGAGCAGCTGGAGAAAGGCAACCTGATCTTCTATGAAGCAGACCTGGCAGAGTTTGGCATTGATATCAGAGCAGCCTCAGTGTACTCAGGAGTGTTCACACAGATCTTTAAAGAGGAGCGTGGGCTGTACCAGGAGAAGGTTTTCTGCTTCGTCCATCTGAGCGTTCAGGAGTTTCTGGCTGCTGTTCATGTCTTTGTGACATTCATCAACTCTGGAGTCAATCTGCTGTCAGAAGAACAATCAACCTCCCAACTACAACACCTCTACCAGAGTGCTGTGGACAAGGCCTTACAGAGTCCAAATGGACACCTGGACTTGTTCCTGCGCTTCCTCTTAGGTCTTTCACTGCCAACCAATCAGACTCTCCTACGAGGCCTGCTGACACAGACAGGACGTGGCTCACAGACCAATCAGGAAACAGTCCAGTTCATCAAGGAGAAGATCAGGGACAGTCCCTCTCCACAGAGAAGCATCAACCTGTTCCACTGTCTGAATGAGCTGAATGACCATTCTCTGGTGGAGGAGATCCAACAGTACCTGAGTTCAGGACGTCTCTCCACAGACAAACTGTCCCCTGCTCAGTGGTCAGCTCTGGTCTTCATCTTATTGACATCAGAAGAAGATCTGGAGGTGTTTGACCTGAAGAAATACTCTGCTTCAGAGGAGGCTCTTCTGGGGCTGCTGCCACTGGTCAAAGCCTCCAAGAAATCTGTGTAGGTTCACAGAGAACTGGACATATTTAAGACATAACCTGGTGTTTTGTATACATAAGAATAAGTAAGTAGACAATGTGTTCATCTCTACCTCTTTTTCAGGCTGAGTGTGTGTAATCTGTCAGAGAGAAGCTGTGCAGCTCTGGCCTCAGTTCTCAGCTCCCAGTCCTCTAGTCTGAGAGAGCTGGACCTGAGTGACAACCAGCTGCAGGATTCAGGAGTGAAGCTGCTCTCTGCTGGACTGGAGAGTCCACACTGCAGACTGGAGACTCTCAGGTAATGTCCATTTACAGTGATTGACTGGTTTGTCACATTTCACACTAAGGTCCATTCACTCAAAGCAGTTTCTTTCAGCTCAGTAATCCTGAATCTGCAAAGTGTAACCATGTAAGATCCTTATCAGGATCATCTGTTTAGTGTTTTTTTTCTTCATCCCTTCTTGCCCTGCTGTGAAACAGAGGCCTGTACATCACCGTGTCGGTCGCTCAGCACTTAGGTCCAGAGCAGCAAATCTTCAAAGCTTTAAGGTGGATCACCATGGAACTTGGTGACAACATTCATGTTGTCAATAAAATAAAAATGTCCTAGTTTTGGTGATAGCAGGAAAATGTTTCCAAAAGTGTCTGTTCTAATTCTCCAAAACAAAATAAAGTGCTAAATCAGATTGGCTGTTTTCAGAGCTGAAATCTCAGCAGCCGCTGCTATTGATCAACTGCACTTGAGCCCCCACTACTGAGTTACGATCATTTGCACCACCAAGGAAAATAATACATATTACTTAACCGTCTTATTATGTTTGCTGTCAATTTGACCCCAGCCAATGTTTACCGTCTCTAAATAAATGATTAACATCTTTTTTTTTTTTTTTTGTTTCATATTTAATGACTTTTCCTAATGTAATGGGCACTACTGGGTAAAGATGAAATTGACATGATGATATGTTTTCAATGTCCTGTACACACTTTGTAACACATCGGTTATAAATAACAAAAATCTGTACATAGAAATAATATAAAGCCATCAAAACACCAAAAATTAATATTTCTTTCCAATTTTAGATCAATCAGTGAGATTTTATGGTGATTTGCATATTCTTCCGTATTCGCGTAATAGGAATACTTGATGTTTAAGTGGGGGTGGGGTGGAGTTATGTTTTATTTACAGGGCTATTTAGGTCGTCAACAAAGAAAAATAAAGTACCTGACACATAAACTTTGGTAACAATTTTAGTTATAATAATTTTGTGGAAATTTAAACTGCAGGGGTCAAATTGACCCCAAACATAAAAGATGTTCAAAAATGTGAACATAACATGAGGGTTAAATGTTTAAATCTCGCTTTACATGCAGCTTCATGTCACTGATCAGATTCCTAACCTGTGTAGGTTTTTGTGAAAACACAAAGCAGATGATGTGGTGGACTGATTGTGTTTGTGATGGTGTGCAGGCTGTCAGGCTGTCTGCTCACACAGGAAGGCTGTGCTTCTCTGGCCTCAGCTCTGAGCTCCAACCCCTCCCATCTGAGAGAGCTGGACCTGAGCTACAATCATCCAGGAGACTCAGGAGTGAAGCTTCTCTCTGCTGGACTGGAGGATCCAACCTGGAGACTGGAGGCTCTCAGGTATGGAGAGACACACAATGTCTTATTGGCTCTTTTTGACTAGTACCTACTCAGCTCGACTCTACTTGCCTCGACACGGTTTCGGTGGTTTTCCATTGTAATTGAGTACTACCTCGCCATGGGTGGAGTCGTCATAGAAAGGCGGCGCACCGTCCAGCTCCCTCTGGATTCTTTGGGCCGCCACCAAGCACAGAAAAGTCTCCACCTCTTCATTTGACCACGGTACCGGTTTGCTTGCCATTTTCCAACTTTGCCAACTTCAGTGATGATCAATGCGCACGGTTAGGGTTAGAGTTAGCGTTTTTTTTTTTTTTGTTTTGTTTTTATTTTTTTAAATGTCAGGTTTGGTTTTCATGCAGAAGTCGCTCTCATGTGTCGTCACTCCCTGTCCAATCAGTTGCCTGCACGAGGTTTATTTCACATTTCGGCTCGACTCAGCTCGCTTGGAACCCCGGCCGAGTAGGTACTAAAATGGGACCTGCTACCAGGTACTACCAACTGATAGAAAAGCTCTCAAACCGAGTAGAGTCGAGCCGAGTCGAGCCGAGTAGGTACTCGTGGAAAAGGGCCATTACAGAAGGCTGAGGAATATTGCTTCATGTTTAATGGTGGATATGAGTCATGGGGTCTGGTTAATCCTCCATAGGGAAGGTTATTTACTGCCCATGTTTCCATCCTCAAAGAGAATCTGCTGCTCTGACTCTGTTTCTTCTTCCAGGGTGGACCATGGTGGAGAGCAGTGGTTGAAACCAGGTCTGAGGAAGTGTAAGTGTGGATTTAGTTTGACTCCTGAACACAAAGCAGCAAACATTCAGCTGTTTAGATGCTGCAGCTGCAGTTTATGCTGTTTCTTCTCAGCTGCTTTTACCTGTTGAACCAAACAAAATGACCGACAACAACAATCTTTTATTCCTTTAATATTTATGCATAACCACAGCAGGTCTGTTGTGTCTTGTTCTCTCCATCAGATTCCTGTGAACTCAAACTGGACACAAACACAACTCACAGAGAACTCGTCCTGTCTGAGGACAACAGGAAGGTGACAGCAGTGACAGAGGAGCAGCCATATCCTGATCACCCAGAGAGGTTTGACTCCTGGAGGCAGATCCTGTGTAGTGATGGTCTGACTGGTCGCTGCTACTGGGAGGTTGAGAGGGAAGGAGGGGTTTCTATGGCAGTGACTTACAGAGGAATCAGCAGGAAAGGAAACAGAGATGACTGTGTTCTTGGATATAATGACAAGTCATGGAGTCTTTACTGCTCTGAAGATGGTTTCTCTGTCAGACACAATAACAGAACAAAAGTCATCCCTGTTCGTCCTTCCTCTAACAGAGTGGCAGTGTATCTGGACTGGCCTGCTGGCTCTCTGTCCTTCTACAGCGTCTCCTCTGACACACTGATCCACCTCCACACCTTCAACAGCACTTTCACTGAGCCCCTGTACCTGGGGTTTAGGATTAGGTTTGGGCCCGATTCCTCAGTGTCTCTGTGTGACATTTGAGGGGTGAGAGTTTATTAAAATGATATAATAAACCACTTCACTGCTTCAGATTTGAGTTCACTTGGAGTTATTTCACAGAGTTATTGAAGAACTGAATGGGTAAAGGGGACCATCACTCATCTTGCCTAAGTGGTGGATTTTCAAACACATTTGTTGGCGAGCCAGCCAGGAGTTGGGGTGCCAAATGCTTGAACTTTATCTCTGACTCTTGAACTAACGGTGGCCACTGTAATAAAGTAAGCAGGGCCTTTTAAAATCTGCACATGACAGTTGAATCCAGGAGACTGAGTGTATCTGCCCCCAGATGAGAAACTGTATACCAGAGCCTACGGAGAACCTAGAAGTTAATAAAAGGTAAATCTGATGTATTGTGTTTTTTGAAGAATTTATCTGATTGGTGCCGACATATTCCTCTCAGGTATGTAGAGTTGTGGTTGTTGTTGTTTACCGCTCTTTTGTAGCAGAGGAAGTGAATCATAAGAGGTCTCTTTGAGGATAAGAGAGCTTTATCTGCTTTGGGGAACAAGGAAAGTTATGGCTCTACAGAGAATTTAACTAAAAGTTTGTTAAGGGACCTCTGGGATGGCAAACTAGGGTCAGTCACTAAGTGGCCTTTAAGGATGGTGACTCTGGCCAGAAACTGTGTGTGCTAGCAATGTATGAATGGGATGCATGAATGGAATGTGAGTCTTATGTGTTAAATCAGCTGAGGGACTAGATATTTGAATCAAAAGGGTGGAAAGAGACGCTAGCTCTACCAATCAGCGGAAATGCTAGGATAATGGTACAAGGAGGAGAAGTACTTTTTAAAAAAAATATATTTTCTACAATACAAACAGAAATAAAATAGTATAATTCACACAATCACATTCAAGCAAACAAACAGAGAAACATTTGGTGGGGGGTGGGGTGGGGGTGTAAAGGGTGTCCCTCTGTGTGTGTGAAGTTTCTTAATGGATGAGCCTCCAGTGGAGAAAATATGATGTTGTACTACAGGACAGGAGCCCTTACAGTGGGATTTACAGAGGTTCCCTCAGTACCTTTCAGATGAGGAAAACTCAGAAGGTGCCCTGTGAGCTGCACTTCCAAGTGAGTAAACTCAAACTGGACACAAACACAGCAAACAGACACCTCGTCCTGTCTGAGGACAACAGGAAGGTGACAGCAGTGAGAGAGCAGCAGCCATATCCTGATCACCCAGAGAGGTTTGACTCCTGAAGGCAGACGCTGTGCAGACTCGCAATATGTTTTGGGTTCTCTCACATTAAATTTTACATCCTCTAGTAATAGTTTTGTGTTACCTCACAATATTTTTCTGCTTGCGTTCCCTCTGAGCCGTATGTCTATTTCCAGCATTCGTCCAGAGAAGCATTTGTTCAGAGCAGAGCCATGTAGAGAGAGAGTCGTGTCAGCGGAAGTTCAAAACACTTGATCGTCACATGATTCGTGAAGACTTGAGATTGTTTCTCTTAAGTTCTTGGCAGCCAGTTTGAAAACATGCATAGCCGATGGATGGATGTGCACCACCATGCGCTCACGTCTGGATGCTGGTTGGCCATGCAGTCCGGCAAAGCTCAGCCCCAAGACGCTCCAGGGGAGCGCCCTCCCACGGGTCACCACCTGTGAGAGGACGTGGGTTGGGGTGAAGCCCCTGACAGACAGGACTTACAGTGCAGAAACTGGCTTTTGGTACGTGGAATGTCACCTCTCTGGGGGGGAAGGAGCCAGAGCTTGAAGGAACAGCCTGCCTGATCTTAACCTGAGTGGTGCTTTGTTGTTGGACTCCTGTGCGAGGGGTACTGCACTGCTGGACTGTTGTCATTAGGACTCTACAGGAATAAATGATTGCACACATGAGCAGCTTCTGCAAGAGATGTGTTATGTTTTGCAGGTTTGGTGTGTGGTTTTGTGGTTTAGTGTGTAGAGTTTTGCAAAAATAGCCTTGAGTTTCACAGATAGTGCCTAAGCAATCAGAAAAACAATCATGGTTTCAGAGACAGAGCTTGAAGAAAAGCTTGAAAAAAAAAAAGTAAGGATTCAAGGAACTTTATTGTCATACCAGGTCACATTTACATGTTAGTGGTACGAAATTAGGACTCAGGTCCCGGTATAAGCCTAAATAAATAAATAAATAAATAAAGCAAGGTAAAAAAAAGTGTAAATATTAAAAAAATAAGATATATAAGTATCTAAAAGTGGCCTCAAAGGTCGGTAAACAAGGCTTAATCCCGGGCGCTCGAGAAGCCGCTGCACCACTATGTGCCGCCATCTTGTCAGCCACTTTTGGAGTGGCCAAGTCAGAATCCGGAGCTAAACCCAATAGAAATGCTGTGGATTGACTTGAAAAGAGCCATACACAGAAGACAGACAACAAATATGGAGGCATTGAAGAAGTTCTGCCAGCAGGACACCCCGCCCGGATGACGCCACGCCTCTCAGCTGCCAGGCACCGTCCACTTTCACTGCCCATCAGCATCGGGACGTCAGACCCAAACTGTCAGGACGCCGCTCAGTGCTGCTGAGTGTTTTCTTCTGAATCGGCCCAAGTCACAGCAACGTCTCTTCAGAGTCCAGATGCTGAGGAGGAGATTGGGGTTCTGGACTCAAACTAGCAGGATTTCCTTCAGACTGGATCCCACAGGGGGAGAACAAACTGGTTCACTGTTTTTTTTTTTCTTGCAAAATTTCTCACTTTTAAATCTCAGAATTTTTGAGGTTTTTTTTCTCATAAATTTGCAAGGTTTTCCATAATAAATTTCCAACTTTACTCTCACAGAATATCCAAGTTTTTTTTCTCAGAATATTACCCGCCTGCCTTCCTTGGCTACGTATTTTTTTTCTGTACAGCGGCCCTGATAGACCACTGCCACAGCCTGACGGTAGCCACCTGGGGAACTCTCCCAGGCACAGCTTACAGGACGTCCAGCCGGGTCAGTACTGTCTGTTGCCAGAGAACTGGGAACACAGAGAGACACAACACACACACATTTACCTGGCTTTGGCACACACTAGCACGTGTGTAGTTCACCAAAACACACACACACAAAACTTTCTGCAGGACTGGGTGGCCTACATGTGGAGGGCGCGGCTCCGCTGCTCCTCTGGCTGTGGGCCTCGTTCACCAGAATCTAAACTTTCTTCTTGAATCTCCAAGATTCAAGGGAGAAATTTAAGAGAAAAATCTTGGAGGCTGTCTGAGATGTAAGTACTGAATTTATAAAAAAAAAAAAAAAAAAAAAAAAAAATCAGATTTATGACACAAAAACATGGAAATTCAGACATCATAAAGTTAGACAGTTATGATAAAAAAAAAAAAAAACTAGTGAAAGCTCTTTTCTTCTCCTTTCAGAGGAAAACAATCTGCTGATTCTACTGTGGACAGAAAAATGTCTTTTCTCGTAAATTTGTGACTTTATAATCTTACAATTTTTTTTTTGTTTTTCTAGCTTCACAATTTCATAAATATTAGCCCCCACCCCACCGGCTTCATTTTGTCCCCTTACAATGACTCCAGGACACCGTCGTACCCAGGTGAGAGGCGTGGTGTTCAGGTTTATATTGTCTGGACTGATGGAAAGGATCGAGAGAAGTTCTCTTCATGTCCACTTGGTGTCGCTCCTGCTCCGTAAACAGAATGGAAAGTGAAATCAGAGCCTCGTCCTGCTCTGAATCCGCCGTGCCGCTCCCTCTGTGCTCAAAGTGCAGATTGTCCAGTTGACTCCAAAGTGTCCTGTGTTAGCAGCCGCTGTGTGGAAACAGGAAGTTGACTCTTTTTAATGGGAGTTGTGTGAAAGTGCTCAGCAGTCAGAAAGTGAACAGGAGAGCAGAGCAGAGACTGTGAAGCAGCTGGACTCCACTGGACTCCCCGCTCTCACTGCAGGTGAGGACAGGCCGCTCGGGGTGTGTGTGTGTGTGTGTGTGTGTGTGTGTGTGTGTGTGTGTGTGTGTTAACCTCTCCCGGTTGCAAGACGTTTGTTTCGTCTACTTTCGCTCTCTCTGTTCACTGTCTACCTCGCTCGACCATCTCTCTCTCACTACCCCTCCCCCACTCCAGACGGTAACCCTAGATTTGCGAAACTGTTACTGTACAAAAGAGTGCTCAGAAAATATAATGTAATGTTTTCCTTAATTAAATACATAATTAGTAGTTTGGCCCGCTAGAGTAATGAGTTTGTGTGAAGGTGAATTCGGTGCATCATATTTTCCCTTCGCTGTGAGTCCCTGACCTCTAAGTAAGAACCTGTTGTTTATTTACTTAGTTCAGTGAAAACTGAAATGTTGTTTGAGATGTTAGATATTACATATCGGCCTGTGTTGCTAATATAATTACATAGAGACGGCAGTAGGTAAATCGATATTTCCTTGTTGTATTTTCCTCCATGTTGATGCTGTTTGTGAGGATGTAGTTAGTTTCGTGCAGAAGGCTTTTCGCTGCTGTTCTTTGTCTTCCTGTAGTCTGTATAGTTCCTGGCCACGTGCCAAGGGATTTTGCACACGGAGCAACAGCTGCCGTTATATTGTGTTCAGGAGGCGTTTCCTTCTGCTGGTGACAATTTACATCCAGCAAAGTAAAAATAAAACAAAGTGAATTTTGTTGAGACGATGCAATGAAACTTTTCTGCCTGTCAGTTGTTGTCAGTCCATGTGTGAAGAGTCCCAGAGGATTCAAAGTCCTCTGTAGATGAAGCTGCTCAGTTGGTTTGATGTAAAGGGCGGCTGCTCTGAGTGTTACGTCCACTCTGTATATGTGACATGGTGCTGACAGGAAGACAGCACACATCCTGTCATGGAAAGCTTGTTGTCATCAATCAGCCGCTGTGTTTGTGTCAAGGTGTTGGCTCTGCTATGGAACCTGCTGGGAAGAGAGAGAGGAGGTTCCCCTCCTCTAGAACCACTCTGTCTGGAGAACATGACAGCCAGACCAAAGCTCAGAGGTAAGACGAGGATCTCTGACTGTCCATGACTGTTCTCCATCTCAGAGCTCAGCAGGCAAATCAGCACTGCAGCATTATTCACAGGAAAAGCTCTGTGTGTGTTGAAGGCTTGAACCTGAACCTGAACCTGAACCTGAGCCCAGCTGTGTGTCCATGAAGAGCGACTGGTCTATGGCTCGACCTATTGGCTTCAAGGATGGACAGCACCCTGTGGATCATGGGTAATTATATGAAACTGATGACAAAAAAACACGTTTTTTTTTCTGTTTTCAGATTTACAGTCATGAGATACAGAATTGGTTCCAACCTCCAGACTCTGTTGACTGAGTTTTCTGTGTGTGTGTGTGTGTGTGTGTGTGTGTGTGTGTGTGTGTGTGTGTGTGTGTCCTCCACAGAGTCCACCAGCAGAGCTCAGAGGTTCCCAGTGCTCAGTCTGCCCAGCAGCATCAAACAGACCTGGCCTCCATATTTATGGTGTGTAAATGTACAACAACATACCAACTGAAAAACAACCATTCTGCTCAGAATCGTCTTCGTGCTGCTCTCTTTACATCTTTCAGCCTCTTTGACCTGGATTTGATTTGGTGTTTTGTGTCCAGATTTTAATGTGGAAGTCTGATTCTTTTATGTTTCTGTTGCAGCTGCTGGAGGAGAACATGGTCACCTTTGTGAAGAAGGAGCTGAAAAACCTCCAGAGGTCTCTGAGTCCAGATTACCCAGAATGCTTAGAGAGGCAGAGGGAGGATGAGGAGGTGTTGGACGGTGAGGAGGAAGAGCAGAGGTGGAGCAGCAGAGAGGCTTTTCTGCAGATCACACTGCACTTCCTGAGGAGAATGAAGCAGGAGGAGCTGGCTGAGCGTCTGCAGAGCAGTAAGAGGCTTTCAACTCCTTTAACAGGATGGAAAGGAGGAATGATGGGAAAATGGAAATGTTTGCATTTCTACCCTCTGCTGTAAATACAGACATTTCTAAAACAATTGTTGTAGATTTTATTTTAACTCAACTAGGGCTGGGCCTCAAATCAATATCACCACTGGTTCGCCACTGGATGGGGCAATGGCAGCATAATTTCTTGCTCCACAGCCAGTTTTATTGACAGTATGACTCCTACTTGCTATAACTGCTGTATTTACAGAAGTCAGACATGCAAACTCCTCACAGGAAAAAAGGTGACAGTGTCACGGGGTTCTGGGGCGGGTACCCCCTCTCCTATGACGGGAGTTGCTAGTCAGCTGGAAGACAAGGCCCTTACATAGTAAGCATATGCTTAGAGCTAAATGGCTAACGTTGGTTAGCAACACAAGCAGACCATGCTGGAATTAACATTAGAACTAGCTAACGTTAGCTGGCTCTATCTTGCTAATAGAAATTCCAGCATATGGCCCGCTTGTCTTGCTAACTAACGTTAGCCATTTTGCTCAAGGCATAACGTTACACAAGGTCTAATTTAACGTAAGGTGGTTCCTTCAAGCTAACGTTAAAACTTTCCATTGGACTCGGAAGCCAGGCGTCTCTTCCAAACTGCGCGATTCACGTGAATGACCCGACTGACGAAAAAAAACCAAAAAACAAAAAAATGGCGATTGTAGCCGAAAGGCGACAAGTTTGCATCCTGAGAAGTGCGACTCTAACTCTGTGCTGTCTGAGAATAACTCAAGATAATACATATTAAATACTTTTAGTTAAATCTATTGAACAACTGACAATCAAACCAAGTTTAAAAGTATAAAATATAGAGCTGAAACGATTACTCGAAGTAATCGAGTACCTCGATTCTTTTTTTGCCTAATTTTTCCTGCCTCGAAGAATCGCTTAATAGATAAATAAATAAAAATATAAATCTGCGGTGTTTCGCACGAACTATTTTTAATGTGGCACAACCGCGTTAGTTTTTCTCCTCCTGCGCTGCTGTGTGCTCATGCCGAGTTGTGTGTGTGTGTGTGTGTGTGTGTGTGTGTGTGTGAGTGACTGAGGAGCACAGGAGCACACACCCACCGGCGCTGTCTGAAGCGTATACGTCTTCCTATTCAGAGAAGAGGTATCACTTCGGCTTATTTTTCAATCTATGTTATCACAGGCATACTACTGCTCATTCATTGGTAGCTGAATTGTTAGGTCTGTTTGATAAGCAATTTAA
Source organism: Myripristis murdjan (assembly GCF_902150065.1). NCBI lineage: Eukaryota > Metazoa > Chordata > Actinopteri > Holocentriformes > Holocentridae > Myripristis > Myripristis murdjan. The sequence continues at coordinate 1,251,481 of NC_044003.1, read as the reverse complement.
ATTTTTAAAATAATAATAATTAAACATATTGTTAAATTTAAAAAAAAAAAAAAGCCAACATGATCCAGGTCAAAGACTAAAAAAAGACTATTGACTAAAACTAGACTAAAATACTTTGGATTTTCTTCGACTAAAACTAGACTAAAATGCCAAGACTTTTCGTCGACTAAAATGTGACTAAACAAAAAAGAATACAAGTTGACTAAATATGACTAAAACTAATAAGGGCATTTGACACAAGACTAAGACTAAAACTAAATTGAAAAATAGCTGACGAAATTAACACGAACAGAAATGTGTTAGAATATTAAAACAAACTATTTCATTCCAAAAACCACGTGGCATGCAACACGTGGAGACAGAGTTGTCGCATTGCCACAGACATCCGATTACGGCCACTGCTGTTTTATTCATTTCCAATGCGATGTTGTGCTCTTCATTTTAAAGTTATTGGTTTAGTTATAGCTGCATGTATAGCGAGCGAGTTTGCGACTCGCGCTGCGCCTCCAAACAGCCATGCCAAGACGTGTCCGTGACACACACACACACACACACACACACACATGCGCACACACACATGCGCACACACACAATGGACACACTTGCATTTAGTTTATAAATGCACAGCCATGAACCTACTGTATTATGTCCTTTAATGTAATACATTTGTAATGTTATAATACCGTGTGTATACATATGTACCCTACTGTATATCTATATATATCTATATCTATATATCTATATATATATCGATATAAATATATATATATCGATATAGATATAGATATATAGATATATATCTGTGTATATATATATATATATATATATATATATATATACATATGCAAAAACGCATTTTATCCGATTACTCGACTACTCGACAGAATTTTTGGTCAAATACTCGATTACTAAAATATTCGATAGCTGCGGCTCTAATAAAATATGACAAGCAAGTCCTCCTCGACTGAATCTACTTCCTACCTACACAGCCAAAACATTTTTTTAAAATACCGAACTTACCGACATGAGCAAAGTGACGTCGGTTATCGTCATAAATTTTGGTATCGGTAAATTTTCGGTATATCGCCCAGCCCTAAACTCAACCAAACGGTGACCCTAAGTAGGCTGCTGGTAAATTGAAAAACTTTTTTCGTGTCTCTGTCTAAATTAAAACATAATGTCAATAGGCAGTAAATAAGCTTTTTTATTTTTAGTAAGGAACTGTTTTAATGATTAGAATAAACCCCTCCTTCATTTCTGTGCGTTCTATCTGACATATTCATTGGTTCTAAAATGCTAAATGTTTGTACCCTGATGTCCACCTTCAGTTGCACTCGCAAAATCTAGGAGTGAAAAACAAAAGAATGAGGAGAATGATGTTTGGCCTTGCAATTCACTTTTTCATGTCAAGATCTGCTGAATATCATAAATCATCAATTCAGTTTTTTCAGCCTCTGACACTTTTTACACATTAGCATTTTTCTTAGTGGGCGGCTTTTCCACCTCCTGCTTGCCTGGTGAAAAGTTCCTCCTGTTTTCTCGTCACATCCCGCTGAATTCTCCAGGACAGCAGCAGCAGCTCTCCGGCTGAGGCAACGCTGTGTTGTTTTTTAACTATGAACTTTATTCTCCCCAAATCCTGATCTGGATGTGCAGCTTTTTGTTTTTGGAGACTGTTGTTTGGCTGACAGCTGAAAGGGGCCAACAAATACATTTCCAAGGAACATTTACATGTTTCACATTTAATAAAAGATCCATTTGTTGTTGTTTCTTGTTGTTTGTTCATCCAGAAACTCTCGCAGGGTGCCAACGTGAACTCAGATCTAACCTGAAGAAGAAGTTTGAGTGTGTGTTTGAGGGGATTGCTAAAGCAGGAAACCCAACACCTCTGAATCAGATCTACACAGAGCTGTACATCACAGAGGGAGAGAGTGGAGAGCTCAATGAGGAACATGAGGTCAGACAGATTGAAACAGCATCCAGGAAACCAGCCAGACCAGAAACACCAATCAAATGTGACGACATCTTCAAACCTTTACCTGGAAGAGATCAACCAATCAGAACAGTGATGACAAAGGGAGTGGCTGGCATTGGGAAAACAGTCTTAACACAGAAGTTCACTCTGGACTGGGCTGAACACAAAGCCAACCAGCATGTCCACTTCACATTTCCTTTCACTTTCAGAGAGCTGAATCTGCTGAGAGGGAAAAAGTTGAGCTTGGTGGAACTTGTTCATCACTTCTTCACTGAGACCAAAGAAGCAGGAATCAGCAGGTTTGAGCAGTTCCAGGTTGTGTTGATCTTTGACGGTCTGGATGAGTGTCGACTTCCTCTGGACTTCAAGAACAACCAGATCCTGGCTGATGTCACAGAGTCCACCTCAGTGGACGTTCTACTGACAAACCTCATCAAGGGGAACCTGCTTCCCTCTGCTCACCTCTGGATAACCACACGACCCGCAGCAGCCAATCAGATCCCTCCTGAGTGCGTTGGCATAGTGACGGAGGTGAGAGGCTTCACTGACCCACAGAAGGAGGAATACTTCAGGAAGAGATTCAGAGATGAGGAGCAGGCCAGCAGAATCATCTCCCACATCAAGACGTCACAAAGCCTCCACATCATGTGCCACATCCCAGTCTTCTGCTGGATCACTGCTACAGTTCTGGAGGACGTGTTGAAAACCAGTGATGGAGGAGACCTGCCCAAGACCCTGACTGAGATGTACATCCACTTCCTGGTGGTTCAGTCCAAAGTGCAGAACATCAAGTATCATGGGAGAGCTGAGACAGATCCACACTGGACCCCAGAGACCAGGGAGATGATCCTGTCTCTGGGAAAACTGGCTTTTGAGCAGCTGGAGAAAGGCAACCTGATCTTCTATGAAGCAGACCTGGCAGAGTGTGGCATTGATATCAGAGCAGCCTCAGTGTACTCAGGAGTGTTCACACAGATCTTTAAAGAGGAGCGTGGGCTGTACCAGGACAAGGTTTTCTGCTTTGTCCATCTGAGCGTTCAGGAGTTTCTGGCTGCTGTTCATGTCTTTGTGACATTCATCAACTCTGGAGTCAATCTGCTGTCAGAAGAACAATCAACCTCCCAACTAAAACACCTCCACCAGAGTGCTGTGGACAAGGCCTTACAGAGTCCAAATGGACACCTGGACTTGTTCCTGCGCTTCCTCCTGGGTCTTTCACTGCCGACCAATCAGACTCTCCTACGAGGCCTGCTGACACAGACAGGAAGTAGCTCACAGACCAATCAGGAAACAGTCCAGTTCATCAAGGAGAAGATCAGGGACAGTCCCTCTCCAGAGAGAAGCATCAACCTGTTCCACTGTCTGAATGAGTTGAATGACCATTCTCTAGTGGAGGAGATCCAACAGTACCTGAGTTCAGGACGTCTCTCCACAGACAAACTGTCCCCTGCTCAGTGGTCAGCTCTGGTCTTCATCTTACTGTCATCAGAAGAAGATCTGGAGGTGTTTGACCTGAAGAAATACTCTGCTTCAGAGGAGGCTCTTCTTGGGCTGCTGCCACTGGTCAAAGCCTCCAAGAAATCTGTGTAGGTTCATCGATAACTGGACATATTTAACACACAACCTGATGTTTTGTATACAAAAGAATAAGTAAGTAAATTATGGTTTCATCTCTACTTCTTTCTCAGGCTGAGTGTGTGTAATCTGTCAGAGAGAAGCTGTGCAGCTCTGGCCTCAGTTCTCAGCTCCCAGTCCTCTAGTCTGAGAGAGCTGGACCTGAGTGACAACCAGCTGCAGGATTCAGGAGTGAAGCTGCTCTCTGCTGGACTGGAGAGTCCACACTGTAGACTGGAGACTCTCAGGTAATGTCCATTTACAGTGATTTACTGGTTTGTCACATTTCACACTAAGGTACATTCACTCAAAGCAGTTTGTCTCAGCTCAGTGATCCTGAATCTGCAACGTGTAACCATGTAAGATCCATATCAGGATCATCTGTTCAGTGTTTTTGTCTTCATCCCTTCTTGACCTGCTGTGAAACAGAGGCCTGTACATCACCGTGTCAGTCGCTCAGCAGTTAGGTCCAGAGCAGCAAATCTCCAAAGCTTTGTGGTGGATCACCATGAAACTTGGTGACAACATTCATGTTGCCAATAGAATAAAAATGTCCTAGTTTGGATGAAAGCAGGAAAATCCTTCCCCAGGTGTATGCTCTAATTATCCAAAACAAAATAAAGTGCTAAATCAGATTGGCTGTTTTCAGAGCTGAAATCTCAGCAGCTGCTGCTATTGATCAACTGCACTTGAACCCCCACTGCTTAGTTATGATCATTTGGACCACCAAGGAAAATATTACATATTGTTTAAATGTTTAAATCTCAGTTTACATGCAGCTTCATGTCACTGATCAGATTCCTAACCTGTGTAGGTTTTTGTGAAAACACCAAGCAGATGATGTGGTGGACTGATTGTGTTTGTGATGGTGTGCAGGCTGTCAGGCTGTCTGCTCACACAGGAAGGCTGTGCTTCTCTGGCCTCAGCTCTGAGCTCCAACCCCTCCCATCTGAGAGAGCTGGACCTGAGCTACAATCATCCAGGAGACTCAGGAGTGAAGCTGCTCTCTGCTGGACTGGAGGATCCAACCTGGAGACTGGAGGCTCTCAGGTATGGAGAGACACACTTATGTCTTACAGAGGGCTGAGGAATATTGTTTCATGTTTAATGGTGGATATGAGTGATGTGGTCTGCTAAATCCTTCATAGTGAAGGTTATTTACTGCCCATGTTTCCATCATCAAAGAGAATCTGCTGCTCTGACTCTGTTTCTTCCTCCAGGGTGGACCATGGTGGAGAGCAGTGGTTGAAACCAGGTCTGAGGAAGTGTAAGTGTGGATTTAGTTTGACTCCTGAACACAAAGCAGCAAACATTCAGCTGTTTAGATGCTGCAGCTGCAGTTTCTGCTGCTTGTTCTCAGCTGCTTTTGCCTGTTGAACCAGGTAAACTAAGGTCCAATACACCCATAAACAGTTAACTCACTCACCTAAACCCTTGATTATTAAACCATCTGTAGTATTTTCAAAACACAACACAGAAAACTGTCCAAACTGAGATCCAAGCTCTTGGAAAAGTTCACCAAACAATCAAAACTTCAATAATTTTGCAAAACTATCAGAACCTTTAACAAAGAGTCTAAGAATTAGATAAAAGACTTGATGATGAAAAGACATTGATGACAACAGTAACAATGAATCACTACAGCAGCTGGTGTTTTCCCTCTTTAACAGCTTCCTCTCTCCATTAAATTAGAAAAACCTGATAGCCAATCACAGTTTTTGCTGTAATTTGAACCAATGAGTGAAGAACATTAATTTAAGGCAATTAAGATTGTGCATGACACATTTTATGCGTAAAGGTTACAATCTAGTGGATCTAACTTCAAAATGAGACTAATAGAATAATAATTGTGTCTCTCTTATTTGATGTCTTTCGTATCCATGACTGTAACTGTAAAGAAATACACGAAGTATAGATGTAGTTTAGTTCTGTGTAGATGACTCTAATAGGTGTAAAGTGAATTTCCACAGCAGTTTGTGACGTCCATTCATTCAGTTCCTGCTGTGAATGAAGAGGCTGACACAATGTGTCATCATCAAAGAGTTAACAAATCAATAATCAAACTGTTAATATATCAGCAGATAATAACCACAGCAGGTCTGTTGTGTCTTGTTCTCTCCATCAGATTCCTGTGAACTCAAACTGGACTCAAACACAGCTCACAGAAACCTCGTCCTGTCTGAGGACAACAGGAAGGCGACAGCAGTGAGAGAGGAGCAGCCATATCCTGATCACCCAGAGAGGTTTGACTCCTGGTGGCAGATGCTGTGTAGAGATGGTCTGACTGGTCGCTGTTACTGGGAGGTCGAGTGGACAGGATGGATTTATATATCAGTGACTTACAGAGGAATCGGCAGGAAAGGAAACAGTGATGGCTGTGCACTTGGCAGGAATGACAAGTCCTGGAGTCTGGCCTGCCATGAGGGTGTTTTCACTGTCAGACACAATAACAGAGGAATAGCCATTCCTGCCCCCCCCTCTAACAGAGTGGCAGTGTATCTGGACTGGCCTGCTGGCTCTCTGTCCTTCTACAGCGTCTCCTCTGACACACTGATCCACCTCCACACCTTCAACAGCACCTTCACTGAGCCTCTGTACCCGGGGTTTGGGGTTTGGGTTGACTCCTCAGTGTCACTGTGTGACATTTGAGGAGGGAGCGTCGCCTCCTGTGTGGAGAAATACACACACACACACACACATCACATCACGTCATGTTTTCATGGCCACATGCAGGTAAATCGTGTCTTGTTGGCAGCAGCATCACCTGAGCCTCCACCATGTGATTTATCTGCTGCTCCTTGTGGCCTGGTACATGTCGCTGAAACATCTACAAAGTTCAAACAGTGAAGCAGTGAACACAAAAGTAGCGTCTGTACGAATGACAGGAAGATCCAGTAGCTGTCCACCTCAGTGACTCCAGTCATATTTCTAGTCTAGGTTTCATTGGCATAGAACAGGTTAGTCTGCCACCTAGAGGCCAAAATCATGAACTGCCTCTAAAAAGAGGTGTGAATGGTGTGTCTAACAATCTTTCTAACTACTTCAAACTACATGGAGTCATCATGTATTTTTTGATTGTCTTGTTTATGATCATTGTTGCTCTTGGAGCTGTCATGAACTTCCAAACAAACGCTCAGTGCTACGGAGCGAGCAGCTCCAGAATAGCTGTGATTTTCCTGTTTTTCTTGATGCTTTTGATGACAATTTGATGACTTCACAGGTTCTGTTCCATGAGGGTTTATAGTTTGGTCATGAGAAATATTCTTAAATGTAGATTTTATATTTTTCGACATGTCATCTTTTTCTTTGACATGTGACTGTGCCCTGTATAAGAACAAGTCAGTCACCTGCTGTTCACACCTGAGGAAGATCCTGAGCAGACTGTAACGTCGTCTTGTTTAATAAAGTTCAAGCTGCAACTTTGAGACGGTGTTTGGGATTTTCTTTACGATTTCTATGTGCCTTCTCCTTGACACTTCCGCTGCATTAAGCCTTGTTTATGTGTGTATGTGTGTGTGTGTGTTTAGGATATAACAGTCATTTGCAAAAATGAGGGTGAACATGTCCCCTTTGCTCCCCTGTAAACTCCATTCATGTGTGTGTGAAATGGTCTAGAAGTGCAGGGCTTCTCCAGACCTGCTGCTCGATGCTGTGGAGGCCAACAGTTTCAGTCCCACAGTCTCAGCATGTGCAGGTTTACACCAACAGCTCTGGACCAACGCTCTTAAACTGTTTAGAGACGGTTCAGTCTCGGTATGTTTCTGGGGGGTGAAGGTCGGGTTTAAGGATCTGGACCAGCTGTAAATCATTTCCAGCTCTGTCTGAAACTGCTGGTCTGAAGCTGCAGTGCTTCTCCAGGCCTGCAGCTCCATGTGTCTGAGCAGTCTGGTGAACTGTTACTGTGTTTTTGTTACAGTGCCACTTTTCAGCCAGGAGGAGGAGGTGGAGGGCGCTGTTTCCTTGTCATTCCATTTTGTGAGATAGATGGAGCTGCAGGTGGAGAGGCAGCAGTTTAAAGCAGAGCTGAAAATGTCTCTGAAGCAGGCGGATCATTTCCAACAGGCCCAGGCCCCTTGCCCTGACCTTACCCTGAGAAACCCTGAGCCATCTCTGACCGCTTCAAACCTGCTGCTCTGACACTGGAGAAAACTCTGGCTGGCAGGACAATGTAAGGTACAAGTTACAAGTTATTGCAGATGCCCCAAGGGAAAGCAAACAATTAAGACTCTTTGCTAAGTTGCTATGTTAGTGTTACCTGCATGTGTATAACCATGTATTAACACCTGTGTTACACCTGTGGAACAACAAATATATTTTGATTTCAAATGAAAATTAAAAAAAAAAATTACAAAATCAATAGTCTTAAGCTATTTTGTCTTGAAAATGATCTTGACAATAATGTGTGCTGCTAGGCACTATCCACAGGCCGTGCCACATTAAATCCAAAGTTGTTGTGAAGGCTCTGGTCAAAATTTTCTCTACTTGCGGACTGCCAACATGTGTCCAGACAGATCAGGGGTCTAACTTCATGTCGAAAATGTTTTGCGCAGGTCATGTCAGAGCTCAGAGTAAAGCATCAGTAATCCAGTTCATACCATCCAGAGTCACAAGGTGCGATTCCACCAAACACTAAAATCCATACTCCCAAAGTTCTGCCTCCAATCAGACAAAGAGTGGGATGAGGGTCTCTCACTCTTGCTGCTTGCCGTGAGGGAATCAACCCAGGAGTCCCTTGGTTTCAGCCTGGTGGATCTCGTCTTTGGTCATACGGTGCACGGACCTTTACGTTTATGCTTGTTAAAAAATAAATGGCTATCAGACGCTGAGCGTGTTTAACACAATGTGCTAGATTATGTAAGCTCTTTTCATGACCTCTTGCCACTAGTCAGTCCTCAATGAAGCGGCAGTTTGACAGTGTTTGAGCCAGGTGACAAGGCTTTGGTTCTGTTGCCAATTCCTGGTTCTGGGTTGCAAGCCCATTTTTCTGGTAGCTAAGTAGTAGAACGCGAGCTTTCTGAGACTGACTGTGTGGTGCAACAGAACAGAAAACGAAAATCACGTGTTTGTCACATTAACATGCTAAAACACTATCTCTCTGGAGATGTCGCTCCACCTGTCCCTGCTGCACCTGTTGCCACTGTTTGTGGCCCCGCCTCCCTATCAGTTAGCGGTGGATGGCCTCATTTAGAAAAGTAGTGTCACTCCAACCGCTCGTCTGAGAAATTCTGAAATGTTGAGTGATTTAGAGTCTTTCTTGTCTCACTTCTCTGAACCTGCTAGCCATGATATTATTAAGCTGATTGACCATCTGTTGCTGTTTTCAGATCACCCTCGTCAAACATCTGTTTTGTACCATGACATAGATGTCGAGGGTCACGCCCCAATTAAACAGCATGCATATGGAGTAACTCCTGCCAGAAGAGCTCTGATGCACTAGGAAGTCTCCTTCCTCCTAGAGCTTGGCTTAGCTGTGCCTAGTTTGAGTGCTTGGAGCTCCCCCTGCCTGCTCGTTCCCAAACAGCACATCATCTTTTTGAAATGATTACAGAAAAATCAGCTCTGTCAATAAACCCAACTCATTTCCCCTTCCCAGAATGGAAGATTGTGTTGACAGGGGGGGTGCAGCAAAATTTGTCACAAAGTTGGATTTACTGAAAGGGTATTGGCAGGTCCCCTTAATCAAGCGGGCATCAGAAATTTCTGCCTTTGTTACGCCGGACCACTTTTTGCAATACACTGTGATGCCCTTTGGCTTAAGAAACGCCCCTGCTACATTTCAGCATTAAAAGCACCAGGTCCTTTTTGGTGTATAAAAATTGGTCAACAGTTTCAGTCCCACAGTCTCAGCATGTGCAGGTTTACACCAACAGTTCTGGACCAACGCTCTTAAACTGTTTAGAGACGGTTCAGTCTCGGCATGTTTCTGGGGGGTGAAGGTTGGGTTAAGGATCTGGACCAGTTTTAAATCATTTACTGTTCTGTCTGAAGCTGCTGCTCTGAAGCTGCAGTGCTTCTCCAGGCCTGCAGCTCGATGTGTCTGAGCAGTCTGGTGAACTGTTACTGTGTTTTTGTTACAGTGCCACTTTTCAGCCAGTGGAGGGCGCTGTTTCCTTGCCATTCCATTTTGCTTTTTTAGATGATGTTGTGGCTTCCTCTGATACTTGGTCTGATCATTTAGAAACACTATTTCTGATTTTTAGGCATCTTAGTGATGCTTTGCTCGTGCTAAACTTGACAAAATGTTAATTTGATAAAGCTTCTGTCACATATTTAGGCAAGCAGGTCGGACAAGGTCAGGTGTGTCCTACAGGCGCAAAAGTGCAGGCAGTGATTGATTTGCCTGTTCTTTGTACCAAAAGGGCACTGCGCCGTTTTTTAGGCATGTGTGGATACTACAGGGCATTTTGATGAAATTTCTCAGATGTGGTGGCTCCTCTCACGAGTCTTTCTAGCCCCACAGTAGAATTTGTGTGGTCTCCAGTTTGTCAGTGTGCTTTTAACGCTGCTAAAGCTTTGCTGTGCAGCGCTCCGGTGTTGTCTGCCCCAAATTTCCAGCGACCTTTCAAGTTGGAAGTGGATGCTCGTGGCTGTGGTGTCGGTGCTGTCCTGCTTCAGGAGGATGCACAGGGCATAGATCATCCTGTTTGTTATTTCTCACAAAAAAATTGACAAACAGAATTACAGCACCATTGAAAAGGAAGCCCTTGCTCTTCTGCTCGTAGTCGATCATTTTGAAGTGCATCTAGGCTCTAGTGCCCAGCCAGTTCAGGTTTTTACTGACCACAATCCCCTGGTTTAACTTGCAAATCTGCCACAAAAAGGGAGATGATCATGTGTTGGCAGATGTGCTCTCCTGTGTTGATTTTATTGTTTCTGTTTACTGACCCTTTTCTTTGGATTTAAACATGATAGGGCAGTGTTTGATTCCTATGGTCCTATTGCTGTGTCTAATGTATGTGTGTTTGTGTCGTGATTTGTGTGATGGCTGTGATTGGACCAGCCAGCGGGCGGCATTATAAAAGGGGACCAGTGGAGGAGGAATGAGGAACTTTCCTCCACTCCCAACCCGACTGCCGACTGTCTGCCATGCGTGGCATGTATGTGTGTGTGTGTGTGTGTGTGTGTGTGTGTGTGTGTGTGTGTGTGTGTGTGTGTGGGGGGGGGGGGGGGGGGGGGGGAGCTTTAGATATTGTTCTTGTTCAACATACCGTGAGATAAGTAACAGTAGGGATGGGCTGCCATTTTTGTTTGTGCTTTCCTTCTGTGCTGGTTTTGTGAAGTCAGGGAGATTAGTTACGTTCTCTGTTCTTTTCTCTTTCTTTTGTAGGTTATCTCCCGTCTCTGAGTGAGTGTTGTTGTGTTTGTTATTTGGGCAGAGGTCCGCCCCAAAGCTATCCTCCTTATTTCCTGGAACTGTACATAGTTCACCTCACAACTGTAAAATAAACATGTGTGATTCACTTGCCAACTGTATCTATTTAGTGTTACCTGGCTTGGGAGTGGAGGAAGGTGTTGTGTCCCCGGTTACCCCGAGATGGGGTCATAACAATTTGTATGTTTTTTGTTTTTTTTTAATCAAAGCTTTAAATGAACTCGCCTCTGATTGGGTGAACCAGGTGGAACTGTGCCACACTAGTGTTTGTGTGGCCTCAAGACTGGTTTAATATCACCTGATGAATTTATGAGGAAGTCACCGCACCTTCAGATCACAAGTACACACACACACACACACACACACACACACACACACACACACACTCAGGACTGTCTCAGGAGAGTCAGCAGCGTCTTCTCTCTCTGGGTTTCCTCTCCAGGTGAAGCTGAAAGTCTCTTGGATTTGATGTGGATGTGACTCAGCAGGTAAAGAGCCGACCAGGGATCATTAGAGATGTTTGATGAACAGGCTCCTACATTGTGTTTCAGAGCTGGAGGACTGAGAGCAGACTGGGACCACAAGGAGCTGGGAAGTCTTTACAAACCTGATTTCTGTGTTAACAGATGTAAATATTCATTGTGTCATAACACTGATGTCTGACATTGATGAGAAAATCAGTTTTGTCTCAAATGTTTTAAATGTGTTTTTTCTTGGTGACAGAAGTCAGAGTCAGGTAGAATGTAATCTCAATTCTTCATCAATGAAATATGCTGAATATGCAGAACCAGTCTGACACCTTGGATCAACATGACTGGAGTTGTTTATATGCAGTTGATTCACCAAGAGCTATTTCAGTTTTAACCCTTTGGAACATGAAGAAATGGATTAGGATTTTAAAAAACACAAAAAGGTGATGAGAAATGCAGCACGAAATTAGTAAGCTGTTAAAATAATATACAGTACAGGCCAAAGGTTTGGACACACCTTCTCATTCAATGCGTTTTCTTTATTTTCATGACTATTTACATTGTAGATTCTAACTGAAGGAATCAAAACTATGAATGAACATGTGGAGTTATGTACTTAACAAAAAAAGGTGAAATAACTGAAAACATGTTTTATATTCTAGTTTCTTCAAAATAGCCACCCTTTGCTCTGATTACTGCTTTGCACACTCTTGGCATTCTCTCGATGAGCTTCAAGAGGTAGTCACCTGAAATGGTTTTCCAACAGTCTTGAAGGAGTTCCCAGAGGTGTTTAGCACTTGTTGGCCCCTTTGCCTTCACTCTGCGGTCCAGCTCACCCCAAACCATCTGGATTGGGTTCAGGTCCGGTGACTGTGGAGGCCAGGTCATCTGCCGCAGCACTCCATCACTCTCCTTCTTGGTCAAATAGCCCTTACACAGCCTGGAGGTGTGTTTGGGCTCATTGTCCTGTTGAAAAATAAATGATCGTCCAACTAAACGCAAACCGGATGGGATGGCATGTCTCTGCAGGATGCTGTGGTAGCCATGCTGGTTCAGTGTGCCTTCAATTTTGAATAAATCCCCAACAGTGTCACCAGCAAAACACCCCCACACCATCACACCTCCTCCTCCATGCTTCACAGTGGGAACCAGGCATGTGGAATCCATCCGTTCACCTTTTCTGCGTCTCACAAAGACACGGCGGTTGGAACCAAAGATCTCAAATTTGGACTCATCAGACCAAAGCACAGATTTCCACTGGTCTAATGTCCATTCCTTGTGTTTCTTGGCCCAAACAAATCTCTTCTGCTTGTTGCCTCTCCTTAGCAGTGGTTTCCTAGCAGCTATTTGACCATGAAGGCCTGATTTGCGCAGTCTCCTCTTCACAGTTGTTCTAGAGATGGGTCTGCTGCTAGAACTCTGTGTGGCATTTATCTGGTCTCTGATCTGAGCTGCTGTTAACTTGTGATTTCTGAGGCTGGTGACTCGGATGAACTTGTCCTCAGAAGCAGAGGTGACTCTTGGTCTTCCTTTCCTGGGTCGGTCCTCATGTGTGCCAGTTTCGTTGTAGCGCTTGATGGTTTTTGCGACTCCACTTGGGAACACATTTAAAGTTTTTGCAATTTTCCGGACTGACTGACCTTCATTTCTTAAAGTAATGATGGCCACTCGTTTTTCTTTAGTTAGCTGATTGGTTCTTGCCATAATATGAATTTTAACAGTTGTCCAATAGGGCTGTTGGCTGTGTAGTAACCTGACTTCTGCACAACACAACTGATGGTCCCAACCCCATTGATAAAGCAAGAAATTCCACTAATTAACCCTGATAAGGCACACCTGTGAAGTGAAAACCATTTCAGGTGCCTACCTCTTGAAGCTGATCGAGAGAATGCCAAGAGTGTGCAAAGCAGTAATCAGAGCAAAGGGTGGCTATTTTGAAGAAACTAGAATATAAAACATGTTTTCAGTTATTTCACCTTTTTTTTGTTAAGTACGTAACTCCACATGTGTTCATTCATAGTTTTGATGCCTTCAGTTAGAATCTACAATGTAAATAGTCGTGAAAATAAAGAAAACACATTGAATGAGAAGGTGTGTCCAAACTTTTGGCCTGTACTGTATATTTTAAAAATAATTCATAAATTACACCCAGACAAAAGAATTATCACAACTGTAACCCCAGGAAACTAAATATCAATATTGTATATCCTGTCATGGAAAGCTTGTTATCATGAATCAGCCGCTGTGTTTGTGTCAAGGTGTTGGCTCTGCTATGGAACCGGCTGGGAAGAGGAAGAGGAGGTTCCCCACCTCTAGAACCACTCTGTCTGGAGAACATGACAGCCAGACCAAAGCTCAGAGGTAAGACAAGGATCTCTGACTGTCCAAGACTGTTCTCCATCTCAGAGCTCAGCAGGCAAATCAGCACAGCAGCATTATTCACAGGAAAAGCTCTGTGTGTGTTGTGTTAAAGACCTGTCCAGCAGGAGAGACCAGACCCCCCGACTGCTCTGTGGTTGTACCAAAATATTTTACACAAAATGTTTTCTCTGGGAATAATCAAGTCATTATTATTTGAGTATGTTAGAGTTGTTAAGAAAGTACAACACTTTTCTTCACCAGGACTCAGATCTTCTTCACTGTGTTCATGATGTTTTCTATCAGGATCCAGCAGCAGAGACCAGACTCCCATGAGCCCAGCTGTGTGTCCATGAAGAGTGACGTGTCTATGTATCATCCTGAGACCTTCAAACACAGTCAGCACTCCATGGATCATGGGTAAGTATATCAAACTGATAAAAAAAACAGATGTTTTTTTCTGATTTCAGATTCACAGTCATGAGATGTGTGTGTGTGTGTGTGTGTGTGTGTGTGTGTGTGTGTCCTCCACAGAGTCCACCAGCAGAGCTCAGAGGTTCCTAGTGCTCAGTCTGCCCAGCAGCATCAAACAGACCTGGCCTCCATATTTATGGTGTGTAAATTAGTGTTGCAAAATTCCCGGAATTTTCAAAGTTGGAAAATTTCCATGGAAATTTTCAGAAATTAACGGGAATAAACGGGAATTTTCGGGAATTTATATTCACTGCATTCACCCAGTCATATACATGTATACATAATAAACATTTTGTTTTGTAATAAGCAGATATGCATGCAAACACGTTATATAACAGTCTACATATCTTTCAACACACATTATAAACATAGTTTACCCTTCTCACTGAACTGATATTTATGAATTTCTTCATTTTTTTAAACATTTTTACTGGTAAAATAGGTGTCAGCCGCTGAGAAATAGCGGAGATACAGGGCTCGTCGAGATGCTGATCCTGCAAGAAGGGCAGCGTGTTTGGAGAAACAGAGAGAGGCTTGGCACAGGCTCAGGTCACAAGGAAAGGTGAAAACAGTGGAACAGATGAGAGAGAAAAGAGGAGGAAGAGGTCCTATTGGAGGAAAGCACAACAGAGAAGCAGGGAGAGAAAGAGCAGACTGGAAAACATAGAAACACCAACTTCCAGTCCAGGCAGTCCAGTTGTTCATCAGCCTCAGGAAACAAGTTCGAGATTTGGAAAGACAGAAGCAGGTTTTTGCAATAATGTCAGTAATGTCTTCATTTCAAAAAATTATCATTATTATTATTATTATTATTATTATTATTATTATATCCTTTATTATTTATTATCCTTTATTCCTTTCAGACAGAAGAAATCTGAAAGGAAAAAAAAAACAGGAGAGAAAACTCAAAACTTCACAGAGAAGTACAGAAACTGAAATCCTTACTTGACAAACAACAAACAACATAAAAGAAGGGAGTCAATGAACCAGCCGGTGTCAGATTCGCCAGCATCATTCTAAATGGATACTTTGCTGTTGAGTGTTGTTGTTGTTATACCTCACTTTGCATGTTGAATCTTAGAATAAAATGGTGTGTCCGCTGTCAATTGTCAATGTCAACTAAGATACAGCTCAACTTTTTAAGTTAAAATAACCCAAATTGTGTATTTATTGTAATTTAAAATATTGTGCACATGCATACATGTTGAACATGAAAAATCAATTAACTCAACTGTGTGATAGATTTATAATGAAAAATCTCCCCGTCCTTAAAGACAATAGCGAACACACTGCTACTTATCTGAAAGAAATAGTTATTTCAAAAGTTTATTTTTAAAAAATCAATGTGTATTTGGCAGAATGGACGCAATAGACATCAGAATAGAATTTTACTCCAAGTGTAAGATTAAATTGAATTATACGAATAGCACCATGTTTGTCCATAACATAGTTGACAGACTCTGAGGTAAAAGTGTAGTTTAAGTTAAAATATATAAAAAACAATTCATGTTTAAGCTTTGCAGCTAACAGATATGTGTCACTGACAGATTAAACTATTTCAGGGCACTGTTTGTTTATTTGAGGAAGAATAAGGTCCATGCACTTTTTTGTCACCATGAAATGTACCCTAAATTATAGAATCACTGTTATGACAATTATAGGTGATCATGTCTGATGACATAGAGCACTGGTGTAACTTAGTTGACAGGTCACTTAGTTGATAATTTGTCTGTTTCTTCTGCTAGCTGAAATGGCGGACACAGGCTAAAAAATCACTTTTCTAACCATTTTCTAAATCTGCTTAATGTATATTTGTGCATATTTTCATTTTTATGATCAAAAACACTGAACTACAGCAATGTACAGAACATAGTTGACGCTTAATTAATATACTCATGGGTAGCATACTGTTTTACATCAATTTTTTTTAAAAATGAGAGGAGATTCACCGTGGTGTGTTCGAAATGGCCACCATAGAGGAAAATGACATCACATTGTGCTGGTCACATGGCTTTATGACAAACCATTTTTGAGTTATAGTGGGGAATATACTAAATAACTTAGTTGACAGACTTTTTGTGGACATGAATAAAATAACATATTTAAAATATTTAAATGATAAAATCAATTTTTAAAATAATAGTTTCCTTTAGTATTATGAGTTCTGAAATGAATTACAGGAAGTTTTTATGTATTTTAATGGTTTTTACCCAAAATTTCAACACATCGACTTCCTCAGCTGGAAATCGGACATGGCAAAATCTATGAATTTAGGGAGATTAAGACACATTTTAAGCAAAATAATGCATATAATGCAAAAAATGTTTATATGACGTTATTCCATGAAGTTAGTTAATTTATAAATTGTATTAGGTTTGAAGATATTTTATAGAATAATCATAATTAACATTAGTGGACATGGAATGTACCCTAAATTATAGAATCACTCTATAATGAATTTCCAGGGAATTTTCGGGAATTTTCATAACTGGCAATGAGTCTTTTACATCGCTGTGGAGGAATTTTGGCCCACTCCTCTTTACAGAAATGTTTTAATTCAGCCAAACTGGAGGGTTTTGGAGCATGAAAGGCCTGTCTAAGGTCATGCCACAGCATCTCAATTGGATTTAAGTCTGGACTTTGACTAGGCCACTCCAAAACCTTCATTTTGTTTTTTGTTTTTTAAGCCATTCAGAGGTGGACTTGCTGGTGTGTTTTGGATCATTGTCCTGCTGCATAACCCGAGTGCGCTTGAGTTTGAGGTCATGATCTGATGGTCAGACATTGTCCTTCAGGATTTTCTGGTAGAGAGCAGAATTCATGGTTCCATCAATTATGGCAAGTCGTCCAGGTCCTGAAGCAGCAAAGCAGCCCCAGACCATCACACTACCACCACCATGTTTGACTGTTGGTATGATGTTATTTTTATGAAATGCTGTGTCAGTTTTATGTCAGATGTAACGGGACACACACTTTCCAAAAAGTTCAACCTTTGTCTCGTCAGTCCACAGAATATTTTCCCAAAAGTCTTGGGGATCATCAAGATGTTTTTTGGCAAATGTGAGATGAGCCTTTGTGTTCTTTTTGGTCAGCAGTGGTTTTCACCTTGGAACTCTCCATTGCCATTTTTGCCCAGTCTCGTTCTTATTTTTGAATCATGGACACTCACCTACACTGAGGCAAGTGAGGCCTGCAGTTCTTTAGATGTTGTTCTGGCTTCTTTTGTAACCTCTTGGCGTATTTTTGGTAGGCCAGCCACTCCTGGAAAGGCTCACCCCTGTGGTTCACTGGAGTCAAAAAGCCTTAGAAGTGGCTTTGTAACCCATTCCAGACTGATAGATGTCAATTACTTTGTTTCTCATCTGATCTTCCATTTCTTTAGATCGCAGCATGATGTGTTGCTTTTTCAGATCTTTTTTCCTACTTAACTTGGTCAGACAGGTTCTATTTAAGTGATTTCTTGATTCAACAGGTCTGGCAGTAATCAGGCCTGGGCGTGGCTAGTGAAATTGAACTCAGCTTTCTAAAAACATGTGGTCAATCACAGTTAAGTCATGATTTAACAAGGGGGGGCAATTACTTTTTCACATAGGGCCAGGTAGGTTTTGATAGCCTTTTTCCCTTAATAAATGATATCATCATTTAAAAACTGTAGTTTATATTTACTTGGGTTATCTTTGTCTAATATCAGAATTTGTTTGATGACCTGAAACATTTAAGTATGACAAATATGCCAAAAAAAAAAAAGAAAGAAAGAAATCAGGATACTTTTTCATAGCACTGTATGTCCCCCTCAGCAACTAAAAAAAGTGGTGATATTGATGCTGACAGTCATTTTATTGATTATTGTTTATTTTTGCCCCATTCACCGTAAGTTAACGGCAACAAAAACGGAAATTTCCAAAATTCCCAAGCTTAAATTTCCATGGAAACTTTTTAAAAACCTCATTCAAATTGATGACAAGAAAAAAAAATGAAAATTCCCAAAATTCCCAAGCCAAATTTTCGTGTGAATTTTCAGAAAAATTGGAAAAAAAAAGATTTCCGTTGTTTCAGAGAGAAAATTCCCACGGGAATTTTCAGAAACTTTCCGGGAAATTTATCAGCAACTTTCCACCCCTTTGCAGCACTAGTGTAAATGTACAACAACATACCAACTGAAAAACAACCATTCTGCTCAGAATCGTCTCCGTGCTGCTCTCTTTACATCTTTCAGCCTCTTTGACCTGGATTTGATTTGGTGTTTTGTGTCCAGATTTTAATGTGGAAGTCTGATTCTTTTATGTTTCTGTTGCAGCTGCTGGAGGAGAACATGGTCACCTTTGTGAAGAAGGAGCTGAAAAACCTCCAGAGGTCTCTGAGTCCAGATTACCCAGAATGCTTAGAGAGGCAGAGGGAGGATGAGGAGGTGTTGGACGGTGAGGAGGAAGAGCAGAGGTGGAGCAGCAGAGAGGCTTTTCTGCAGATCACACTGCACTTCCTGAGGAGAATGAAGCAGGAGGAGCTGGCTGAGCGTCTGCAGAGCAGTAAGAGGCTTTCAACTCCTTTAAAGTGACAGTTCAGATTCCATGCAAGTCTCATGCATCCACCAAGTCTGGTTGGTTTCAGTTTCACTTTGAGCTCTCTTTTCAGTCAGCCATTTTCTAAATAACAGAATGATTGTCTGTTGTAGTTCTGCCACTGTGGTGGTGGCTCTCCAGCTGAAGCAGCGTTGTGTTGTTTATAAAACTGTCAACCTTTTCTCCTCAAATCCTGATCAGGACGTACAGCTCTTTGTTTGTTCCTGCAGTCTGTTTTTTGCCGTAGGCGGCTTTGTGTTGTCGTCCTCTGACAGCTCATGTTTACATAAGTGTTGTTAAGGCAACACTTGGACCAATCAAGATGGACAGGCCTACTTGTTTCTGCTAAAAGGTCCAGGAACTCAGGTTTTACTATCACCTCCTGAGCAGGAACCAAATCAGGTTCCAGGACCTTTACCTGGAACCATGTCGTGGAACAATTCAAGAATCTGGCAAACAGCTTTCAGAGCACGTTACAGTTTGCTAAGTTCTTACAGTCCAAGAGGGCTAATACAGGGATCCCAGGAAGCTCACCTGATAGGAGCAGGTATAACTTGTTAGGACTGAGTCCTGGTCACAGCATCCTGTGTTTGAATCCAAGCCCAGGCCCTTTGCTGCATGTCATCTCCCCTGCCTTTCCTTTATCTCCCTACTGTGACCATCAAATAAAGAAGAGATGACAAAAAAATAATTTAAAGAATGAGGCAATAGACACAGGAAATATTAATGTCTCACATAGGGCTGTAGTCTGTTAGTCAACTGGTTGATTTATTGGTCGATGCGTTCTTGGTCGACCAAAATCTGACTGGTCGATTATTTGCTGCGTTAATTTTGTCAGGAGTAAAGCACTAAGTGCTAATGGGGTGTTTTCAGAAGACAGACAGGTAGGCCTGAATGTTCTGAATTGAAGAAAAAATGAGGCATGGTTTTCCGAATATTTGCTTAATTAAGAACGTTTAATGAGCATTTAGTCCTCTACCAGTGTGGCAGCATTTTACCAAAATAGATGGAAAAAAGTCGAATGCAAACTTTGCAAACAACAGTTTGCGTATCACAGCTCAACGACCAACATGGCATATCACCTAAAAACGGTGAGCTAACATGTCTGCGTTAGGTTGCTCCGCTAGTTTGGAGTATAAACACATCAGAATTGGCATATTTCAAAGTTTTAGTCTAATAATCGTTTTATAACTGCAGGCACACACACCTACGGCGCCGGTAGCTTGACATAGCACTATTTTGGGAAATCACAGGCTATGATATTGCATAGATGGATGTAATGCAACGCTGTTGGGGCCGACCGACTCCAGTGTGTCATTCAGTGCAAAATAATTAGGTCAAAAACGATTTAATATACTGCTTAATAATACTAGTTGTTTATGTTTATTTACAATTCCTTAAGGCGGACAAGGCTACCAGGTAGGCTACTGCCCAGTGAATTAATATAAAAATAGTAACTTTTTTTTGTTTTTGTTTTTTTTGTATTCCCGCCGCCCCGCGATTAGTCGACTTTTGGTTGAAATTTCAGGACTTTAGTCGACCAAGATTTTCTTTGGTTGACTACAGGCCTAGTCTCACATTTAATGTACCATCCATGTGTTGATGTTATTTGTTGTTTGTTCATTCAGAAACTCTTGCAGGGTGCCAACGTGAACTCAGATCTAACCTGAAGAAGAAATTTGAGTGTTTGTTTGAGGGGATTGCTAAAGCCGGAAACCCAACACCTCTGAATCAGATCTACACAGAGCTGTACATCACAGAGGGAGAGAGTGGAGAGCTCAATGAGGAACATGAGGTCAGACAGATTGAAACAGCATCCAGGAAACCAGCCAGACCAGAAACACTAATCAAATGTGAAGACATCTTTAAACCTTTACCTGGAAGAGATCAACCAATCAGAACAGTGATGACAAAGGGAGTGGCTGGCATTGGGAAAACAGTCTTAACACAGAAGTTCACTCTGGACTGGGCTGAACACAAAGCCAACCAGCATGTCCACTTCACATTTCCATTCACTTTCAGAGAGTTGAATCTGC
The DNA here is from genome assembly GCF_902150065.1 of Myripristis murdjan. NCBI lineage: Eukaryota > Metazoa > Chordata > Actinopteri > Holocentriformes > Holocentridae > Myripristis > Myripristis murdjan. The sequence goes on along the minus strand of NC_044003.1, from coordinate 1,230,623 downwards.
TGAGAGGGAAAAACTTGAGCTTGGTGGAACTTCTTCATCACTTCTTCACTGAGACCAAAGAAGCAGGAATCAGCAGGTTTGAGCAGTTCCAGGTTGTGTTGATCTTTGACGGTCTGGATGAGTGTCGACTTCCTCTGGACTTCAACAACAACCAGATCCTGACTGATGTTACAGAGTCCACCTCAGTGGACGTTCTGCTGACAAACCTCATCAAGGGGAAACTGCTTCCCTCTGCTCGCCTCTGGATAACCTCACGACCCGCAGCAGCCAATCAGATCCCTCCTGAGTGCGTTGGTATGGTGACAGAGGTGAGAGGCTTCACTGACCCACAGAAGGAGGAATACTTCACAAAGAGATTCCTATATAAGAAGCAGGCCAGCAGAATCATCTCCCACATCAAGACGTCACGAAGCCTCCACATCATGTGCCACATCCCAGTCTTCTGCTGGATCACTGCTACAGTTCTGGAGGACGTGTTGAAAACCAGTGAGGGAGGAGACCTGCCCAAGACCCTGACTGAGATGTACATCCACTTCCTGGTGGTTCAGTCCAAAGTACAGAACGTCAAGTATCATGGGAGAGCTGAGACAGATCCACACTGGACTCCAGAGAGCAGGGAGATGATCCTGTCTCTGGGAAAACTGGCTTTTGAGGAGCTGGAGAAAGGCAACCTGATCTTCTATGAAGCAGACCTGGCAGAGTGTGGCATTGATATCAGAGCAGCCTCAGTGTACTCAGGAGTGTTCACACAGATCTTCAAAGAGGAGCGTGGGCTGTACCAGGACAAGGTTTTCTGCTTCGTCCATCTGAGCCTTCAGGAGTTTCTGGCTGCTGTTCATGTCTTTGTGACATTCATCAACTCTGGAGTCAATCTGTTGTCAGAAGGACAATCAACCTCCCAACTACAACACCTCTACCAGAATGCTGTGGACAAGGCCTTACAGAGTCCAAATGGACACCTGGACTTGTTCCTGCGCTTCCTCCTGGGTCTTTCACTGCAGACCAATCAGACTCTCCTACAAGGCCTGCTGACACAGACAGGAAGTAGCTCACAGACCAATCAGGAAACAGTCCAGTTCATCAAGGAGAAGATCAGGGACAATCCCTCTCCAGAGAGAAGCATCAACCTGTTCCACTGTTTGAATGAGCTGAATGACCATTCTCTAGTGGAGGAGATCCAACAGTACCTGAGTTCAGGACGTCTCTCCACAGACAAACTGTCCCCTGCTCAGTGGTCAGCTCTGGTCTTCATCTTACTGACATCAGAAGAAGATCTGGAGGTGTTTGACCTGAAGAAATACTCTGATTCAGAGGAGGCTCTTCTGGGGCTGCTGCCACTGGTCAAAGCCTCCAAGAAATCTGTGTAGGTTCATACATAACTGGATATATTTAAGACATGACCTGGTGTTTTGTATACAAAAGAATAAGTTAGTAAATAATGGGTTCATCCTTACGTCTTCCTCAGGCTGAGTGTGTGTAATCTGTCAGAGAGAAGCTGTGCAGCTCTGGCCTCAGTTCTCAGCTCCCAGTCCTCTAGTCTGAGAGAGCTGGACCTGAGTAACAACCAGCTGCAGGATTCAGGAGTGAAGCTGCTCTCTGCTGGGCTGGAGAGTCCACACTGCAGACTGGAGGCTCTCAGGTCAGGATTCCTCAACCTGCTCAACACATGACCAGTTCAGTCCTGATTTGCATGCAGCTTCATGTCACTGATCAGATTCCTAAGCTCTGTAGGTTTTTGTGAAAACCCAAAGCAGATGATGTGGTGGACTGATTGTGTTTGTGATGGTGTGCAGGCTGTCAGACTGTCTGCTCACACAGGAAGGCTGTGCTTCTCTGGCCTCAGCTCTGAGCTCCAAACCCTCCCATCTGAGAGAGCTGGACCTGAGCTACAATCATCCAGGAGACTCAGGAGTGAAGCTGCTCTCTGCTGGACTGGAGGATCCAACCTGGAGACTGGAGGCTCTCACGTATGGAGAGACACACACAATGTCTTACAGAGGGCTGAGTAATATTGTTTCATGTTTAATGGTGGATATGAGTGACGTGGTCTGCTAAATCCTTCATAGGGAATCAGAATCAGAATCAGAATACTTTATTGATCCCCAGGGGGAAATTACTTTTTGTTGCAATAACAACTCCCACTCAAAGTGTAAAGTAAAAAGAGCAATTAGTCAAGAAAAATAAAGAAAGGAATATAAATATAAATATAAATATAATTATAAATATAAATATATATAGAATAAAAAGAAAGAAAAATATATGTACAAGTGCAAACATGGACAGGAGTTATTGCACTATAGGTTATTGCACCTAAGTATGGTATTGAATATGGGTTATTGCACAGGTTATTGCACATAAGTATGGTATAGAATATTGATTATTGCACAGGTTATTGCACACAAGTATGGTATTGAATATGGATTATTGCACAGGTTATTGCACATAAGTATGGTATTGAATATGGATTATTGCACAGAGGGAATTTGCACAAGAGTTCGTTTATGGGGCCAGCCCACTGACTCAGAGTGTCTGACACTCAGAGTGAGGAGTTGTACAGTTTGATGGCCACAGGCAGGAATGATTTCCTGTGTCGCTCTGTGGTGCATCGTGGTGCGATCAGTCTGGTGCTGAAAGAACTCCTGTGTCTGACCAACACGTCATGGAGCGGGTTGGACACATTGTCCAGGATGGCTTTCACCTTGTGAAGCATTCTCCTCTCTAAGACCACCGTCAGAGAGTTCATCTTCACTCCCACAATGTCGCTGGCCTTGCGGATCAGTCTGTTGAGTCTGTTAGCGTCCGCTACCCTCAGCTTGCTGCCCCAGCACACCACAGCATAGAGGATAGCACTGGCTACCACAGACTCATAAAACATCCTGAGCATAGTCCTACAGATGTTGAAGGACCTCAGCCGCCTCAGAAAAAAGAGGCGGCTCTGGCCCTTCTTGTACAGGGCATCAGTGTTCTTCCTCCAGTCCAGTTTATTATCAATGTGAACCCCCAGGTACTTGTAGTCCTCAACAATGGCCACATTGACCCCCTGGATGGAAACAGGGGTCACTGGCACCTTGGTCCTCCTCAGGTCCACCACCAGCCAGACGGATGGTGTTGAAGGCACTGGAGAAGTCAAAAAACATGACTCTCACAGTGCCCCCCGTCTTGTCCAGGTGTGTGTAGACGCGGTTGAGCAGGTAGAGGATGGCATCCTCAGCTCCTAGTCGGGGCTGGTAGGCAAACTGGAGGGGTTCCAGATGTGGTGTGACCACAGGCCGTAGCTGCTGTAGGATGAGTCTCTCCATGGTCTTCATAATGTGGGAGGTCAGCACCACCGGTCTGTAGTCTTTGGAGCTGCCGGGGCGCGGCGTCTTCGGCACGGGAATGACGCAGGACGTCTTCCACATCACGGGGACCCTCTGTAGACTCAGGCTCATGTTGAAGATATGCTGGAGAACTCCACAGAGCTGGAGGGCGCAGGCTCTGAGCACCCGGGGACTGATACCGTCAGGGCCCGCAGCCTTGCCAGAGTGAAGTTTCCCCAGCTGTCTTCTAACATCCTCTGCTGTGATGAACACTGTAGATGGGGGTGGATGGGTGGGGGTGGAGGTGAGAGAAGGGCATTCACAGGAAGATGAGAGGCAGTCAGGAGGGGGAGGGGGAGAGAGAGGAGTAGCTGTCGTCAGGGGCCAAACAATAGAGGTGCTGGTGGAGGTGTTGATGGTGGAGTCCGTGGGGGGTGCAGGGATCGCTGTATCAAATCTGTTAAAGAACAGATTGAGTTTGTTGGCCCATTCCACGCTGCCTTCAGTATCTTTATTTCCGTCTGGCCTGAAGCCGGTGATTGTTCTCATCCCTCTCCAGACCTCTCTGGTGTTATTCTGCTGGAGTTTCCACTCCAGCCTCCTCCTGTACTCCTCCTTAGCCTCTCTAATCTTGCACTTCAGGTGTTTCTGGATGTCTCTCACCTCCTCTTTGTTGCCAGCCCTGAACGCCCTCTTCTTGTCGTTCAGGATGGCTTTGATGTCCTTTGTTACCCAGGGCTTGTTGTTGGGGTAACAGTTTATTGTCTCTGCTGGGATAACGGAGTCAACACAAAAGTTGATGTAGTCTGTGATGCACTCTGTGAGCCCGTCTATGTCCTCTCCGTTCGGCTCACAGAGTGCCTGCCAGTCTGTGACCTCAAAACACCCCTGCAGTGTCTCATAAGCCTCCTCCGATCATCTCCTCACTGTCCTTGTGGTCGCAGGCTGGCTCTTCACCAGAGGCACATAAGAGGGTCTGAGGTGCACTAGATTGTGGTCTGACCTGCCCAGCGGGGGAAGGGGAGAGGAGCTGTATGCATCCTTCACATTGGGATACAGCAGGTCCAGTGTCTTCTCCTCCCTGGTGTGGCAGTTCACAAACTGTGTGAAGCTATGTAGTGTTTTGTCCATGGTGACATGGTTGAAGTCACCCGAGATGGCAATGAATGCACTCGGGTGTTGAGTCTGTAACCGGGCTATGGCGGAGTGGATGACGCCGTGGTCGGGTTGGCGGACGGAGGAATGTACACAGTCACCATAACAACATGAGAAAACTCCCGCGGCAGATAATATGGACGGAGACCAACAGCAAGAAGTTCAATATCCGGGCTACAAATGCGCTCTTTAATAGTGATGTGCATAGGATTGCACCACTTGTTGTTTACGAGAACGGCAAGCCCACCTCCTTTCCGCTTACCGCTCCCGGTGCAGTCCCTGTCTGCCCAGACAGTCTGGAAGCCACTGATGGAGACGTTGTCATCGGGGATGTCCTGGTGCAGCCATGTCTCCGTAAAGCACATAAGACTACACTCCCGGTACTCCAACTGACTCTTGGCTAGTGCTGTTAGCTCATCCATCTTGTTAGCCAGCGATCTCACGTTGCCCATGGTGACAGTGGGGAGACTCGGTTTGTACCTCTTATTCTCCATAAGTCTCTGCTGTCTCCTTCTCATTTCTCTTCTCCGCTGGTTCTTCTTTCCTCTGCAACCCCGGTGTGTTCTTCTCCAGATCTCCTCGGGGATGTCTGCCGATCTGGTCGGTATGCCGGCCGGCTTCATAGCGATCAGCTGTTCTCTAGTGTAAAAGTGGCCGCGTGTTTGCTGCGCCCGGCAGAGTGTAAAAAGTATACACACTGCCAGTAAAAAGACTAAAGCTCTCTCCACCAGCATGTTCAGAGAGGGAACGGCTTAGTGGGTAGTAGGAACAAAGTACTCGAGTAAGTAAGTTAAAAAGATAGTTAAAAAATAGGAAAAAGTTAGAAAACGAGCAGGAGCACGTGCAACAGGCTGCATGTACGGTCGCACATGCACACTAACGAGGTTATTTACTGCCCATGTTTCCATCATCAAAGAGAATCTGCTGCTCTGACTCTGTTTCTTCCTCCAGGGTGGACCATGGTGGAGAGCAGTGGTTGAAACCAGGTCTGAGGAAGTGTAAGTGTGGATTTAGTTTGACTCCTGAACACAAAGCAGCAAACATTCAGCTGTTTAGATGCTGCAGCTGCAGTTTCTGCTGCTTTTACCTGTTGAACCAAACAAAACAACCAACAACAACTTTTATTCCTTTAATATTCATGCTTAACCACAGCAGGTCTGTTGTGTCTTGTTCTCTCCATCAGATTCCTGTGAACTCAAACTGGACATAAACACAACTCACAGAGAACTCGTCCTGTCTGAGGACAACAGGAAGGTGACACGGGTGAGAGAGGAGCAGCCATATCCTGATCACCCGGAGAGATTTGACTACTGGAAACAGATCCTGTGTAGAGATGGTCTGACTGGTCGCTGCTACTGGGAGGTCGAGTGGGAAGGAGGTGTTTCTATGGCAGTGACTTACAGAGGAATCAGCAAGAGAGGAAACAGAGATGACTGTTTTCTTGGATATAATGACAAGTCATGGAGTTTAACCTGTTATGATGGTGGTTTCACTGCCAGACACAATAACAGAGAGACAGACATCCGTGTCCCCCCCTCCTCTAAAAGAATGGCAGTGTATCTGGACTGGCCTGCTGGCTCTCTGTCCTTCTACAGCGTCTCCTCTGACACACTGATCCACCTCCACACCTTCAGCAGCACCTTCACTGAGCCTCTGTACCTGGGGTTTGTGCTCTGGGTATATGACTCCTTAGTGTCTCTGTGTCACATTTGAGGGCTGAGAGTCACGTCCAGTGTGGAGAAAGACACACACACACACACACACACACACACACACACCACATGCAGGGAAATGGTGTCCTGCTGGCAGCAGCATCACCTGAGCCTCCACCATGTGATTTATCTGCTGCTCCTTGTGGCCTGGTACATGTCGCTGAAACATCTACAAAGTTCAAACAGTGAAGCAATGAACACAAAAGTAGCGTCTGTACGAATGACAGGAAGATCCAGTAGCTGTCCACCTCAGTGACTCCAGTCATATTTCTAGTCTAGGTTTCATTGACATAGAACAGGTCAGTCTGCCACCTAGAGGCCAAAGTCATGAACTGCCTCTAAAAAGAGGTGAAGCGTACTGGATACACACCTTAAAAACTTGTGTGAATGGTGTTTCTAACAATCTTTCTAACTACTTCTAACTACGTGGAGTCATCATGATTGTCTTGTTTATGATCATTGTTGCTCTCTGAGCTGTCATGAACTTCCAAACAAACGCTCAGTGCTATGGAGCGAGCAGCCAGCCCTGCAGGCTCCAGAATAGCCGTGATTTTCCTGTTTTTCTTGATGCTTATATCTGACGACTTGACAGGTTCTGTTCTATGAGGGTTTATAGTTTAATCATGAGAAATATTCTGAAATGTAGATTTTATGTTTTTCTACATGTCATCTGTTTCTTTGACAGGTGACTGTGCCCTGTATAAGAACATGTCAGTCACCTGTTGTTCACACCTGAGGTAGATCCTGAGCAGACTGTAACGTCGTCTTGTTTAATAAAGTTCAAGCTGCAACTTTGAGACGGTGTTTGGGATTTTCTTTACGATTTCTATGTGCTTTCTCCTTGACACTCCCGCTGCATTCAGCCTTGTTTATGTGTGTGTGTGTGCGTGTGTGTTTAGGATTTAACAGTCATTTGCAGAAATGAGGGTGAACATGTCCCCTTTGCTCCCCTGTAAACTGCATTCATGTGTGTGTGAAATGGTCTAGAATTGCAGGGCTTCTCCAGACCTGCTGCTCGATGCTGTGGAGGCCAACAGTTTCAGTCCCACAGTCTCAGCATCTGCAGGTTTACACCAACAGTTCTCGACCAACGCTCTTAAACTGTTTAGAGACGGTTCAGTCTCGGCATGTTTCTGGGGGGTGAAGGTCGGGTTAAGGATCTGGACCAGCTGTAAATCATTTCCAGCTCTGTCTGAAACTGCTGGTCTGAAGCTGCAGTGCTTCTCCAGGCCTGCAGCTCAATGTGTCTGAGCAGTCTGGTGAACTGTTACTGTGTTTTTGTCACAGTGCCACTTTTCAGCCAGTGGAGGGCGCTGTTTCCTTGTCATTCCATTTTGTGAGATAGATGGAGCTGCAGGTGGAGAGGCAGCAGTTTAAAGCAGAGCTGAAAATGTCTCTGAAGCAGGCGGATCATTTCCAACAGGCCCAGGCCCCTTGCCCTGACCTTACCCTGAGAAACCCTGAGCCATTTCTGACCACTTCAAACCCGCTGCTCTGAAACTGGAGAAAACTCTGGCTGGCAGTGCAATGTAAGGTACAAGTTAAAAGTTACAAGTTACTGCAGATGCCCCAAGGGAAGGCAAACAATTAAGACTCTTTGCTAAGTTGCTATGTTAGTGTTACCTGCATGTGGATAACCATGTATTAACACCTGTGTTGCTGGTCTTAGGCTCAATCTCAGCTGTGCCTGACCATGCAATGTCAAAATCTGGGATTCTCAAAGTATATCAACTCACAGTCTCACAGCTCTGTGCAGAAGAGGTTTGTTCAAGGTTCTGGGTCAGTAATTCACTAAGTTTAGTAAGGAGATTGGCAGTAAGAGCAGTAAGACCTCCAGCCCACACATAAAACACACACGACTAAAGACTTAGGAAGAGGAACAACAAATATATTTTGATTTCAAATGAAAATAAAAATCATAGAGCAGTACAGTAACAGCATGCAGTGTTACAAAATCAGTAGTCTTAAGCATATAGGATGAAGCATGGGGATCAGCTGCTTAGAAAATCTATTAAGTCTGGGCTTAACACAGAAAGACTCAACTTTAAAGTAGCTAGAAACAAAGTGACATCAGAATTACGTAAGGCCAAAGCTGATTTTTTTTATTCAAATTATTGAGAACGCTAGAGGTAACAGCAAAAAAATATGGCAGAATATGAATAAATTAACAGGGAAACAACCCAAACAGGAAACTAAAGGTCTGGAATTAAAAATTGATAATCAGCTGGTGAGAAACCCTGGTATCTTGGCTCAGGAATTTAATTCTTTTTTCATAAAATCAATAGAGGATTTGGTGAAACAGTTCACATCCTTCGAAGTTTTGATCAGCAGGCCTCTAATTCATCTAACAATATCGAGCCCAAATTTCATATTCAAGAAATTACAAAATCAGAAGTTATTGAGATCATTAGCAATCTGAACAACTCTAAAGCCAAGGATATCCACGGGCTTGACACCAGTTTCTTAAAATTACATAAGGAGGCTTTAGCTCCCCCACTCGTGCACTTGGTAAATTTATCTATCAAAAATTCAACTGTTCCAAAGGCATGGAAATTGGCTTCAGTCACTCCAGTATTTAAAGCTGGCGACAAGTCTGACATGAATAATTATAGATTAATTATAGACCTATCAGCATTTTATCTATTACTTCCAAAATTATTGAAAAATGGGTCCCAATCAAGTCAATGAGTTCCTTGGCAACAGCCATACTCCTTTACATCCCATGCAGTTTGGGTTTCGACCACTGCATCACTCCACTGAGACTGCATTGACCATGTTCATGGAGAAAATTAAGTGTTATCTAGATGTTAATGGATGTGTTGGCGCTGTTTTTTTTAGATCTAAAAAGAGCGTTCAACACCGTCAATCATAAGGTACTTTTATCTAAACTGTCTTGTTTCAATTTTTCCTCCAAATCTATTAAATGGTTTGACTCATACTTGTCACATAGAGAACAATGCACTGTGGTGGATGGTACCAGCTCCTCTTTTATGGGTTGTCCAGTAGGGGTCCCCCAAGGGTCCATTTTGGGGCCCATATTATTTCCATTGTATATTAATGATCTGCCTGATTTTTGCCTAAATGTGGATGTCCAGCTTTATGCTGACGATGCGGTCATCTTTACTAAAGCAAAAAATCCTGAGGAGGCAGCATGTGTGCTCTCTACAGCTCTTAAACACATACAAACATGGCTTACTAGATCATGTCTTATCTTGAATACAAAAAAGTCTGTTTGTTTATTCCTGTCGAAGCAATCTGCCACTAGCATGCTTTCTCGCTCAGGTGTTTTTTTGGGCGCAGCAGAGCTGGAAGTTGTTAATGAATTTAAATATCTAGGGGTGATTATAGACTCCTCTCCTTTAAAAACCATGTTAAAATGTTGTCTAAAAAAATTAAATTTCATCTTTGTAACTTTAAGCAAATCAGAGGTTCCTTGTCAGAAGCAGCTGCTCTGATGTTTTTGCACTCTATAATATATTCAGATCTAAGCTACTGCATCATCAGCTGGTCTTTGACAGGTTCTAGTACAAAAAAGCACTCAAAATTCTAGACAAAAAATCCTTTTTGTATCATCACTCCAACATTTTAGTGAAATATAATTTGCTGAGTTTTCTTAATTTTTGCAAATTGTCCTCTGTATGTTTAATATATAAAGTGCTTCATGGCCTGGCGCCACCTCCACTTGAAGAGTTTATTATATTTAGACAGACGAGGACCACCAGAGCAGTTACTAACAGGGACTGTGTGGTTCCCTACAGGAAAACCTCTTTCAGTCAGAATTCCCTGTCTTCTAAAGGGACTTCAATTTGGAACACATTACCCTCATCCATAAAGGAGTGTCCCACTCTGACCACCTTCAAGAGCTACCTGAGGGTGTGGCTCAGAGCCAACCAAATGTGCAATCACCTCTAACACTTCTACCGCATGCTGTTACTGTACTGCTCTATGTTTGAACACATACACTACTCACAAAAAGTTAGGGATATTTGGCTTACGGGTGAAATTTACGGAAAATGTAAAAAGTTCATGCTACAGTGATATTATATCATGAAAGTAGGGCATTTAAGTAGAAGCATGCACTGGTGATTTCCTCATCTCAAACAATTTCTTGAAAAAAAAGCCAACAACAGTGGTGGATATACCACAACAAAAAATGTCAATGTCTCAATAACTTGTCATGTGCCCTTGAGCATCAATTACAGCTTGACAATGACGTCTCATGCTGTTCACAAGTTGAGTTATTGTCTGCTGAGGCATGGCATCCCACTCTTCTTGAAGGGTGGCCCTCAGGACATTGAGGTTCTGGGGTACAGAGCTCCGAGCCTCTACACGGCGACTCAGCTGATCCCATAGGTTTTCTATGGGATTCAGGTCTGGAGAAAGTGCAGGCCACTCCATCTGAGGTACCCCAGTCTCCAGCAGCCATTCCCTAATGATGCGACCTCGATGAGCTGGAGCATTGTCGTCCATGAAGATGAAATTAGGCCTGTGTTGTTCATGCAGGGGTACAATGACTGGATTAATGATGTTATTCAGGTAGCATGGGCTTGTCACAAAGTGTAGGGCAGTTCTGTACTGACCAGACACACCTGCTCACACAGTAACACCACCACCACCAAAGGCTCATCTGGTGACAACAGTGGCTGATGCATAGTGCTCTCCTTGACGTCTCCAACATCGTTGGCGGCCATCATTTCTGCTCAACATGAATCGGCTTTCATCAGAGAACAGCACTGAGGCCCACTGGTCCCTCGTCCAGCGTAAATGCTCCCTGGCCCATGCAAGACGATGACACCTGTGCCTGGTGGTGTGGTCAGGTACCCTTGCAGGTCGTCTAGCACGCAGACCATGCTGATGTAAACGGTTTCGAATGGTCTGACGTGACACTTGGGTGCCTCTCACCTCCCTTAAACGTGCCTGGAGTTGAGTGGCATTCATCATCCGGTTCCGCAGGGCACTGTTCACAATGAAGCGGTCATCAGTGTGGGATGTGGCCAAAGGACGTCCACTTCTCTGCCTTTCTGTGACTCTTCCAGTCTCTCTGTATCTCTGTTGCAACCTGCTGATGACACTCTGTGACACTCTGAGCTCAGTGGCCACTTCCGTCTGAGAACATCCTGTTTGAAGCCTCGCAATGGCGAGGTGCTGCTGATCAATTGTTAGGTGTCGTCTTGGTCTCATGATGTCAAAATGTGAACAGCATGATGAGGAGGACTGTTTAAATACCAATTCTAATTGAACCAGGAAATTTATTGGTCGATTCATGGATCAAACACCTGTTGTGAATTTTGCCGTTAAGCTCCTTGTTAGAGAACAGCAACTTGTGCAAAAAGTACTGAAACACTGAACAGTTGGACATGTGCATTCAAAAGTTTACCGAAGGTCACATTAAGTTCACCTGTAAAGGTTATAATGCATTTTAGGTTCATCCTGAAATTTCACCCGAAAGCCGAATATCCCTAACTTTTTGTGAGCAGTGTATTTTGTAATGTATATGTCTATGCTGTTTTAACTCTTTTTTGAAATGTATCGCTCTATGTTTTTACGTTTTGTTGTAGTGTAACATCAACAGGACTGCAGATGGAAATTAGCCCTTGGGCTACGATCTGGCATATTTACATGTACATTGGTACATGTTCATTAATGTGCATTGTCCTGACTTCTAAATAAATAAATAAGAAATAAATAAGAAATAAGAAATAAGCTATTTTGTCTTGAAAATGATCTTGACAATAATGTGTGCTGCTAGGTGCTATCCACAGGCCGTGCCACATTAAATCCAAAGTTGCTGTGAAGGCTCTGGTCAAAATGTTCTCCACTTCCGGACTGCCAAAATTTGTCCAGACAGATCAGGGGTCTAACCTCATGTCGAAAATGTTTTTGCAGGTCATGTCAGAGCTCAGGGTAAAGCATCAGAAATCCAGTTCATACCATCCAGAGTCACAAGGTGCTTTAGAGCGATTCCACCAAACACTAAAATCCATACTCCCAAAGTTCTGCCTCCAATCAGACAAAGAGTGGGATGAGGGTCTCTCACTCTTGCTGTTTGCCGTGAGGGAATCAACCCAGGAGTCCCTTGGTTTCAGCCTGGTGGATGTCGTCTTTGGTCATACGGTGCACAGACCTTTACATTTATGCTTGTTAAAAAATAAATGGCTATCAGACGCTGAGTGTGTTTAACACAATGTGCTAGATTATGTAAGCTCTTTTCATGACCTCTTGCCACTAGTCAGTCCTCAATGAAGTGGCAGTTTGACAGAGTGTTTGAGCCAGGTGACAAGGCTTTGGTTCTGTTGCCAATTCCTGGTTCTGGGTTACAAGCCCATTTTTCTGGTAGCTAAGTAGTAGAACGCGAGCTTTCTGAGACAGACTGTGTGGTGCAAACTCCCAACAGAAACCAAAAATGACGTGTTTGTCACATTAACATGCTAAAACATTATCTCTCCAGAGATGTTGCTCCACCTGTCCCTGCTGCACCTGTTGCCACTGTTTGTGGCCCCGCCTCCCTATCAGTTAGCGGTGGATGGCCTCATTTAGAAAAGCAATGTCACTCCAACCGCTCATCTGAGAAATTCGGAAATGTTGAGTGATTTAGAGTCTTTCTTGTCTCACTTCTCTGAACCTGCTAGCCATGATATTATTAAGCTGATTGACCATCTGTTGCTGTTTTCAGATCACCCTCGTCAAACATCTGTTTTGTACCATGACATAGATGTGGAGGGTCACGCCCCAATTAAACAGCACACATATGGAGTAACTCCTGCCAGAAGAGCTCTGACGCAGCAGGAAGTCTCCTTCCTCCTAGAGCTTGGCTTAGTTGTGCCTAGTTTGAGTGCTTGGAGCTCCCCCTGCCTGCTTGTTCTCAAACAGAACATCATCTTTTTGAAATGATTACAGAAAAATCAGCTCTGTCAATAAACCCAACTCATTTCCCCTTCCCAGAATGGAAGATTGTGTTGACAGGGTGGGTGCAGCAAAATTTGTCACGAAGTTGGATTTACTGAAAGGGTATTGGCAGGTCCCCTTAACCAAGCGGGCATCAGAAATTTCTGCCTTTGTTACGCCTGACCACTTTTTGCAATTCACTGTGATGCCCTTTGGCTTAAGAAACGCCCCTGCTACATTTCAGCATTAAAAGCACCAGGTCCTTTTTGGTTTAAAAAAAAAAGTTGTGAGGCTTTTTTAGAAGATGTTGTGGCTTCCTCTGATACTTGGTCTGATCATTTAGAAACACTGTTTCTGATTTTTAGGCATCTTAGTGATGCTTTGCTCGTGCTAAACTTGACAAAATGTGAATTTGGTAAAGCTTCTGTCACATATTTATGCGAGCAGGTCGGACAAGGTCAGGTGTGTCCTACAGGCGCAAAAGTGCAGGCAGTGATTGATTTGCCTGTTCCTCGTACCAAAAGGGCACTGCGCCGTTTTTTAGGCATGTGTGGATACTACAGGGCATTTTGATGAAATTTCTCAGATGTGGTGGCTCCTCTCACGAGTCTTTCTAGCCCCACAGTGGAATTTGTGTGGTCTCCAGTTTGTCAGTGTGCTTTTAACGCTGCTAAAGCTTTGCTGTGCAGCGCTCCAGTGTTGTCTGCCCCAAATTTCCAGCAACCTTTCAAGTTGGAAGTGGATGCTCGTGGCTGTGGTGCCAGTGCTGTCCTGCTTCAGGAGGATGCACAGGGTGTAGATCATCCTGTTTGTTATTTCTCACAAAAGAAATTGACAAACAGAATTACAGCACCATTGAAAAGGAAGCCCTTGCTCTTCTGCTCGTGGTCGACCATTTTGAAGTGCATCTAGGCTCTAGTGCCCAGCCAGTTCAGGTTTTTACTGACAAATCTGCCACAAAAAGGGAGTTGATCATGTGTTGGCAGATGTGCTCTCCTGTGTTGATTTGGAGTGTTTCTGTTTACTGACCCTTTTCTTTGGATTTAAACATGATAGGGCAGTGTTTGATTCCTATGGTCCTATTGCTGTGACTAATGTATGTGTGTTGGTGTCGTGATTTGTGTGATGGCTGTGATTGGACCAGCGGGCGGACATTATAAAAGGGGACCAGTGGAGGAGGAATGAGGAACACTTCCTCCACTCCCAACCCGACTGCCGACTGCCGACTGTGTGGTATGTGTGTGTGTGTGTGTGTGTGTGTGGGAGCTTTAGATATTGTTCTTGTTCAACATACCGTGAGATAAGTAACAGTAGGGATGGGCTGCCATTTTTCTTTGTGGTTTCCTTCTGTGCTGGTTTTGTGAAGTCAGGGAGATTAGTTACGTTCTCTGTTCTTTTCTCTTTCTTTTGTAGGTTATCTCCCGTCTCTGAGTTAGTGTTGTTTTGTTTGTTATTTTGGCCGAGGTCCGCCCCAAAGCTATCCTCCTTATTTCCTGGAACTGTACATAGTTCACCTCACAACTGTAAAATAAACACGTGTGATTCACTTGCCAACTGTATCCTATTTAGTGTTACCTGGCTTGGGAGTGGAGGAAGGTGTTGTGTCCCCAGTTACCCCGAGATGGGGTCATAACAATTTGTATGTTTTTTGTTTTTAATCAAAGCTTTAAATGAACTCGCCTCGTGAACCAGGTGGAACTGTGCCACACTAGTGTGTGTGTGGCCTCGAGACTGGTTTAATATCACCTGATGAATTTATGAGGAAGTCACCGCATCCTCAGATCACCTTGCCTACCTGAGTGGGGTGGGCGTCTCCTTTTTCTGCTGGGGGTGTGTGTGTTGAACTGCCTGCAGGCTGCAGACAGACGCCTCAGTATGAGGAAGTGACTGCACCCTCAGATCAGACACACACACACACACACACACACACACACACACACACAGACTCAGGACTGTCTCAGGAGAGTCAGCAGCGTCTTCTCTCTCTGGGTTTCCTCTCCAGGTGAAGCTGAAAGTCTCTTGGATTTGATGTGGATGTGACTCAGCAGGTAAAGAGCCGACCAGGGATCATTAGAGATGTTTGATGAACAGGCTCCTACATTGTGTTTCAGAGCTGGACGACTGAGAGCAGACTGGGACCACAAGGAGCTGGGAAGTCTTTCCAAACCTGATTTCTGTGTTAGCAGATGTAAATATTCATTGTGTCATAACACTGATGTCTGACATTGATGAGAAAATCAGTTTTGTCTCAGATGTTTTAAATGTGTTTTTTCTTGGTGACAGAAGTCAGAGTCAGGTAGATTGTAATCTCAACTCTTAATCGATGAAATATGCACAGAGTTACAGAACCAGTCTGACAGCTCGGATCAACTTTACTGGAGTTGGTTTTATATGCAGTTGATTCACCAAGAGCTATTTCAGTTTTAACCCTTTGGAACCTGAACAAATGGATTAGGATTTTAAAAAACACAAAAAAGGTGATGAGAAATACAGCACCAAATTAGTAAGCAGTTAAAAGAATATATATTTAAAAAATAATTCCTAAATTACACCCAGACAAAAGAATTATCACAAATGCAAACCCAGGAATCTAAATATCAATATCGTATATCCTGTCATGGAAAGCTTGTTGTCATCAATCAGCCGCTGTGTTTGTGTCAAGGTGTTGGCTCTGCTATGGAACCGGCTGGGAAGAGGAAGAGGAGGTTCCCCGCCTCTAGAACCACTCTGTCTGGAGAACATGACAGCCAGACCAAAGCTCAGAGGTAAGACGAGGATCTCTGACTGTCCATGACTGTTCTCCATCTCAGAGCTCAGCAGGCAAATCAGCACAGCAGCATTATTCACAGGAAAAGCTCTGTGTGTGTTGTGTTGAAGGCCTGAACCTGGACCTGAACCTGAACCTGAACCTGGACCTGAACCTAAGCCCAGCTGTGTGTCCATGAAGAGTGACTGGTCTATGTATCGTCGTGAAGACTTCAAACACAGTCAGCACTCTGTGGATTATGGGTAATTATTTCAAACTGATAATACAACAGATGTTTTTTCTGTTATTAAAATTCACAGTTTTATAACCTTTAATCTCTGGTAAAATCTCTTCACTTTACTTTCTGTACACGTTTTAGACAAATATGCCTCTGAAAATAAGTAAGACATTATTGTCTTAGCATTTTAACTTTAATGAGAAAGTAAAATTACAGTTATTTTTTAATGAGGACTCGCTCGCTGAAGATCCCTTCACTGTGTTCCTGATGTTTCTATCAGGATCCAGCAGCAGAGAGCAGACTCCCCTGAGCCCAGCTGTGTGTCCATGAGGAGTGAACGGTCTAAACATGAACTTATTGACTTCAAAGATGAACAGCACCCTGTGGATTATGGGTAATTATTTCAAACTGATGATAAAACTGATGTTTTCTTCTGTTTTCAGATTCACAGTCATGAGATACAAAATTGGTTCCAACCTTCAGACTCTGTGGACTGAGTTTTTTTTCTCTCTCTCTCTCTCTGTGTGTGTGTGTGTGTGTGTGTGTGTCCTCCACAGAGTCCACCAGCAGAGCTCAGAGGTTCCCAGTGCTCAGTCTGCCCAGCAGCATCAAACAGACCTGGCCTCCATATTTATGGTGTGTAAATGTCCAACAACATACCAACTGAAAAACAACCATTCTGCTCAGAATCGTCTCCGTGCTGCTCTCTTTACATCTTTCAGCCTCTTTGACCTGGATTTGATTTGGTGTTTTGTGTCCAGATTTTCATGTGGAAGTCTAATTCTTTTATTTTTCTGTTGCAGCTGCTGGAGGAGAACATGGTCACCTTTGTGAAGAAGGAGCTGAAAAACCTCCACAGGTCTCTGAGTCCAGATTACCCAGAATGCTTCGAGAGGCAGAGGGAGGATGAGGAGGTGTTGGACGGTGAGGAGGAAGAGCAGAGGTGGAGCAGCAGAGAGGCTTTTCTGCAGATCACACTGCACTTCCTGAGGAGAATGAAGCAGGAGGAGCTGGCTGAGCGTCTGCAGAGCAGTAAGAGGCTGAGATTTTTTTAAATTCACTTTCTCACTTGGACCAGCCGAGTTGAGCTCCGCTGAACACCATAAACCTTCAATTAGATTATATCAGCCTCTGACACTTTTTACACATGAGTATTTCTCTCCCAGCCAACAGGGGGCAGATTTTCCTCCTCCTCTTCCCACACCCCAGTCTCATTCATACTGATGCTCTGTCATGTCCCTTCAGCATCTGATACAGACGACAAATAGGGCAAATAGGGCCCAGACTGAAAAATACCAGTGTTATCCTTTAACCATGTCATTGAACTGTTGTCATGGAAATGATTGCAGATAAAATGAAATAGCCTTTGCTAAACTCTTAGAGTTGAAAAATGTCAATAGATACTTTTACCAGGAAATTCTCACATTACATTTAATACAATATCCATTTGTTTATGTTTTCATTGTTGTTTTTTTCCACTCAGAAACTCTCGCAGGGTGCCAACGTGAACTCAGATCTAACCTGAAGAAGAAGTTTGAGTGTTTGTTTGAAGGGATTAAAGCAGGAAACCCAACACCTCTGAATCAGATCTACACAGAGCTGTACATCACAGAGGGAGAGAGTGGAGAGCTCAATGAGGAACATGAGGTCAGATGGATTGAAACAGCATCCAGGAAACCAGCCAGACCAGAAACACCAATCAAATGTGAAGACATCTTTAAACCTTTACCTGGAAGAGATCAACCAATCAGAACAGTGATGACAAAGGGAGTGGCTGGCATTGGGAAAACAGTCTTAACACAGAAGTTCACTCTGGACTGGGCTGAACACAAAGCCAACCAGCATGTCCACTTCACATTTCCATTCACTTTCAGAGAGCTGAATCTGCTGAGAGGGAAAAAGTTGAGCTTGGTGGAACTTCTTCATCACTTCTTCACTGAGACCAAAGAAGCAGGAATCAGCAGGTTTGAGCAGTTCCAGGTTGTGTTGATCTTTGACGGTCTGGATGAGTGTCGACTTCCTCTGGACTTCAACAACAACCAGATCCTGACTGATGTTACAGAGTCCACCTCATTGGACGTTCTGCTGACAAACCTCATCAAGGGGAACCTGCTTCCCTCTGCTCGCCTCTGGATAACCACACGACCCGCAGCAGCCAATCAGATCCTTCCTGAGTGCGTTGGCATGGTGACAGAGGTGAGAGGCTTCACTGACCCACAGAAGGAGGAATACTTCAGGAAGAGATTCAGAGATGAGGAGCAGGCCAGCAGAATCATCTCCCACATCAAGACATCACGAAGCCTCCACATCATGTGCCACATCCCAGTCTTCTGCTGGATCACTGCTACAGTTCTGGAGGACATGTTGAAAACCAGTGAGGGAGGAGACCTGCCCAAGACCCTGACTGAGATGTACATCCACTTCCTGGTGGTTCAGTCCAAAGTGCAGAATGTCAAGTATCATGGGAGAGCTGAGACAGATTCACTCTGGACTCCAGAGACCAGGGAGATGATCCTGTCTCTGGGAAAACTGGCTTTTGAGCAGCTGGAGAAAGGCAACCTGATCTTCTATGAAGCAGACCTGGCAGAGTGTGGCATTGATATCAGAGCAGCCTCAGTGTACTCAGGAGTCTTCACACAGATCTTTAAAGAGGAGCGTGGGCTGTACCAGGACAAGGTTTTCTGCTTCGTCCATCTGAGCGTTCAGGAGTTTCTGGCTGCTGTTCATGTCTTTGTGACATTCATCAACTCTGGAGTCAATCTGCTGTCAGAAGGACAATCAACCTCCCAACTAAAACACCTCTACCAGAGTGCTGTGGACAAGGCCTTACAGAGTCCAAATGGACACCTGGACTTGTTCCTGCGCTTCCTCCTGGGTCTTTCACTGCCGACCAATCAGACTCTCCTACGAGGCCTGCTGACACAGACAGGAAGTGGCTCACAGACCAATCAGGAAACAGTCCAGTACATCAAGGAGAAGATCAGGGACAGTCCCTCTCCAGAGAGAAGCATCAACCTGTTCCACTGTCTGAATGAGCTGAATGACCATTCTCTAGTGGAGGAGATCCAACAGCACCTGAGTTCAGGACGTCTCTCCACTGCCAAACTGTCCCCTGCTCAGTGGTCAGCTCTGGTCTTCATCTTACTGTCATCAGATGAAGATCTGGAGGTGTTTGACCTGAGGAAATACTCTGCTTCAGAGGAGGCTCTTCTGAGGCTGTTGCCACTGGTCAAAGCCTCCAAGAAATCTGTGTAAGTTTATAAATAACTGGACATATTTACCACATAACATATTATTATCTCAAAAAGAGAAAACTAGGTGTAATATTATTGTTTTTATCTTTACTTCCTTCTCAGGTTGAGTGTGTGTAATCTGTCAGAGAGAAGTTGTGCAGCTCTGGCCTCAGTTCTCAGCTCCCAGTCCTCTAGTCTGAGAGACCTGGACCTGAGTGACAACCAGCTGCAGGATTCAGGAGTGAAGCTGCTCTCTGCTGGACTGGAGAGTCCACACTGCAGACTGGAGACTCTCAGGTAATGTCCATTTACAGTGATTGACTGATTCATCACATTTCACACTAAGGTCCATTCACTCAAAGCAGTTTGTCTCAGCTCAGTGATGCTGAATCTGCAAAGTGTAACCATGTAAGATCCATATCAGGATCATCTGTTCAGTGTTTTTGTCTTCATCCCTTCTTGCCCTGCTGTGAAACAGAGGCCTGTACGTCACCGTGTCGGTCGCTCAGCAGTTAGGTACAGACCAGCAAATCTCCAAAGCTTTGTGGTGGATCACCATGAAACGGAGAGGGGTCTAGCTGCAGACCTCCAGCGTGAGGCGTCTTCCGGTGCAGGCTCTCGTCTCAGGCCAACCTCCAGCGTGAGACCACAAATAACCGGAAATAACAAACTTTTTTCACACCTGCTGAGGGACTCCGGCATTTTGGCCAAACACCAAGAAGAAGGAGACTCCGACATTTACGTGTACGACCGACAGTTGTGACAGTAAGTGAAAGTCCAAAAAATGACAATAGTCGAGTTATGTTTGCAGTTGAACTAGCGGTCATCTGCACTCAAACTACCCAATACATTACATATAGTTTATTGCATGTTTACAATTAAATATGTGAACTATGTTAACTTAGGGTCGGAAGTTGGGCGGTAGCGACAATTTGTTTGAAATAATTTTTTTTTTTTTTTGAGACATAGCCTAACGTTGATCAAAACACGACTTTTATTGACTTGAAGGCTAAATTGCATTTAGCATCTACAAGTCCCGGGTCAGTTCTCCGCTGTTTTGCGGACCCCCCTCCTGGTCGTACATTATATCTAGCCATTGATAAATCAAATAGTGGGTCGATGGATTATCCTATAAGTGTTACGATGTTTGTATTTGTGTAGTGTTATCTGTCCAAACGAGGTAATGGCCTACGTTTTACGAGGTGTGTTTGTGCCGCGGTGTTACTGAGACAACACTTTTCACTCTCCAGAGTTAACATCACATGCAGTATCTAATATCACAATTAGCCCAAAGCTGTTCAACCCTCTGTCGTGTTCACCTCTTGCCCGTTACTTTAGTGCTCCCGGTCAAATTCAACCGGTCTGTTAACTGCTCTTAAAACAAACACAAATCACCCCCCCAAGTTTTTATTTAACACTTTTTTTCTGTCTTTTTCATAGGACTAAGTGGGGGCCAGGGACTTCATCACTGCAAAAAGGTTTCCCTGGCCAAGGTTTCCCTGTGTCCTCAGTGTGGGAGAGGAAGAACTGGAAGAGGTTGTGAGGCAGTACAGAAGGCTTTGGGATGAAAAAGAACGTTGCCATCTCGATGACCAGGAGACAGAAGCAATCCTTGACCATTTCAAATTTTAATTCCATAAAAATTAACGTATGTGGGTCTTTTGTGAGGAGATTGCTGACAAAAGAGGATACATGACCTACACTGAATGTGAAACGAAGGAGTAGGCTAATAAGGATGGGTTGTCATATTGGATTTAAGGCTAACAATGTTTAATAAAAGGCTGAATAAAAGCGAGTGATTTGGTGTCCTTTTATCTGTTTTCCTTATTGCTTTAATTGTATTATATTTTCATTTTGTATATAAAATATATAGTTATTAGATATTTATTTATTTACTTTAATTATGCCGTGAAGATCACAGGTGAGTTAGTGTATTTCAAGAAAATGACTGCAGTTTTATCTTTTCCTCTCCCTAAATGCTGACAATTTTATATTTAAGCATAATTGAAAATCTGATTGGTGCCAATATTCTTAAGATCTTCAGGTGTACAATATATCATTGAAGACATTTAATACAATAGAAATTTGAAAAATAAGGCAACTACCTTAAATAAATGTTATACAAGAGCTGTTAAGTCTGAACAAATGTGCATAGACTGATGTTTTCATGTAACTACTCTTCAGAAGGACTTAAAGGTTTATTTGAAATTTCTTGTACGTGCACCTGGAGTTTATCCCATTGTAGGACTAAAATTTGATGTTACTGGTGTAATTGTGGTAAATGCCACGAATAAAAAGTAGACAACATCAAAAGTGCTATATATTTAAGAAACTGATGTCTTTCACGTATCAAAGTTTACTAATTAAATATATAAAAATATCTTACAAAATCGATAACTTGGTTTTATTTTGAAGTTTGTTGTGCGCATTTTCTGTCCCAAACGACTTCACACTGGAGGTGGCTTTATTTTGGAATTTATTGTGCGCGCTTCCGGTCCCAACCGGCCTCACGCTGGAGGTTGGCCTGAGACGGGAGCCTGCACCGGAAGATGCCTGACGCTGGAGGTCTGCAGCTAGATCGTCTTGATGAAACGTGGTGACAACATTCATGTTGCCAATAGAATAAAAATGTCCTAGTTTGGGTGAAAACAGGAAAATCTTTCCCAAGGTGTCTGCTCTAATTCTCCAAAACAAAATGAAGTGTTAAATCAGATTGGCTATTTTCAGAGCTGAAATCTCAGCAGACACTGCTATTGATCAACAGCACTTGAACCCCCACTGCTGAGTTATTATCATTTGGACCACCAAGGAAAATATTACATATTGTTTAAATGTTTAAATCTCACATTACATGCAGCTTCATGTCACTGATCAGATTCGTAACCTGTGTAGGTTTTTGTGAAAACACAAAGCAGATGATGTGGTGGACTGATTGTGTTTGTGATGGTGTGCAGGCTGTCAGGCTGTCTGCTCACACAGGAAGGCTGTGCTTCTCTGGCCTCAGCTCTGAGCTCCAACCCCTCCCATCTGAGAGAGCTGGACCTGAGCTACAATCATCCAGGAGACTCAGGAGTGAAGCTGCTCTCTGCTGGACTGCAGGATCCAACCTGGAGACTGGAGGCTCTCAGGTATGGAGAGACACACACAATGTCTTACAGAGGCCTGAGGACTATTGTTTCATGTTTAATGGTGGATATGAGTGACGTGGTCTGCTAAATCCTTCATAGGGAAGGTTATGTACTGCCCATGTTTCCATCCTCAAAGAGAATCTGCTGCTCTGACTCTGTTTCTTCCTCCAGGGTGGACCATGGTGCAGAGCAGTGGTTGAAACCAGGTCTGAGGAAGTGTAAGTGTCAATTTAGTTGATTTTATTTCATTGTATTTAACAGGGACAGTGCACATTAATAAATATTTCTGTTCATGCCAAAGAATCAGAGAGTGAGGGGCGGAGTCTGGAGATATTGTTGAGGTCATAAAAGGCAGATTTAGTGATTGATTTGATGTGTGATTTGTAGGAGAGGGTCAAGTCCAGAATAATGCCCAGGTTGCAGACTTGCGCCTTGGGAGCCACAACCAAGAGCTCTGTCTTTGAACTGTTAAGTTTGAGGAGATTAGATGTCATCCAGGTCTTCATTTCTCTGAGGCAGTTGACTAGGGACTGAGGAGGGAACTGATTGGGTGGTGTGGTGCTGAGATACAACTGAGTGTCATCAACATAGGAATGAAAGCTGAGACCATGGTGGCGGATGATCTGACCAAGGGGAAGCATGCATATGGTGAAAAGTAATGGACCAAGCATGGAACCTTGTGGCACACCGTGGTTAACTGGGCTGTGCAGGATGTGGAACCACTGATGGTGACAAACTGTTGCCTGTTGGAGAGATATGATTGAAACCAGGAGAGGGCTCTGTCAGTGAGTCCAATGTAGGTGGAGAGGCAGTCCAGGCGGATAGTGTGAGAAACCATGTCAAACACAGCGGAGAGGTCCAGGAGAACAACAATACCGATGTGGCCAGATTCAACAGCAATGAGGTCATTGGTGATTTTCAACAGAGCGGTCTCCGTGCTGTGGTGAGGTCTATAAGCTGACTGGAATGATTCAAAAAGCTTATAGTTGGACATGTGTTGTTGAATTTGGGCGGCAACTGCAACGGTTTCCAAGATCTTACTTAGGAAGGAGAGGTTAGAAATTGTCCAGTAGTTGCCAAGGTCCTCAGGGTCCAAACCAGGTTTTTTTTAGGATAGGGGTGACTGAGGCGATTTTGAGACTGCAAGGTACAGTGTCAGTTAGGAGTGAGGAGTTGATAATGCTCATGATGACCGGGCAGAGGGTGGGTAGGCAGGCCTTCACAAGTCCGGTGGGCATGAGGTCCAGAGAGCAGGTGGATAACTTGGCCTTGGTGGCCAACTCAGTGACCACTGGAGCATCCACAGGGGTGAAGGACTCGTGATGGTGCTGGGGGAACATGCAACATGGATGGAGTCCAAAGGCTGAGGTGCATGTGAAGTATGGGAGGCAGGTGCCAGGAGCTGCTGGTGGATGGAATCCACTTCAGAATCACTGCCTGACAACTTAGCTAATGTTAGCTTGTATTCGCACTCCAACCAGCTAGCCAACATTAGCAATGAAATGCTATCACGATCTGGAAGAAATAACAAGTAACAATAATATTCGCATTCTGCTGCTGCGGTTTCTGCTGCTTGTTCTCCGCTGCTTTTACCTGTTGAACCAAACAAAATTATATTTGATGCTCCATCACAAAAACAGTCTTTGTTCTTTTAATATTTACACATTTTCCCAACTCTTTGTTACACATTTCTCCAAACTAGTGTCCCAAACTGTTGAAACAGTGAACACACATAATCTGTACATTATCATTGTTTCAACACAATAAAACTGCTGAAAAAATCTCTGTCCCAACTGTCCCAACTGAGCTCCTCTGTCTCAGAACAGTTCACATAATTGTGTAAACTTTTACAATTTTACAAAACTAACAGAAACTTTAACAAATAATCTAACAATAGCTGGCTGACAGAAATAAACGTCTTGATTAGGAAAAACTCACTGATTACAGCAGTAACACTCAAACATTTTCTTCAGCGGCTGTCTTCATGGTTTGACAACATAAATGTCAGTTTGGAGAAATGTACTAAACCAAATGAGAAGAAAATTATTTTATCATGTCAAACAAACAAAACAATGACGCACTGCAGCAGCTGGTATTTTCCCTCAATGTGTCAGCATCAAAGTGTTAACAGATCAATAATCAAACTGTTAATAAATCAGCAGATAGTAACCACAGCAGGTCTGTTGTGTCTTGTTCTCTCCATCAGATTCCTGTGAACTCAAACTGGACATAATCACAGCAAACAGAAACCTCGTCCTGTCTGATGACAACAGGAAGGTGACAGCAGTGAGAGAGGAGCAGCCATATCCTGATCACCCAGAGAGGTTTGACTCCTGGAAACAGATCCTGTGTAGAGATGGTCTGACTGGTCGCTGCTACTGGGAGTTTGAGTGGGAGGGAAAGGTTTATATGGGAGTGACTTACAGAGGAGTCGGCAGGAAAGGCGACAATTATGACTCTGTTCTTGGATTCAATGACAAGTCGTGGACTCTGACCTGCTATGATGGTGGTTTCTATGCGTGGCACAATAACAAATATACAGCCATACCTGCCCCCCCCTCCTCCAACAGAGTGGCAGTGTATCTGGACTGGCCTGCTGGCTCTCTGTCCTTCTACAGCATCTCCTCTGACACACTGATCCACCTCCACACCTTCAACACCACCTTCACTGAGCCTGTGTACCCGGGGTTCAGGATTTGGGAATATGGCTCCACAGTGTCTCTGTGTGACATTTGAGGAGTGAAAGTCGCCTCCTGTGTGGAGAAACACTCACACTGCTTATCAAAGACATCTGCTTTGAAATGATAGCTCTCCACACGGTCAAAAAACCTGAAATAACAGACATCGATGATAGACTGAGTGACAGACTCAGGAGGCCACAAAAGCAGCCAAAAAGGAAGTGAGACAGCCACACAGGCCACAATGCACACATAGACCCCAGTACACACACAGGCCTCAGCACTGGAGAAGGCCACATTACAGCCCAGACAAGACAGAGAGAGTTCCTCAAAGTCCAAAGCACAAGAACATCGAGGAAAACACAGAATCCCCACAACCCCATTCGACCACTGAGGATCCAGAAAGCAGTGGAAAACCAGAACTGCTCATCGAATACGACACCAACATGTCACCAGTTCCCGAGTTATCACCTCCAGCAGGAGAAACAAGCCCACAGAGGAAAACACCCAGAGAACACCAAGTCCAGCCTGGGAGACAACGCCCCAGGAGGAAACTCACCAAGAGCATGGAAGGGCGCAAGGGAGTAATTTAGTCTAGGACGCCAACATAGGCACTGATACGGAGGACAGAAAATGAGAAACACCTCTGAATATAAAGTTGTCCAGTACAAGATCTCTGCAAACTACAACCTCAGTAATAATTAATTGTAGACATCCTCCACACTGTCAACATAAACTGAACATTATAAAAGGCAAAAATTATGGCAGAGCTGTTTCACTGAACTGCATTAGATTGGAGAAAGTGGACACTGAGTGTATAAGTAAGAATGTAAATACAGATTTGGTGTTAAAAGTTTAAGTATGAATCATTATTCTGTGTAGTTAATAGAGAAGTCTTGGGCCGCCCTAAACAAATAGTTAATCTCTGCTCATGTCCAGAACAAACTGCAAGACTTATCAAAAACTGATAATGTCTGGTATCAAAATAAGGTAAATGCTCTCAGCGAACCTAAGACAAGTCATGAATAAGACCAGGAGGATCGGGTGGAGGGGGACAGAATAGTTGATTACTAAAATAATAATTTGGGTTTTTGTATTAATAAAGTTTTATCTATTCTTATAGCTTATAGCTGTTGGCTTCTGCAAATCCTAAATAAAGCAAGTGGTCTGAATTTAAAGTAAAAGACTCCTAGTTTTACTGCCTCCATATTGTTAAATCGTTAAATTCAAATCTCCTGCCGCTCGCGTCGTCTTGCAGAACAGAAGCTGACGTCAGCGCTGCTGCTAGGCAACAGCTGCGTAGCGCAGGCTGACGGTTGCCAGGTATCATGTCGGCTATCCCCCTTCTGTTGCGCTTCCCCTCTCCGTCTCTTTAAAGAACAGCGCACTTTTTGCACAAAACACACAAACCTGGCAACTCAGTCTGCTTAGAGTTCCCAGCAGCCGCTCACAGCCCTGAAACAACCAGATCTGATGACTGAAATATAAAATATGTGGGCAGGGAATATTTATCAGTTCCTTGACATTGGTAGAGACCGTCAACATCCAAATCTGCGTCCATGTAATATGCTAACAAATAAGTGTTGTTATTGTTGTTGTTATTATTATTATTTTTTTTAGACCTTTATTTTACCAGGCAAAAATTGCTTGAGATAAAAAATCTCTTTTACGAGCAAGGCCTGGCCAAGAAGGCAGCAAGTAGAATACATATACACACAGGACGGGACAGACATGGGGAGGGAGGGACATGAGAGAAGAAAAAAAAATATTTAAAAAAAAGAGAGAGAGACCAGGAGAAGACCGGGGGGATAGGGGGAGAGAAGGAGGAAGAGTGAGCTGGATGTGGGAAACGCAGGCTGCACCAGGGGATCCTGGTTATTGTTTATTCAGTTCAGAATCAGAATCAGCTTTATTCACCAAGTATGTATGAATGCACATACAAGGAATTTGACAGACATACAATCACAGTGAACAAACACATTGCTGCTCTGTAGCCTACACATCTACATGTAAATATGTATTCATGTAAGTGTTACAGGTCCAGGCATTGGATCCCGTAGGCAGATAAAAGTTTCTGTAAATGGGAGAAATAATGAGGACAGGCAACGTTGCGTTCTGTCAGTTCAGCTTCTCTCATCAGAATTTATTTCCCATTAAACCAAATATCTTTCTTTTCTCTTTGTGTTTCTTATTTAAATGTCCTTTTCTTTGTCCTAAAGATCCACAAATAACAAAAATAAAACAATATGCCTACACATTTCAGTCTTTTTCCACCTTGACATAAAGCATACATTTTCCATTCACCATAAAAATTATACTGAATTCACAGCACTATTGTACCAATAAATCCTCCCTCAGTCCACAAACTGAATTGTTTTAGTGTAATTCACAACTATCAAAAATACAAGTTAAGCATTCATCTGAAATGTAAAAATACTGGACATTTATGTTTCCCCTTGTTTTCATATGACTTACAGTACAAAACAAAAAGTGGCATTAACTGGCATTGGTCTAGTAAGAATATAAGCTGAAGACTGGCAAAGTGCTTTTCTCTTTTTCTCCAATAAAATACAAGAAATGTTCACGTGCATTCAACTGTAAACACCAGGAACAGAGGCTATATTTGGAATAAGCTGTTGCACAAAACAACAATATTAAAACAAAATCTGAAATGTACTGGAGCCTTGAGCCACTAATAAAAACATAAGACTGGTCTCAACTTGGTCGCGGTGCGACTTCAGTGTTACAGAGGTAGCCATTTTAGGCGACCGCAACACTACAGAAACGATAGTTTCTCCACTTTCCCATATAACATGTAAATGCGGAATTTACTCTCACAGCATCAATCTAACATATAATATGAATGTTAAACAACATGTATGTGCATTTATACTGGTTTTGCAACTTTACAAACCTGTAAATGGGAGAAATAATGAGGACAGGCAACGTTGCGTTCTGTCAGTTCAGCTTCTCTCATCAGAATGAGGAAGTAGCGCAAGTCCGCGAATAAGAGTCCAAAGGGAAAACAACGAACGCACTGCCCCCTGCTGGCAGCACTGAGGTGCTGTAGGTTTCAAAGTGCATTATACAAAACAAACTTACACTGTACTTTTACAGAGAGACAATAAATGACTGCTTTGGTTCAAATTCAAATACTTCTTACAAAAATTACCAAAATAAAAGCATTCATTAAATAACATCAAATGTGACCATACATTTTGTGTGTCACACGCTCCCTGACAAAATAAAAATGGCTCCAGACATTTCCAAAAATCCACTATACCTCTAACCTTTTAAATCTTACAAAGTCTTCTCAAAACTTAAAGACGAACCCAAGGTAATTATGTGTGTGGATGTATGTGAATTTTAACAGAGCAACGGTAGTGGTGTGTATGACATGGTTGTGGGGTAAAGTAGGAGTTGGTATGGTGGTGTTGTGAAAGGTGGGTGACAGGGCATGGGGTAAGTTGTCATTCCCCAGAATGGCATCGACGGTCTTGTAGAGGCCACCACTGTGTCACAGGTGGCCTGGGGTTGATATGAGGGTTGGCCCAAAGAATCATATGTGAGCTTTTGAGCAGGCCTTCTTTCACGAGTAGACCTCCGAGTTTGTGGCTGAGTGGCCTGTTCATTATCAGGCTGCCAACTGGGCATCTGCAGTCCCACTGGTCTATTCTCCTGCTGCATCACATGTTCCTCCTCCCTTTCCGCAGTCGGATTATCAGGTAACAGCTCTTCCTCTGGCCATTCCTCCTCATGTGCTCTGTATTGTCTTTCTGTATCCTCTAGAATGGGCATGTTCCCCATTTGATCACTCACATGTATACTTTGTCTGGTTTCTCTTTCAGGTGTCCCGAGTTGGGTTTGTTCATACCTTTCAGTCATTGTCACACGATTAGAGTTTCTTTGAGGCTGTGTGTCTGTGCCTTCAAGGACCCTTCTGACTGGTATTCTAAGCCAGTACCGTGGTTCATCATCCTCTGAGGAATCACTGCTCGGCCTCCATTCACTTTGTTTGTTTGTATTTGGCTGTCTGCTCCTTGTTCTTTGTCTGAGTTTTGGTTCAATTGGTGGATCAGGAAAGTGTCTGTGTAAGTCTCTTTTCTTTCCAGCTTCCGAGATCTGTGACTGCTGGGTCAAGTCTACTGGTAAGTCATTTACCAAGTGAAGTAAATTACGGTGCAATGTTCGGACTCTGTTCGCTCCTGCCTCTGGGGCCACTTTATACACGGGTCCATCAGCAATTCTCTCCTTCACTATATGAACTGTGTTTTCCCAGTATGATTTCAACTTGCCTGGGCCCCCTCTCTCACCCAGGTTACGAACCAAGACACGGTCACCTGGTTCAAGAACAACACCTTTCATGTGGCGATCATCGTACTTTTTTTCCTCGAGAACTTGACTGTTGACTATTCTCAGAGGCAAGTCTGTAAGCTTCTTTCATTCTGGAGGCCCATTTTTCTGCATAGCCTCGTGGAGAAGTGGCTTCTCCATCAACATTTAAACCAAATATCATGTCCACAGGCAGACGTGGGTGCCGGCCATACATCAAATAAAAAGGTGAAAACCCCGTCGCCTCGTGCCTGGTACAGTTATAGGCGTGGAGGACTTGTGGGGGGTGTTCCCTCCACCTTTCCTTTTCTTTCTCCTCCAGGGTTCTCAGCATCTGAAGCAAGGTTCGATTAAACCTTTCTGCAGGATTTCCCTGGGGGTGGTAAGGTGTGGTACGGGAGTGACCCACTCCACTCAGCTGTTGTAAGGTTCTGAAAAGCTCATTCTCAAATTCCCTCCCCTGGTCGTGATGTAATTTCCATGGGAAGCCAAATCGTGGAATGAAGTCATCAAAAAGTTTCTCTGCAGCAGTCTTTCCGGACTTGTTTTTGGTAGCATAGGCTTGTGCAAACCTAGTAAAATGGTCTACCACCACAAGAACATACTCAAAGCCTCCTTTGCTGGCCTCTAAATGGAGGTAATCGATTGACACAAGCTCTAGGGGTGAGCTGGTAGTAATGCTTCCCATGGGTGCCCTTATGTGTGAGTTAGGTTTTTTCTGCTTGATGCAGCGACATTTCTTTGTGACATAAGCCTCAACATCATGCTTCATATATGGCCAATAAAAACGGTCCCTCGCCAGGCCCAGGACCCTTTCAGTCCCCATATGACCCATGAGAACCATATTGACCTTGAAGAATATGCATCATCAGTGACATCATACATCAGCAAATGTGCTGATGATGTGGTAAAAACAAGGACAGTTAAATCATTCCCTAATGAGAAAGCCTGGATGAATGGAGAGGTGAGAGCTCTATGTAGAGCCAAAAAAGCTGCCTTCAAGTCAGGTGACAAAGAGGCCTACAACACTGCCAGAGCAAAACTGAAAGCTGGCATCAAGGAGGCAAAGCGAAGGCATCAGCAGAGACTGGAGAGAGACCTCAACACCAACAACAGCAAAGACTTGTGGCAGGCGGTCAAAAATGTGACAGGCTACAAAACCAGGAGCGCTCCCATCATGTGTGAGGCCACGTTACCAGACGAGCTAAACACATTCTATGCTCGCTTTGACCTCCTCAACAAGGAATCAGCTGTAAAGTCTACTCCGCCTCCAGAGGACCGGCCACTGTCAGTATCCACAGTGGATGTGAGGAAAGTCCTGCTGAAAGTGAATATGAGTAAAGCTGCTGGGCCTGACAACATCCCTGGCCGTTTACTAAAAACATGTGCCAACCAGCTAGTAGATGTCATTACTGACATCTTCAACATATCACTGTCACAGGAGAGTGTTCCCACCTGCTTCAAGACAGCCACCATTATCCCTGTGCCTAAAAAGTCTGCAGTGTCTAATCTAAATGACTACCGCCCTGTGGCACTCACCCCCATCCTGATGACGTGCTTTGAGAAACTGGTTCCCCAGCACATAAAGAACAACATCCCTGCCAGTCTGGACCCTCAGCAGTTTGCATTCAGAACCAACAGATCCACAGAGGATGCCATATCCACTGCTCTCCATTCAGTCTTCACTCACCTGGAGAAAAGCAGCACGGATTGGCAGTCTCTCCTCCTCCACTCTAGTGCTCAACACCGGAGCCCCCCAGGGCTGTGTGCTCAGCCCCCTCCTGTTCACGCTGTACACCCACGACTGCAACCCCCGACATGGAGAGAACTCTATTGTGAAGTTCTCGGATGACACCACCATCATCGGCCGGATTTCCAACAATGATGAGTTCTCATATCGTGCACCATTGCAGAATGGTGCACAGAAAACAACCTACTGCTCAACGTCAGCAAAACCAAAGAGCTGATAGTTGATTTTAGAAAAAAAGAGGCAAAGACACACAACCCTGTCTACATTAATGGAGCTGAGGTGGAGCAAGTGAGCAGTTTTAAGTTCCTGGGAATCAACATAACAGAGAACCTAACATGGACTTCACATATCTCTGCCCTGGTTAAAAAAGCCCAGAAACGGCTGTATTTCTTAAGGAAACTTAAGAAAGCAAAATTCCCACGCCAAGTTCTTGTCAGCTTCTACAAAGGAGCGATTGAAAGCATCCTGACTGGAAACATCACAAACTGGCATGGGATGTGCACGGCCCAGGACAGGAAGACTCTGCAACGAGTGATTAAAACTGCCCAAAACATCATTGGCACCCATCTACCAAGCATCAGTGATATCGGGGAGGTGAGGTGCCTGCGCAGAGCCAAAAGGATCCTAAAAGACAACACCCACCCCAGCCACAGCCTGTTCACCCTGCTGCCATCAGGCAAAAGATACAGAAGTATTCGCTGCCGTACAACCAGACTACAGAGCAGCTTCTTCCCTCAGGCTGTGAGACTACTAAATGCACCATCTGCACTCCTCCATGTTTAATAATTTTATTTTCTATACAATCATTTAATCAATCAAGAGGGCACCACACTTTAATTTCATTATTCAACCTGTTGTATAATGACAAATAAACGTCCTTGTATCCTTGTATCCTTGTATGTCATCGTGAAGGTGTCTTAACACGAGGGTTTGGTACTGGTATGGGAGGACAAGTTGACTGTTCCGGCTGGTTTTACGGTACAGCAGGCCATCTTTGAAGTGAAGCTTTCCCCACTGGTACAAAAGTTTCTTTGTAAGACCACTGACTCCTTTTCTCATATTATCAGTCAGCATGTTGGTAGTCTCTTTCAGTCTGATGACATGACTGATTGTGGGGTCATCTCGCTGAGCTTTCATGAGCTCATCACAGCTTATGGTCGGGAGAAGTTCTGGTGGCGGTGGAACTGGACTATTTACTGACAGGTCCAATGCTGCAACATCGGCCACATCTCTTTCCTTAGCAGCTTTGAGATAATGGACTGAGATGTACTCTGTGAGCCACACGGGGAGGACATCAATGACATGACAGACTGCATCACAGAATACATCAGGTTGTGTGAAAACACCACCATACCAACCCGGACTGTACGCTGCTACCCCAACAACAAGCCATGGATCACCAGCGACCTGAAAGCACTCCTCAACAAGAAGAAGAGGGCTTTCAGGTCTGGTGACAGAGAGGAACTGAGGAGAGTGCAGCACGAACTCAGGGAGAAATTGAGGGGGTGCAAAGATAGCTACAGGAGGAAGCTGGAGGCCAAACTCCAGCAGAACAATGTGAGGGATGTGTGGACTGGGATGAAACAGATCACCGGATGTAAAGGGAGACAAAGGCAACCATCAGGCAGCCTGGAGAGAGCCAACGAGCTGAACGTCTTCTTCAACAGGTTCAGCTCACAGCCGTCTGTCTCCCTCACACATCCAGACCCCCACACACCCCCACCGCATCCACCCCTCCCCCCTCTCCCCCCTGTGGTGAGCACTCCTGTGCAACACCTCCCCCCTCCTCCTCCACTGAAGACACCAGCACCCTAACCCGCATGACTGTGACTACGGGCCAGGTTAGGAGACAGCTGGAGAGACTCCACCAGAGGAAAGCCGCAGGACCTGATGGTATCAGCCCCAGGATCCTGAGGACCTGTGCCAACCAGCTGTCTTCTGTCATCCAACACCTCTACAACCTGAGCCTGAGTCAGGAGAGAGTCCCGGTGCTGTGGAAGACGTCCTGCCTGGTTCCTGTCCCAAAAAAGTCGACTCCATCGGACCTCAATGACTACCGACCAGTTGCCCTCACATCTCATCTGATGAAGGTGCTGGAGAGGCTGGTCTTGGCCCACCTGAGGCCGCAGGTGAAGGAGCTGCTAGACCCTCTACAGTTTGCCTACCAGCCCCATTTGGGAGTTGATGACGCTGTCATCTACCTGCTGCAACGAGCTCATATGCATCTGGATGGTGGTGGCAGCACTGTGAGAATCACATTCTTTGATTTCTCCAGTGCTTTCAACACCATCCAGCCACTGCTGCTGAGTGAGAAGCTGCGGGTGATGGGTGTCGACATCTCCATTGTCTCCTGGATTACTGACTACCTGACAGGCAGGCCACAGTTTGTTCGTCTGGGCAGTGTTCTGTCTGACGCGGTGGTCAGTGATACAGGAGCTCCACAGGGGACTGTACTGCCCCCTTTCCTTTTCACCTTATACACCACAGACTTTCAGTACAACTCCGAGTCATGCTACCTGCAGAAATTTTCTGATGACTCGGCTGTTGTTGGGTGTATAAGTGAGGGAAGGGAAGGGGAGTACAGAGCAGTGGTGGATAACTTTGTGGAGTGGGCTGGACGCAATCACCTGAGGCTGAATGTCAACAAGACCAGAGAGATGGTGATTGACTTCAGGAAGAAGAGGACGGCTTCACAGTCACTGTGTATTCTGGGAGAGGATGTGGAGGAGGTGGAGGACTACAAGTACCTGGGCGTCAACATCAACAACAGACTGGACTGGAAATCCAACACCGTACAAGAAGGGGATGAGCAGACTCTACTTCCTGAGGAAGCTGAGATCCTTCAATGTGTGCAGCAAGATGTTGGAGATCTTCTATCAGTCTGTTGTGGCCAGCGTAATCCTCTTCGCCGTGGTTTGTTGGGGGAGCAGCATCGGAGCCAGCGACACCAACAGACTCAATAAACTGATCAGGAGGGCTGGCTCCGTGATCGGCTGCAAACTGGACACTTTGGAGGCTGTGGTGGAGAGGAGGACACTGAACAAACTGTTAACCATCATGGATAACCCTGACCACCCTCTCCACCACACACACTGGACAGACAGCGGAGCTCCTTCTCCATCAGACTGTTAGAGCTCCGCTGTCCAAGGGACAGATACAGGAAATCATTCCTGCCACAAGCCATCACACTGTACAATAACTCACATCTGTCAGACAGAGACTTGCAACTGTCTGCTGTATAGTTCTGTTCTTAACACTGCATTACCAGCACCTTAACTGTTTTTGTACTTATTGTACATCACCCAGCACCTTAACTGTGTATTTATTATCCATCACTCAGCACCTTAACTGTTTATTTATTATTTATTATCTGTATATTACAGCCTAAGTTAATATACACTCACACTGTTTTTCAGACTGGAGGGGAAGTGGATTCCTTAAGAGGCTGAATCAAGGCGGTTAGTTCCTTGTCCCAGTCCCGGGCGTTTCAGGTTCTGCCACTTGGTTCTTAGTCTCCTGGTTTCATACTAACTCTCCTTATCTATACAATCTATACAATCATGCATATACTTCAGCGCCATCTGTATATTGTCATACTCACTCCATATGTATATTTTCACATCTCGTATCTCCTTTCCTTAGGTTAGCCCTTATTGTATTTTTTGAGTCTTTAGTCTTTGTAGTCTCTATTGTATATTTTTAGCCTTTATTCTTTTTTAGTTAACTTTATTGTATGTTTCTACTGTTGCTGCTGGAACACCAGAATTTCCCTGGTTGGGATCAATAAAGTACTATATCTATCTATCTGCCTGAGCTTGTGCAGGAGGTTGAGAGGTACCGGCTAGAAATAGTCGGGCTCACCTCCACGCACAGCTCGGGCTCTGGAACCCAGCTCCTCGAGAGGGGCTGGACCCTCCACTACGCTGGAGTCGCCCACGGTGAGAGGCGGCGGGCAGGTGTGGGCTTGCTTATAGCCCCCCAGCTCAGCCGCCATGTGTTGGGGTTCACCCCGGTGAACGAGAGGGTCGCCTCTCTGCGCCTTCGGGTTGGAGAGAGGGCTCTCACTGTTGTCTGTGCCTACGGGCCGAATGGCAGTGCAGAGTATCCGGCCTTCTTGGGGTCCCTGGGAGGGGTACTGGATAGTGCTCCGACTGGGGACTCCATCGTTCTACTGGGGGACTTCAACGCTCACGTGGGCAACGACAGTGATACCTGGAGTGGGGTGATTGGGAGGAACGGCCTCCCCGATCTGAACCCGAGTGGTGTTTTGTTATTGGACTTCTGTGCTAGTCACAGTTTGTCCA
Source organism: Myripristis murdjan (assembly GCF_902150065.1). Classification (NCBI taxonomy): domain Eukaryota; kingdom Metazoa; phylum Chordata; class Actinopteri; order Holocentriformes; family Holocentridae; genus Myripristis; species Myripristis murdjan. The sequence goes on along the minus strand of NC_044003.1, from coordinate 1,195,163 downwards.
TAACAAACACCATGTTCGAGCATAGGGGTGTCCATAAGTGCACGTGGCACCAGGACACCCTAGGCCGGAGGTCGATGATCGACTTTGTTGTCGTCTCATCTGATCTCCGGCCGTATGTCTTGGACACTCGGGTGAAGAGAGGGGCTGAGCTGTCAACCGATCACCACCTGGTGGTGAGTTGGATCCGCTGGCGGAGGGGGAAGCTGGACAGACCTGGCAGGCCCAAACGTACTGTGAGGGTCTGTTGGGAGCGCCTGGCTGAACCCTCTGTTAGAGGGGTCTTCAACTCCCACCTCCGGGAGAGCTTCTCCCAGCTCCCGAGGGAGGCGGGGGACATTGAGTCCGAATGGACCATGTTCTCGTCCTCCATTGTCAATGCAGCTGTTCGAAGCTGTGGCCGCAAGGTCTCTGGTGCCTGTCGTGGCGGCAATCCCAGAACCCGGTGGTGGACACCGGAAGTAAGGGATGCCGTCAAGCTGAAGAAGGGGTCCTACCGGTCCATGTTGGCCTGTGGGACTCCCGAGGCAGCTGACGGGTACCGGCAGGCCAGGCGTGCTGCAGCTCGGGCAGTGGCAGAGGCAAAAACTCGGAGCTGGGAGGAGTTCGGGGAGGCCATGGAGGAGGATTATCGGTCGGCCTCGAAGAAATTCTGGCAAACCGTCCGGCGCCTCAGGAGGGGGAAGCAGTACTCTGCCGAAACTGTTTACAGTGCAGGTGGGGACCTGCTGACGTCGACTGGGGATATTGTCGGGCGGTGGAAGGAATACTTCGAGGGCCTCCTCAATCCCATCGTCACGTCCTCCGTTAAGGAGGCAGAGGCTGAGGACCCAGAGGTAGACTCGTCCATCACCCAAGCTGAGGTCACTGAGGTGGTTTGTAAGCTCCTCAGTGGCAGGGCGGCGGGGGTGGATGAGATCCGCCCTGAGTATCTCAAGTCTCTGGATGTTGTGGGGCTGTCTTGGCTGACACGCCTCTGCAACATCGCGTGGCGGTTGGGGACAGTACCTCTGGAGTGGCAGACCGGGGTGGTGGTCCCTCTTTATAAGAAGGGGGACCGGAGGGTGTGTTCCAACTACAGGGGGATCACACTCCTCAGCCTACCTGGGAAAGTCTACTCCAGGGTGCTGGAGAGGAGGATTCGGCCGATAGTCGAACCTCGGATTCAGGAGGAACAATGCGGTTTTCGTCCCGGCCGCGGAACACTGGACCAGCTCTATACCCTCCAGAGGGTGCTCGAGGGTTCGTGGGAGTTTGCCCAACCAGTCTACATGTGTTTTGTGGATCTGGAGAAGGCATTCGACCGTGTCCCTCGTGGTGCCCTGTGGGGGGTGCTCCGGGAGTATGGGGTCCGAGGCCCTTTGCTAAGGGCTGTTCGGTCCCTGTACGACCGGAGCAGGAGCTTGGTTCGCATTGCCGGCGATAAGTCGGACCTGTTCCCAGTGCATGTTGGACTCCGGCAGGGCTGTCCTTTATCACCGGTTCTGTTCATAATCTTTATGGACAGAATTTCTAGGCACAGCCGGGGGCCGGAGGGAGTCCTGTTTGGGAGCCACAGGATTTCATCGCTGCTTTTTGCAGATGATGTTGTCCTGTTGGCCCCATCGATGCAGGACCTTCAGCAGGCACTGGGGCGGTTCGCAGCCGAGTGTGAAGCGGCGGGGATGAGAATCAGCACCTCTAAATCCGAGGCCATGGTTCTCGACCGGAAAAAGGTGGCATGCCCTCTCCAGGTTGGTGGAGAAGTCCTGCCTCAAGTGGAGGAGTTCAAGTATCTCGGGGTCTTGTTCACGAGTGAGGGAAGGATGGAGCGTGAGATTGACAGGCGGATCGGTGCAGCCTCCGCAGTGATGCGGTCGGTGTACCGGTCCGTCGTGGTGAAGAAGGAGCTGAGCCGAAAGGCGAAGCTCTCAATTTACCAGTCAATCTACGTTCCTACCCTCACCTATGGTCATGAGCTTTGGGTAATGACCGAAAGGACAAGATCGCGGATACAAGCGGCTGAAATGAGTTTCCTTCGCAGGGTGGCCGGGCGCTCCCTTAGAGATAGGGTGAGGAGCTCAGTCACTCGGGAGGAGCTCGGAGTAGAGCCGCTGCTCCTCCGCATCGAGAGGAACCAGTTGAGGTGGCTCGGGCATCTGTTTCGGATGCCCCCTGGACGCCTCCCTGGGGAGGTGTTCCGGGCATGCCCCACCGGGAGGAGGCCCCGGGGAAGACCCAGGACACGCTGGAGGGACTATGTCTCTCGGCTGGCCTGGGAACGCCTTGGGGTTCCCCCCGAGGAGCTGGCGGAAGTGTCTGGGGAGAGGGAAGTCTGGGCGTCCCTGCTTAGACTGCTGCCCCCGCGACCCGGTCCCGGATAAGCGGTAGAAGATGGATGGATGGATGGATCTATCTATCTATCTATCTATCTATCTTTGCAGCCTCCCCAGGCTGCCTGAACAGCATCTTTGGGCAACTCCTCTGTGCATGATCTATCATATCTGTGGATGTCTAAGGGCAACCTGGACAGTGTGTCGGCGTCCACATTTGTTTTTCCTGGCCGGTATTTTACATCAAACCTGAAGTCGGCAAGCTCTCCAACCAATATATTGCATCCCTAAATAAATTGATTTGCAATGTCTCTTTATTGGATGACAGTGAAAACACGTAGCGCCAGAGGATTCAAAGAACAGCACCGTCATTTGAGTCTGTAAACATTGTTATTAATATTATTATAACTGTTATTAAAAAAAGAACAAAGAACAAAAGGAGTAATATGATTGTGACGGAGCGGCTCCGTCACTGACTGTGGGCAGTGCGCGCACACATACGCACACACATACGCACACACACACTCCCATTCATAGCCGTGCTCACTTTCAACATCTTCCCCGATGATAAGTAATTAAAATATCCGATAGCCATCCCCCTTTCCTTCTCCGTTTCTGTAGCGCGGCCAAGGGTGCACACTTGGTAGTTCTACCTTTGTTTAAGCATACATTCACACCGTCAAGTATCACTTACCATGTGGAAGTGCGTTGCGCATTCATCCGGCTGTCTCCCGCTGTCTGAGTTTGGTTGGCCAGACAGAGGCGTAACCTACTGCTCCGTTAAATAGTCTGTTGTCCCGCGGTTTCATGATCATGTGACCTGCATTATTATGTTTTCCATTTGTAAAGTTAGTTTTGTTGTGAATAATTTGTGATGGTTAAAGGGGGAACACTTATGAAAATACACAATATTTTTGTGCTATTTATATTTGGAGTTTTGGAAGCTATACATGTGTTTGTGGTTAAAAATATGCTGATTATGGGTTTTTTATGTGTATACCGAGCCTAGTGGGAGGGGCAACTGGTTTAAAGGGGGCTGCTTCGGCCCTGGATGGGTCAGTCAGTCTTGTCTTGGTTACAGAGAGGGTAACATCTGGTCAGCCTTCCAGACTGTGTGCTGGAATTTGTGTCTTTGGGAAAAAGTCGTTGAGTTATTGAAGAACTCTTTTTGTGTCATTTCTGAATTTTGTAAGAAATATTTTTTCCCCCCTTCTGCTTGTTTTTTTTCCCCCACCTTTTTGTAAATATCACTGTTTGCACCTTGGGAGGCCGGCAAATAAAAAAAAAACGCAGTTAAGTCAGGTAACAGAAGAGGGTCGACATGATGATCTGTGAGTCTGATTTTTGTAAACTGTCTCATATATAAGGTAAAAAAAAAATGAATGGTTTGAATTTTATTTACAGATGTAGAGACTGTAAATATGTAGGCCTATCGTTTCACTTCCTTAAAAAATATTTCAGGTCATTTGTTTGAGAATTTTCAATTTTGTTTCTTCCATGTATTTATATTCACAACAACCAAATATAGCCTATTTATAAGGGGGTCGAATATGTTAACAGCAAATGGGGAGAGGGCAGCATATTTAGGAGCTTGCTCGTTAAGATTCAAACGGACTGGGATTCTTGTCATGAGAAATATTTTTAAACTGTAAACAATATTGGCGCTGGCATGAAAGCATCTTCAAACTATGGATTTGAAATCCATCTGTTTCTCTCAGGTGAGAGGCGTGGTGTTCAGGTTTATATTGTCTGGACTGAGAGAAGTTCCCTTCATGTCCACTTGGTGGCGCTCCTGCTCCGTAAACAGAATGGAAAGTGAAAGCAGAGCCTTGTTTTGTGTACTTTCGTTCTCTCTGTTCACTGTCTACCTCGCTCGACCATCTCTCTCTCACTGCGCCCCCCACTCTCTCTCCCCTGTTTAGACGGTAACCCTGGATTTGCGAAACTTCCACTGCTCATCAAACTCTCGCGATGCCGTCAGTATCAACGTTTAAATTACAGCAGAGTAAAGAGTTGCTGTGCTGAATCAAGTGCGCATGTGTGAGAGTTTCACAAATCTAGGGTTACCATCTCCCCCACAGATAGGCTATAGAAAGAAAGCTGGATGCGTCACCGCGCTGTTTTAGCACGCTGAGCGACGTGCTGACGCGGCGGCCATTGCAAAGGGGGCATCCCTGCCATTGTGGGCAATGCCTGTACAATTTAAATAAATAATAACTCGCTTATTTCTCAACCATTTTTTTCAAGGTTTTTTTTTTTTTTGTTATCAACGTCATGACATGTTGTTATAATACAGAATTTTTGATTAAGTAAAAAAATCAAAAAATCTATACAAAATAGGCTACTTTTTACCCAGATAAGAGTAAAATATACTTGATACTTAATTATATTAACAATCAAATCTTTCAAACTAAAATCTTATTACCCAGATATCTATCTATCTATCTATCTATCTATCTATCTATCTATCTATCTATCTATCTATCTATCTATCTAAATATTAAAAAATAAAATTAGTTTACAGCATTTAAATATATAATTTACTTACATTCTGTATATATAAATGCACACACAGTGGTGGAAGCAATCAGCTATTTTATTTCAAAAAAACATTTTCACATTATTAATTTAATTAACAGTGTCAGTCACTTGGAGGAATAGAGAAGCTTGTCATAAAATCAGTTTGGATAAAAACGTAGATGGAAATCTGGATTTATATGATTTAGGCTTTACTTCTAGGCAACTAATACTACTACCACTGATAATACTACTACTGCTACCACTGATAATACTACTACTACTGATACTACTACTACTACTGATACTACTACCACCACTGATCCTACTACTACAGATCTGATCTTTGGTAGCCTAGCAGCTGGCTAGCGTTGTTTAGCTAGTAACCAACTAGTAACAGCAGCTCTCAATATAATTAAATTATGATAATACTTAATAGAAAACCAAAAACTATTCTTATCTATGAAAGGTGATTCCTAGTTGTCTGGTTTCAGTGTTCCTCTGGTTTGTACAGCCACACGCTGCACAGTGTGCTGGCACCTCTGCTGCTGGGGCAGGACTGAGGAAGTTTCCCACTCCTGGAAAAGATGTAGGCTACTTTACAAATTTACAAACAAAAATGATTTTCCTTTGATCTGACAGCACAAAAAACTTGTGTAGATGTCTGCCGTGTTTACAAAAAAAAATGCTTGAAAATTAGAGGGAAATTGAGCAACGAGCACAAACCTGTAAGCAGCCTGTACACCTGCAGGTTAGGAGTCAGGACTCAGCCCTCACTAGCCGAGCTTAGCCCGAGGCACGCAGGTCAAATGGGCGTGATGTATCCAGCTTTCCTTCTAAATCCTGATCCTTTGAGACTGAAGTCATGACAAAGTGACCCTCAGATCACCCGTATAGCCTACACACACACACACACACACACACACACACACACACTGGACTGACGCAGTGAAGCAAAGCATAATGTCCGTGTTTCCAGAATTTAATATTCATTGTGTCATAATTTTCGACATTGATGTCTGACACTGAAGACAAAATCAACTTTATCTGAAATGTTTAAAATGTATTTTTTAGTGGTGAGCAAAGTCAGAGTCAGGTACGTTGTGATCTGAACTCATTTCATCAGGAAAAATTTACACCAGCAGAGAAAAACATGATCAAATGTTGTTTCATCTGTTCTATTATTTTTTTTTTACTCGACTATCAATCACCATTTCTATACTAACCCTCTGAGACCTGAACATTTGCATCTTAAAAAAGCAGAAAAAGTTCATTCATAATCAATTACATATAACATATTTTTGACAATTAATTTGAAAAAAATTACACAAAAATATACAAAAATAATTGCCAGGAAATCAGTAAAAATGATAAGACACCAATATATCTATCTATCTATCTATCTATATCTATATCTATATATCTATAGATCTATCTATCTATCTATCTATCTATCTATATCTATCTATCTATCTATCTATCTATCTATCTATCTATATATATATATATATATATATAAGCAGAATATAGCAGATATATATATATATATATAGATAGATAGATAGATAGATAGATAGATATAGATATATAAATAGATAGATAGATATAGATAGATAGATATAGATATATAGATATATATATAGATATCGATATAGATATATATAGATATAGATAAATATATATAGATAGATAGATAGATAGATATTGGATGCACATGTAAAATTAAATGACAAGAAAACGACAATTTACTCCTAGCAAAGTAATAATAAAACAAAGTGAATTTTGTTTAGATGATGAAATAAAACTTTTCTTAATGTCAGTTGTTGTCAGTCCATGTGTGAAGAGTCCCAGAGGATTCAAAGTCCTCTGTAGATGAAGCTGCTCAGTGGGTTTGATGTAAAGGGCGGCTGCTCTGAGTGTTACGTCCACTCTGTATATGTGACATGGTGCTGACAGGAAGACAGCACACATCCTGTCATGGAAAGCTTGTTGTCATCAATCAGCCGCTGTGTTTGTGTCAAGGTGTTGGCTCTGCTATGGAACCGGCTGGGAAGAGAGAGAGGAGGTTCCCCGCCTCTAGAACCACTCTGTCTGGAGAACATGACAGCCAGACCAAAGCTCAGAGGTAAGACGAGGATCTCTGACTGTCCATGACTGTTCTCCATCTCAGAGCTCAGCAGGCAAATCAGCACAGCAGCATTATTCACAGGAAAAGCTCTGTGTGTGTTGTGTTGAAGGACTGAACCTGAACCTGAACCTGAACCTGGACCTGGACCTGAACCTGAGCCCAGCTGTGTGTCCATCAAGAGTGACTGGTCTATGCCTCGATCTGTTGACTTCAAAGATGGACAGCACTCTGTGGATTATGGGTAATTATTTCAATCTAATGATAAAACAGGTGTTTTTCTGTTATCAGATTCACAGTCATGAGATACGCGTGCGCGCGTTCGTGCGTGCGTGCGTGCGTGCGTGTGTGTGTGTGTCCTCTACAGAGTCCATCAGCAGAGCTCAGAGGTTCCCAGTGCTCAGTCTGCCCAGCAGCATCTAACAGACCTGGCCTCCATATTTATGGTGTGTAAATGTACAACAACATACCAACTGAAAAACAACCATTCTGCTCAGAATCGTCTCCGTGCTGCTCTCTTTACATCTTTCAGCCTCTTTGACCTGGATTTGATTTGGTGTTTTTTGTCAAGATTTTAATGTGGAAGTCTGATTCTTTGATTTTTCTGTTGCAGCTGCTGGAGGAGAACATGGTCACCTTTGTGAAGAAGGAGCTGAAAAACCTCCAGAGGTCTCTGAGGCCAGATTACCCAGAATGCTTAGAGAGGCAGAGGGAGGATGAGGAGGTGTTGGACGGTGAGGAGGAAGAGCAGAGGTGGAGCAGCAGAGAGGCTTTTCTGCAGATCACACTGCACTTCCTGAGGAGAATGAAGCAGGAGGAGCTGGCTGAGCGTCTGCAGAGCAGTAAGAGGCTTTGAACTCCTTTAACAGGATGGAAAGGAGGAATGATGGGAAAATGGAAATGTTTGCATTTCTACCCTCTGCTGTAAATACAGACATCTGTAAAACAATTGTTGATTTTATGTTAAATCATCCTTACGGTGATCCTAAGTAGGCTTTCATATCTGTGTCTAAATTAATACATAATTTCACGAGGCAGTAAATAAGCTTTTTATTTTTAGTAAGTAGCTGTTTTAATGATTAGAATAAACCCCTCCTGAATATCTGCTTTCTATCTGACATATTCATCAGTTCTAAAATGCTAAATGTTTGTACCCTGATGTCCACCTTCAGTTGCACTCGCAAAATCTAGCAGTGAAAAACAAAACAATGAGAATTATTATTTTTGATGAACACAATGCCATTAATGCCACTGCAAACCTTTTTAAAATCAAAGAATTCTCTTTTTGTGGTCTTGTTGCATTTTTCCACTCTGTTTGGCCTTGCAATTCACTTTTTCATGTCAAGATCTGCTGAATATCATAAATCATCACTTCAGTTATATCAGCCTCTGACACTTTTTACACAGTAGCATTTTTCTCAGTGGGCGGCTTTTCCACTTCCTGCTTGCCTGGTGAAAAGTTCCTCCTGTTTTATCGTCACGTCCCACTGAATTCTCCAGGACAGCAGCAGCAGCTCTCCGGCTGAGGCAGCGCTGGTTTGTTTGTTAAACTGTGAACTTTATTCTCCCCAGATCCTAATCAGGATGTGCAGCTCTTTGTTTTTGAATACTACTGTTTGGCTGACAGCTGAAAGGGGCCAACAAATACATTTCCAAGGAACATTTACATGTTTCACATTTAATAAAATATCCATCTGTTGTTGTTTCTTGTTTGTTCATCCAGAAACTCTCGCAGGGTGCCAACATGAACTCAGATCTAACCTGAAGAAGAAGTTTGAGTGTTTGTTTGAGGGGATTGCTAAAGCAGGAAACCCAACACATCTGAATCAGATCTACACAGAGCTGTACATCACAGAGGGAGAGAGTGGAGAGCTCAATGAGGAACATGAGGTCAGACAGATTGAAACAGCATCCAGGAAACCAGTCAGACCAGAAACACCAATCAAATGCAAAAACATCTTTAAACATTTACCTGGAAGAGATCAACCAATCAGAACAGTGATGACAAAGGGAGTGGCTGGCATTGGGAAAACAGTCTTAACACAGAAGTTCACTCTGGACTGGGCTGAACACAAAGCCAACCAGCATGTCCACTTCACATTTCCATTGACTTTCAGAGAGCTGAATCTGCTGAAAGGGAAAAAGTTGAGCTTGGTGGAACTTCTTCATCACTTCTTCACTGAGACCAAAGAAGCAGGAATCAGCAGATTTGAGCAGTTCCAGGTTGTGTTGATCTTTGACGGTCTGGATGAGTGTCGACTTCCTCTGGACTTCAAGAACAACCAGATCCTGACTGATGTTACAGAGTCCACCTCAGTGGATGTTCTGCTGACAAATCTCATCAACGGGAACCTGCTTCCCTCTGCTCGCCTCTGGATAACCACACGACCCGCAGCAGCCAATCAGATCCCTCCTGAGTGTGTTGGCATGGTGACAGAGGTGAGAGGCTTCACTGACCCACAGAAGGAGGAATACTTCAAGAAGAGATTCAGAGATGAGGAGCAGGCCAGCAGAATCATCTCCCACATCAAGACGTCACGAAGCCTCCACATCATGTGCCACATCCCAGTCTTCTGCTGGATCACTGCTACAGTTCTGGAGGACGTGTTGAAAACCAGTGATGGAGGACACCTGCCCAAGACCCTGACTGAGATGTACATCCAGTTCCTGGTGGTTCAGTCCAAAGTGCAGAACGTCAAGTATCATGGGAGAGCTGAGACAGATCCACTCTGGACTCCAGAGACCAGGGAGATGATCCTGTCTCTGGGAAAACTGGCTTTTGAGCAGCTGGAGAAAGGCAACCTGATCTTCTATGAGGCAGACCTGGCAGAGTGTGGCATTGATATCAGAGCAGCCTCAGTGTACTCAGGAGTGTTCACACAGATCTTTAAAGAGGAGGGTGGGCTGTACCAGGACAAGGTTTTCTGCTTCGTCCATCTGAGCGTTCTGGAGTTTCTGGCTGCTGTTCATGTCTTTGTGACATTCATCAACTCTGGAGTCAATCTGCTGTCAGAAGGACAATCAACCTCCCAACTAAAACACCTCTACCAGAGTGCTGTGGACAAGGCCTTACAGAGTCCAAATGGACACCTGGACTTGTTCCTGCGCTTCCTCCTGGGTCTTTCACTTCAGACCAATCAGACTCTCCTACGAGGCCTGCTGACACAGACAGGAAGTAGCTCACAGACCAATCAGGAAACAGTCCAGTTCATCAAGGAGAAGATCAGGGACAATCCCTCTCCAGAGAGAAGCATCAACCTGTTCCACTGTCTGCATGAGCTGAATGACCATTCTCTAATGGAGGAGGTCCAACAGTATCTGAGATCAGGACGTCTCTCCACAGTCAAACTGTCCCCTGCTCAGTGGTCAGCTCTGGTCTTCATCTTACTGTCATTAGAAGAAGATCTGGAGGTGTTTAACCAGAAGAAATACTCTGCTTCAGAGGAGGCTCTTCTGGGCTGCTGCCACTGGTCAAAGCCTCCAAGAAATCTGTGTAGGTTCATAGATAACTGGATATATTTAACACATAACATGTTTTCTACACAAGGAAAACATAATTTTAAAGTCACTGTTTTCATCTTTATTTCCTCTTCAGGCTGAGTTGCTGTAATCTGTCAGAGAGAAGCTGTGCAGCTCTGGCCTCAGTTCTCAGCTCCCAGTCCTCTAGTGTGAGAGAGCTGGACCTGAGTGACAACCAGCTGCAGGATTCAGGAGTGAAGCTGCTTTCTGCTGGACTGGAGAGTCCACACTGCAGACTGGAGACTCTCAGGTAATGTCCATTTACAGTGATTGACTGATTTGTCACATTTCACACTAAGGTCCATTCACTCAAAGCAGTTTGTCTCAGCTCAATGATCCTGAATCTGCAAAGTGTAGCCATGTAAGATCCATATCAGGATCATCTGTTCAGTGTTCAAAAAAATGAACTGGTAAATCAGATTGGCTTTTTTCAGAGATTAAATCTCAGCAGCCACTGCTATTGATCAACAGCACTTGAACCCCCACTGCTGAGTTATGATCACTTGTACCACCAAGGAAAATATATCATATTGTTTAAGTGTTTAAATCTCACTTTACATGTGGCTTCATGTCACTGATCAGAATCCTAACCTGTGTAGGTTTTTGTGAAAACACAAAGCAGATGATGTGGTGGACTGATTGTGTTTGTGATGGTGTGCAGGCTGTCAGGCTGTCTGCTCACACAGGAAGGCTGTGCTTCTCTGGCCTCAGCTCTGAGCTCCAACCCCTCCCATCTGAGAGAGCTGGACCTGAGCTACAATCATCCAGGAGACTCAGGAGTGAAGCTGCTCTCTGCTGGACTGGAGGATCCAACCTGGAGACTGGAGGCTCTCAGCTATGGAGAGACACACACAATAGGCTCTAATTTCCCGGCGCAGCACAGGATGGCGCAGTGAGGCGAACCCCGTGCAGAGCCAGTTTCCAGCAGCGCCACCCGAGGCGCGCTCAGTTTGGTAGTTTTGCAGACCGAGGTGCGCTGAGATGGGAGCAGGGGGAGATGTCGACAGATTCAGCTTGGCGTAGTGACAGTTTCGTACCAAAAGGCTTCACCGAGTTGTGCTCAAAGCTCGCGATCTGAAACCAGGTCTACTTTCAGCACAAGGTGGAGTGGAGCTGGCGCAGTGGAAGTTTGGCTGACCGGGGCGCAGTGCGCACACGTCACCGAAACCTCACTTCGTCTTCGTCTTCGTCTTCGTCGTCTGCCGCTTATCTGGGGCCGGGTCGCGGGGGCAGCAGTCTGAGCAGAGATGCCCAGACTTCCCTCTCCCCAGACACTTCCACCAGCTCCTCGGGACACCAAGGCATTCCCAGGCCAGCCGAGAGACATAGTCCCTCCAGCGTGTCCTGGGTCTTCCCCGGGGCCTCCTCCTGGTGGGGCATGCCTGGAACACCTCCCCAGGGAGGCATCCAGGGGGCATCCGGAACAGATGCCCGAGCCACCTCAACTGGTTCCTCTCGATGCGGAGGAGCAGCGGCTTTACTCCGAGCTCCTCCCGAGTGACCGAGCTCCTCACCCTATCGCTAAGGGAGCGCCCGGCCACCCTGCGAAGGAAACTCATTTCGGCTGCTTGTATTCGCTTTCTTGTCCTTTCAGTCATTACCCAAAGCTAATGACCATAGGTGAGGGTAGGAATGTAGATCGACTGGTAAATCGAGAGCTTCACCTTTCGGCTCAGCTCCTTCTTCACCACGAAGGATCGGTACACCGACCGCATCACTGCGGAGGCTGCACCAATCCGCCTGTCAATCTCACGCTCCATCCTTCCCTCACTCGTGAACAAGACCCCGAGATACTTGAACTCCACTTGAGGCAGGACTTCTCCACCAACCCGGAGAGGGCATGCCACCCTTTTCCGGTCGAGAACCATGGCCTCGGACTTGGAGGTGCTGATTCTCATCCCGACCGCTTCACACTCGGCTGCAAACCGCCCCAGCGCCTGCTGAAGGTCCTGCTTCGAAGGAGCCAACAGGACAACATCATCCGCAAAAAGCAGCGATGAAAACCTGTGACTCCCGAACAGGACTCCCTCTGGCCCCTGGCTGCGTCTAGAAATTCTGTCCATAAAGATTATGAACAGAACCGGTGATAAAGGGCAGCCCTGCCGGAGTCCAACATGCACTGGGAACAGGTCTGACTTATTGCCGGCAATGCGAACCAAGCTCCTGCTCCGGTCGTACAGGGACCAAACAGCCCTTAGCAAAGGGCCTCGGACCCCATACTCCCGAGCACTCCCCACAGGGTACCACGGGGGACATGGTCGAATGCCTTCTCCAGATCCACAAAACACATGTGGACTGGTTGGGCAAACTCCCATGAACCCTCGAGCACCCTCCGGAGGGTATAGAGCTGGTCCAGTGTTCCACGGCCGGGACGAAAACCGCATTGTTCCTCCTGAATCCGAGGTTCGACTATCGGCCGAATCCTCCTCTCCAGCACCCTGGCGTAGACCTTCCCAGGTAGGCTGAGAAGTGTGATCCCCCTGTAGTTGGAACACACCCTCCAGTCCCCCTTTTTAAAAAGAGGGACTGCCACTCCAGAAGTACTGTCCCCAACCGCCACGTGATGTTGCAGAGGCGTGTCAGCCAAGACAGCCCCACAACATCAAGAGACATGAGATACTCAGGGTGGATCTCATCCACCCCTGCTGCCCTGCCACTGAGGAGCTTACGAACCACCCTAGTGACCTCGGCTTGGGTGATGGACGATTCCACCTCTGGGTCCTCCGCCTCTGCTTCCTCAACGGAAGACGTGACGGTGGGATTGAGGAGATCCTCAAAGTATTCCTTCCACCGCCCGAAAATATTCCCAGTCGCGGTCAACAGCCCCCCATCAGCACTGTAAACAGTGTCGGCATTGTACTGCTTCCTCCTCCTGAGGTGCCCGACAGTTTGCCAGAATTTCTTCGAGGCCGACCGATAGTCCTCCATGGCCTCACCGAACTCCTCCCAGCTTTTTTCCCAGAGTTTTTGCCTCTGCAACTGCCCGAGCCGTGGCACGCCTGGCCTGCCGGTACCCGTCAGCTGCCTCAGGAGTCCCACAGGCCAACATGGAGCTGTAGGACTCCTTCTTCAGCTTGACGGCATCCCTTACTTCCGGTGTCCACCACCGGGTTCTGGGATTGCCGCCACGACAGGCACCAGAGACCTTTCAGCCACAGCTCCGAACAACTGCGTCGACAATGGAGGCCGAGAACACGGTCCATTCAGACTCAATGTCCCCAGCCTCCCTTTGGAGCCGGGAGAAGCTCTCCCGGACGTGGGAGTTGAAGACCTCCCCAACAGAGGGTTCGGCCAGACGTTCCCAACAGACCCTCACAGTACGTTTGGGCCTGCCAGGCCTGTCAAGCTTCCCCCTCCGCCAGCGGATCCAACTCACCACTAGGTGGTGATCAGTTGACAGCTCAGCCCGGGTTCAGATTGGGGAGGCCGTTCCTCCTAATCACCCCTCTCCAGGTGTCACTGTCACTGCCCATGTGGGCGTTGAAGTCCCCCAGTAGAACAATGGAGTCCCCAGTCGGAGCGCTGTCCAGTACCCCTCCCAGGGACTCCAAGAAGGCTGGGTACTCTACACTGCCATTTGGCCCGTAAGCACAAACAACAGTGAGAGTCCTCTCCCCAACCCGAAGGCGCAGAGAGGCGACCCTCTCGTTCACCGGGGTGAACCCCAACACATGGCGGCTAAGCTGAGGCGCTATGAGTAAGCCCACACCTGCCCGCCGCCTCTCACCGAGGGCAACTCCAGTGTAGTGGAGGGTCCAGCCCCTCTCGAGGCGCTGGGTTCCAGAGCCCAAGCTGTGCGTGGAGGTGAGCCCGACTATGTCTAGCTGGTACCTCTTAACCTCACAATCACCACAAACGATCAGTTGTGACGAGACAGTTGATATGGAGATAAATGTATGTGCTGATTATGATAGTAGCATTGAATAGTGGTTTTTGTGGGTATTTATTACATTGTTCATGTGCCTGACATTCCGGAAACCTGCCTGTGAGGTTTTGGTGACGTGTCCGCACTGCGCGCCTGTCAGTCAAACTTCCACTACACTGGCTACGCTCCGCCTGCGGCAGTAGACCTCCATGTCAAATGTGTAAACTTTCATTACACCTTCGCGCAGCGCATTTTAAAGGCGAGGACAGGAGCTCATTTGATTGGTTTAAAGTGAATCGGTGTGTCAAACCCACTCCATGCCTTCTCTCCTCCCTTGCGCCAGTAGGAGGGACGGCAGAGTACTTGCGCCACCGTGCACGGCGTGCCAAACTTGCAAAATCCACCTAGCCACACCCAGTTGGTGAAGCACTGCTGCGCTGGGCCCCCGCCTCGCCCAGACTGCGAAACTAGAGCCCAATGTCTTATAGAGGCCTGAGGAATATTGTTTCATGTTTAATGGTGGATATGAGTGACGTGGTCTGCTAAATCCTTCATAGGGAAGGTTATTTACTGCCCATGTTTCCATCCTCAAAGAGAATCTGCTGCTCTGACTCTGTTTCTTCCTCCAGGGTGGACCATGGTGGAGAGCAGTGGTTGAAACCAGGTCTGAGGAAGTGTAAGTGTGGATTTAGTTTGACTCCTGAACACAAAGCAGCAAACATTCAGCTGTTTAGATGCTGCAGCTGCAGTTCCTGCTGCTTGTTCTCAGCTGCTTTTACCTGTTGAATCAGGTAAACTAAGATCCAATACACCCATAAACAGTTAACACACTCACCTAAACCCTTGATCATTAACCCATCTGTAGTATTTTCAAAACACAACCCAGAAAACTGTCCAAACTGAGATCCAAACTCTTGGAAAAGTTCGCCAAACAATCTAAAGTTTTATAATTGTGCAAACTTTCAGAACCTTTTACAACGGGTCTAAGAATTAGATAAAAGGCTTGATAATGAAAAGTCATTGATGACAACAGTAACAATGAATCACCACAGCAGCTGGTGTTTTCCCTCTTTAACAGCTTCTTCTCTCCACTAAATTAGAAAAACCTGACAGACAATCACAATTTTTGCTGTAATTTGAACCGATGAGTGAAGAACATTCATTTAAGGCAATTAAGATTATGCACGACACATTTTATGAGTAAAGGTTACAATCAAGGTAACTTCAAAATGAGACTAATAGAAAAATAATTCTCTCTCTAATTTGATGTCTTTCATATCCATGACTGTAACTGTATAGAAATACATGAAGTATAGATGTAGTTTAGTTCAGTGTAGATGGCTCTAATAGGTGTAAAGTGAATTTCCACAGCAGTTTGTGACGTCCATTCATTCAGATCCTGCTAATAAATCAGCAGATAATAACCACAGCAGGTCTGTTGTGTCTTGTTCTCTCCATCAGATTCCTGTGAACTCAAAGTGGACACAAACACAACAAACAGACACCTCTTCCTGTCTGAGGACAACAGGAAGGTGACAGGAGTGAGAGAGGAGCAGCCATATCCTGATCACCCAGAGAGGTTTGACCTCTGGTATCAGATCCTGTGTAGTGATGGTCTGACTGGTCGCTGTTACTGGGAGATCGAGTGGGAGGGATGGATTTATGTGGGAGTGACTTACAGAGGAATCAGCAGGAAAGGAAACAGTGATGAGTGTGGGCTTGGCAGGAATGACAAGTCCTGGAGTCTGACCTGCCATGATGGTGGTTTCACTGCCAGACACAATAACAGACAGAAAGACATTCCTGCCCCCTCCTCCTCTAACAGAGTGGCAGTGTATCTGGACTGGCCTGCTGGCTCTCTGTCCTTCTACAGCGTCTCCTCTGACACACTGATCCACCTCCACACGTTCAACAGCACCTTCACTGAGCCTCTGTACCCGGGGTTTGGGGTTTGGTTTGATTCCTCAGTGTCTCTGTGTGAGTTTTGAGGGGTGAGAGTCGCTTCCTGTGTGGAGAAACACACACACACACACACACACACACACACACACACACCCCACATGCAGGGAAATCATGTCCTGTTGGCAGCAGCATCACCTGAGCCTCCACCATGTGATTTATCTGCTGCTCCTTGTGGCCTGGTACATGTCGCTGAAACATCTACAAAGTTCAAACAGTGAAGCAGTGAACACAAAAGTAGCGTCTGTAGGAATGACAGGAAGATCCAGTAGCTGTCCACCTCAGTGACTCCAGTCATATTTCTAGTCTAGGTTTCATTGACATAGAACAGGTCAGTCTGCCACCTAGAGGCCAAAATCATGAACTGCCTCTAAAAAGAGGTGAAGCGTACTGGATACACACCTTAAAGACTTGTGTGAATGGGTGTTTCTAACAAACTTTCTAAGTACTTTTAACTACATGGAGTCATCATGGATTTTCTGATTGTCTTGTTTATGATCATTGTTGCTCTCTGAGCTGTCATGAACTTCCAAACAAACGCTCAGTGCTACGGAGCGAGCAGCCAGCCCTGCAGGCTCCAGAATAGCTGTGATTTTCCTCTTTTTCTTGATGCTTATATTTGACGACTTCACAGGTTCTGTTCCATGAGGGTTTATAATTTGATCATGAGAAATATTTTGAGATGTAGATTTTGTATATTTCTACATGTAATGCATTTCTTTGGCAGCTGACTGTGCCCTGTATAAGAACATATCAGTCACCTGCTGTTCATACCTGAGGAAGATCCTGAGCAGACTGTAACGTCGTCTTGTTTAATAAAGTTCAAGCTGCAAGTTTGAGACGGTGTTTGGGATTTTCTTTACGATTTCTGTGTGCCTTCTCCTTCACACTCCCGCTGCATTAAGCCTTGTTTCTGTGTGTGTGTGTGTGTGTGTGTGTTTAGGATATAACAGTCATTTGCAAAAATGAGGGTGAACATGCGCCCTTTGCCTCCCTGTAAACTGCATTCATGTGTGTGTGAAATGGTCTAGAAGTGCAGGGCTTCTCCAGACCTGCTGCTCGATGCTGTGGAGGCCAACAGTTTCAGTCCCACAGTCTCAGCATGTGCAGGTTTACACCAACAGCTCTCGACCAACGCTCTTAAACTGTTTAGAGACGGTTCAGTCTCGGCATGTTTCTGGGGGGTGAAGGTCGGGTTAAGGATCTGGACCAGCTGTAAATCATTTCCAGCTCTGTCTGAAACTGCTGGTCTGAAGCTGCAGTGCTTCTCCAGGCCTGCAGCTCGATGTGTCTGAGCAGTCTGGTGAACTGTTAGTGTGTTTTTGTTACAGTGCCACTTTTCAGCCAGTGGAGGGCGCTGTTTCCTTGTCATTCCATTTTGTGAGATAGATGGAGCTGCAGGTGGAGAGGCAGCAGTTTAAAGCAGAGCTGAAAATGTCTCTGAAGCAGGCGGATCATTTCCAACAGGCCCAGCCCCCTTGCCCTGACCTTACCCTGAGAAACCCTGAGCCATTTCTGACCACTTCAAACCCGCTGCTCTGAAACTGGAGAAAACTCTGGCTGGCAGTGCAATGTAAGGTACAAGTTAAAAGTTACAAGTTACTGCAGATATCCCAAGGGAAGGCAAACAATTAAGACTCTTTTCTAAGTTGCTATGTTAGTGTGACCTGCATGTGTATAACCATGTATTAACACCTGTGTTACACCTGTGGAACAACAAATATATTTTGATTTTAAATGAAAATTTAAAAAAAAATTACAAAATCAGTAGTCTTAAGCTATTTTGTCTTGAAAATGATCGTGACAATAATGTGTGCTGCTAGGCACTATCCACAGGCCGTGCCACATTAAATCCAAAGTTGTTGTGAAGGCTCTGGTCAAAATTTTCTCTACTTGCGGACTGCCAACATGTGTCCAGACCGATCAGGGGTCTAACTTCATGTTAAAAATGTTTTGCGCAGGTCATGTCAGAGCTCAGAGTAAAGCATCAGTAATCCAGTTCATACCATCCAGAGTCACAAGGTGCGATTCCACCAAACACTAAAATCCATACTCCCAAAGTTCTGCCTCCAATCAGACAAAGAGTGGGATGAGGGTCTCTCACTCTTGCTGCTTGCCGTGAGGGAATCAACCCAGGAGTCCCTTGGTTTCAGCCTGGTGGATGTCGTCTTTGGTCATACGGTGCACGGACCTTTACGTTTATGCTTGTTAAAAAATAAATGGCTATCAGACGCTGAGCGTGTTTAACACAATGTGCTAGATTATGTAAGCTCTTTTCATGACCTCTTGCCACTAGTCAGTCCTCAATGAAGGGGCAGTTTGACAGAGTGTTTGAGCCAGGTGACAAGGCTTTGGTTCTGTTGCCAATTCCTGGTTCTGGGTTGCAAGCCCATTTTTCTGGTAGCTAAGTAGTAGAACGCGAGCTTTCTGAGACTGACTGTGTGGTGCAACAGAACAGAAAACGAAAATCACGTGTTTGTCACATTAACATGCTAAAACACTATCTCTCTGGAGATGTCGCTCCACCTGTCCCTGCTGCACCTGTTGCCACTGTTTGTGGCCCCGCCTCCCTATCAGTTAGCGGTGGATGGCCTCATTTAGAAAAGTAGTGTCACTCCAACCGCTCGTCTGAGAAATGAAATGTTGAGTGATTTAGAGTCTTTCTTGTCTCACTTCTCTGAACCTGCTAGCCATGATATTATTAAGCTGATTGACCATCTGTTGCTGTTTTCAGATCACCCTCGTCAAACATCTGTTTTGTACCATGACATAGATGTCGAGGGTCACGCCCCAATTAAACAGCATGCATATGGAGTAACTCCTGCCAGAAGAGCTCTGATGCACTAGGAAGTCTCCTTCCTCCTAGAGCTTGGCTTAGCTGTGCCTAGTTTGAGTGCTTGGAGCTCCCCCTGCCTGCTCGTTCCCAAACAGCACATCATCTTTTTGAAATGATTACAGAAAAATCAGCTCTGTCAATAAACCCAACTCATTTCCCCTTCCCAGAATGGAAGATTGTGTTGACAGGGGGGGTGCAGCAAAATTTGTCACAACGTTGGATTTACTGAAAGGGTATTTGGCAGGTCCCCTTAATCAAGCGGGCATCAGAAATTTCTGCCTTTGTTACGCCGGACCACTTTTTGCAATACACTGTGATGCCCTTTGGCTTAAGAAACGCCCCTGCTACATTTCAGCATTAAAAGCACCAGGTCCTTTTTGGTGTAAAAAAAAAAAAGTTGTGAGGCTTTTTTAGAAGATGTTGTGGCTTCCTCTGATACTTGGTCTGATCATTTGGAAACACTTTCTTTTTTTTAGGCATCTTAGTGATGCTTTGCTCGTGCTAAACTTGGCAAAATGTGAATTTGGTAAAGCTACTGTTACATATTTAGGCGAGCAGGTCGGACAAGGTCAGGTGTGTCCTACAGGCGCAAAAGTGCAGGCAGTGATTGATTTGCCTGTTCTTTGTACCAAAAGGGCACTGCGCCGTTTTTTAGGCATGTGTGGATACTACAGGGCATTTTGCTGAAATTTCTCAGATGTGGTGGTTACTCTCACGAGTCTTTCTAGCCCCACAGTAGAATTTGTGTGGTCTCCAGTTTGTCAGTGTGCTTTTAACGCTGCTAAAGCTTTGCTGTGCAGCGCTCCAGTGTTGTCTGCCCCAAATTTCCAGCGACCTTTCAAGTTGGAAGTGGATGCTCGTGGCTGTGGTGCCAGTGCTGTCCTGCTTCAGGAGGATGCAGAGGGCGTAGATCATCCTGTTTGTTATTTCTCACAAAAAAATTGACAAACAAAATTACAGCACCATTGAAAAGGAAGCCCTTGCTCTTCTGCTCCTGGTCGACCATTCTGAAGTGCATCTAGGCTCTAGTGCCCAGCCAGTTCAGGTTTTTACTGAGCACAATCCCCTGGTTTAACTTGCAAATCTGCCACAAAAAGGGAGTTGATAATGTGTTGGCAGATGTGCTCTCCTGTGTTGATTTGATTGTTTCTGTTTACTGACCCTTTTCTTTGGATTTAAACATGATAGGGCAGTGTTTGATTCCTATGGTCCTATTGCTGTGACTAATGTATGTGTGTTGGTGTCGTGATTTGTGTGATGGCTGTGATTGGACCAGCCAGCGGGCGGCATTATAAAAGGGAACCAGTGGAGGAGGAATGAGGAACACTTCCTCCACTCCCAACCCGACTGCCGACTGCCAACTGTGTGGTATGTGTGTGTGTGTGTGTGTGTGTGTGGGAGCTTTAGATATTGTTCTTGTTCAACATACCGTGAGATAAGTAACACTAGGGATGGGCTGCCATTTTTCTTTGTGGTTTCCTTCTGTGCTGGTTT
Organism: Myripristis murdjan; assembly: GCF_902150065.1. NCBI lineage: Eukaryota > Metazoa > Chordata > Actinopteri > Holocentriformes > Holocentridae > Myripristis > Myripristis murdjan. Next base: position 1,174,539 of record NC_044003.1, on the reverse strand, counting down.
TGTGAAGTCAGGGAGATTAGTTACGTTCTCTGTTCTTTTCTCTTTCTTTTGTAGGTTATCTCCCGTCTCTGAGTTAGTGTTGTTTTGTTTGTTATTTTGGCCGAGGTCCGCCCCAAAGCTATCCTCCTTATTTCCTGGAACTGTACATAGTTCACCTCACAACTGTAAAATAAACACGTGTGATTCACTTGCCAACTGTATCCTATTTAGTGTTACCCGGCTTGGGAGTGGAGGAAGGTGTTGTGTCCCCGGTTACCCCGAGATGGGGTCATAACAATTTGTATGTTTTTTGTTTTTAATCAAAGCTTTAAATGAACTCGCCTCGTGAACCAGGTGGAACTGTGCCACACTAGTGTGTGTGTGGCCTCAAGACTGGTTTAATATCACCTGATGAATTTATGAGGAAGTCACCGCACCCTCAGATCACCTTGCCTACCTGAGTGGGGTGGGCGTCTCCTTTTTCTGCTGGGGGTGTGTGTGTTGAACTGCCTGCAGGCTGCAGACAGATGCCTCAGTATGAGGAAGTGACTGCACCCTCAGATCAGACACACACACACACACACACACACACACACACACACACACACACACACACACTCACGACTGTCTCAGGAGAGTCAGCAGCGTCTTCTCTCTCTGGGTTTCCTCTCCAGGTGAAGCTGAAAGTCTCTTGGATTTGATGTGGATGTGACTCAGCAGGTAAAGAGCCGACCAGGGATCATTAGAGATGTTTGATGAACAGGCTCCTACATTGTGTTTCAGAGCTGGAGGACTGGAGAGCAGACTGGGACCACAAGGAGCTGGGAAGTCTTTCCAAACCTGATTTCTGTGTTTCCACGTGTAAATATTCATTGTGTCATAACACTGATGTCTGACATTGATGAGAAAATCAGTTTTGTCTCAAATGTTTTAAATGTGTTTTTTCTTGGTGACAGAAGTCAGAGTCAGGTAGAATGTAATCTCAACTCTTCATCCATGAAATATGCACAGAGTTACAGAACCAGTCTGACAGCTCGGATCAACATGACTGGAGTTGTTTTTATATGCAGTTGATTCACCAAGAGCTATTTCAGTTTTAACCCTTTGGAACCTGAACAAATGGATTAGGATTTTAAAAAACACAAAAAAGGTGATGAGAAATGCAGCACGAAATTAGTAAGCAGTTAAAAGAATATATATTTAAAAAATAATTCCTAAATTACACCCAGACAAAAGAATTATCACAAATGCAAACCCAGGAATCTAAATATCAATATCATATATCCTGTCATGGAAAGCTTGTTGTCATCAATCAGCCGCTGTGTTTGTGTCAAGGTGTTGGCTCTGCTATGGAACCGGCTGGGAAGAGGAAGAGGAGGTTCCCCGCCTCTAGAACCACTCTGTCTGGAGAACATGACAGCCAGACCAAAGCTCAGAGGTAAGACGAGGATCTCTGACTGTCCATGACTGTTCTCCATCTCAGAGCTCAGCAGGCAAATCAGCACAGCAGCATTATTCATAGGAAAAGCTCTGTGTGTGTTGTGTTGAAGGCCTGAACCTGAACCTGAACCTGAACCTGAACCTGAGCCCAGCTGTGTGTCCATGAAGAGTGATCGGTCTATGCGTCATCTTATTGTCTTCAAACACAGTCAGCACTCTGTGGATTATGGGTAATTATTTCAAACTGATGATACAACAGATGTTTTTTCTGTTATTAAAATTCACAGTTTTATATCTTTCATCTCTGGGAAAATCTCTTTACTTTCTGTACACGTTTTAGACAAATATGCCTCTAAAAATAAGTAAGACATTATTGTCTTAGCATTTCAACTTTACTGAGAAATTAAAGTTACAGTTATTTTTTAATGAGGACTCAGATCCCTTCACTGTGTTCCTGATGTTTCTATCAGGATCCAGCAGCAGAGAGCAGACTCCCCTGAGCCCAGCTGTGTGTCCATGAAGAGTGAACGGTCTATGCGTCATCTTATTGTCTTTGAAGACAAACAGCACCCGGTGGATTATGGGTAATTATTTCAAACTGATGATAAAACAGATGTTTTTTTCTGTTTTCAGATTCACAGTCATGAGATACAGAATTGATTCCAACCTTCAGACTTTGTTGACTGAGTTTTCTGTGTGTGTGTGTGTGTGTGTGTGTTTGTGTGTCCTCCACAGAGTCCACCAGCAGAGCTCAGAGGTTCCCAGTGCTCAGTCTGCCCAGCAGCATCAAACAGACCTGGCCTCCATATTTATGGTGTGTAAATGTCCAACAACATACCAACTGAAAAACAACCATTCTGCTCAGAATCGTCTCCGTGCTGCTCTCTTTACATCTTTCAGCCTCTTTGACCTGGATTTGATTTGGTGTTTTGTGTCCAGATTTTAATGTGGAAGTCTGATTCTTTTATGTTTCTGTTGCAGCTGCTGGAGGAGAACATGGTCACCTTTGTGAAGAAGGAGCTGAAAAACCTCCAGAGGTCTCTGAGTCCAGATTACCCAGAATGCTTAGAGAGGCAGAGGGAGGATGAGGAGGTGTTGGACGGTGAGGAGGAAGAGCAGAGGTGGAGCAACAGAGAGGCTTTTCTGCAGATCACACTGCACTTCCTGAGGAGAATGAAGCAGGAGGAGCTGGCTGAGCGTCTGCAGAGCAGTAAGAGGCTTTCAACTCCTTTAACAGGATGGAAAGGAGGAATGATGGGAAAATGGAAATGTTTGTATTTCTACCCTCTGCTGTAAATACAGACATTTCTAAAACGAGACCTCATCATTCCAGATTGGAAGGGAAATGAGCACAATCCCCACAGATAACCTGGTTAAAGTGTTGATTTGTAATATTTGTGTAAAAAGCTTAACACAAAGTTCACATGAAAAATGCTGCCTTTCACATTTGGCTGCACACAGTCAGGACTCGTTTTTCCACCAGCAGTTATGAGCTAAATCACTATCAAGGATAATCTGGAACTTTCCATAACCTGGCACTCCTCAGAATCTGTGAAGTTTAAGTTCTGCTTTTTGTCTCCTCTTTCTATTGATTGAGGAACTAACAATGAGGGACAAGAAGTGCCCAGAGAAAAAAAATCTCAGCTTTAATCTGTTATTAATCTTGCTTCATTTTTTCTCTCTAATTGGCTTTGCACTCGATGCCCGGATCTCCTAAACTCTGAGATTTTTTTTTAATTCAGTTTTTCACCTAAACAGCCAAATTGAGCTCTGCTGAACACCGTAAACCTTTAAATTAGATTATATCAGCCTCTGACACTTTTTACACATGAATATTTCTCTTCTGGCCAGCAGGGGGCAACTTGTCCTCCTCCTCTTCCCTGCCTGGTATGATTATTTTGCAGCCTGCTTTGTGATCTTGTTTGATACAAGACGAAGTCCCTAAACCCGTTATTTAGGGATTTAGCATTGCGCAAGAGGCGTTCGCCCGCAAAAGTTGCTATCTTTCGCACCTCCCATTATCCGTAAAACACTTGCGCTACCCGTTACATTATGCATAGGCGTGTTTTGGGTGTTATTCCAGTTAAACCAATCAGTGTGCCAGGTGCCATTGCCTTTAAGGGCAGGCTGCGCTATCCTAAATCCTAAATCCTAAACCCGTGATGGAGAGAGGGAGGTTTTCTCAGCGGTTCTACTGAGGCTAAAGCAAGGTGGCTTTATATACATATTATATATTATATTATAGGCGAGTTAATTCGGGAGGTGGAGCCACATGTGTCCAAGCGGACATGTCACAAGGTTACTGATTTCTGATTAGGTTACTGATTGAGTAAAATCCCCGGGTCACACCACACACACACAAGAGGCAGAGGTGGAACTATGTGTAAACTAATTTATTGACAAGGTAGATTGGGCAAATAAAATATTAAAAATAAAAATATAGCACAGCTGCTGGCTTATGATAAAACAATAAAACGTGCTGGCGTAAGTGTCCAATTAAAACAGTCTTTCCTCTAAACAGTCTATATGAGTAATATACTCAGTCCATTCCGGCGGCGTCCCGGTATCAGTCCGACCGTGTGTGTGGCGAGGCTCCGTCGGGGCGCGCATTGAAGCCGCCTGGACGCGCTCTTCTAACAGCCCAAACTTAAGGGATAGCGGATAGCGGGTGGTCCTGACCAGTGTGTGACACCAGACACACACCAGAGTGTGTGCGCAAGATAGCAACTTTAGGGATAGCGCATGAAACACGCCCACGACGCACCTCCAGGCGCAAATGATGCAGTCGGCATAACGGATAGCGGGTAGCGGGTGGCACAAGATACCGTTTAGGGATAGCGGAAGTTCCTAAATCCGCAATTTGCGGGTAGCGGGTCGTGGCAGCGGATAGCGGGTGGCACACGATAGGGCCCTTTGTCTACCATTGCTTGTATGTATGGTGACCAGTATCCCTGTTATTTTATTTTCTTTAACACCTCCCCCCTGGCACAGTGATCTACACTGTGCACTTCGGAGATCAGAACGGTCACTAGTGTCACAGGCGCCACCTGATTCCTTTGGTCAGTTTGTCAAATTCTTCTTCAAATTTCTCACTTTTTGTTTTATCATCGAACACTGTACAATGGTAGTCAAACAATGACTTAGAGGCTTTTGGGATCTGGGCCTGGATGTATTTCCCCATTCCTCTAACACCTACGGTACTGGTGTAGAGATGTCCCCCAGCCAATATACCTTGGCTTTTTCTGCTTGATTTCTCATCATCATCTGATAATCCAGGCCATCCTTACCGATATAAACTTCCAAGGAGAGCACCAGGTTTTTATTTTTACTCCACACAACTCATCTCTTCCTAATAAATTGATTGATTATGTCCCCGCTAGGATTCTCTGGACAGTCCTAGTAGCCAAAATTGTGCTCTGCCCATGGGTTTACCGGGCCCCTCGCTCCACCCCGCTGGGACCAGCTGCGGCCGTATTGAACATCCCCATTGGCTCTAGGTCGCGGGCACCGATCAGCAAAATGTCCACGGTCACCATAATTCCAACACCCCCCTGAGCGACCACAAGCTGGCAGTGCTTCCCCTATGGTATTGCGAAAGAATGTGGTCAGCACCGGACTCTTGTCCATTTCCTCCTGCGTCTCTTGCTTCCACCTTCTCAATTGACGTGTTATGTAGGCTGCGGCATTTTCAGTCTCTGCAAGTGGCCCCCCTGTAACACTTTTGGATCTAATCTTGTTGGGTCTTCATCACGCAGTGCCCTCCAGAGTGTGGGTCGATATGCATTGAACTCCATCTGCTCTGGGGCTCGACATCCACTCATAGTTGTTTGCTTTTAGTATGTTTTCCATAGCAGGGACCCCACAACACTGTGCCCATATGGCTTTAATGTCCCCCAGGGCCAGCAATTTGCCCACAGTTTCCTCCTCAAAAGCTCTGATCCATTTGTTTGCACCCTCATGGATGTCAGGCAACCGGCTAACCAGCCCAGCAAGGTCGAGCGTTTGCTACGGCTCTTGATGCCCCTCAGCCCCTTTAATTAATATTGGATATTGCCCATCTGTGTATCGATCAGGTTTATTTAAATTTGGTTTTAGCCTGAAGTCATATATTTGACCCCCATGTCGTCCCTCTGTTGGTTTTCTGGTGGATTTGATCACCTTGCTGGCAGCCTGTGCATCCTCTAGACTACTTCTCTTATTCTGCAGGCTTTCTATTTCTTCCTCTAGTTCTTGAATAACTGTACGATTTATTTCTCTTTGTAAGTCTATTCCTGTATTGTCTAGCTCCAACCAGTATGACGACCACTCATTATGTTTTGCATAACAATCTAGCACTCCTGGTTGTTTTCTTATAGTGCTACAGTATTTTGCGGGCCTTTCTCCCGGTGGTGTTTGATTCTGGGCTTGGCCCACTGTTTTGCTTAGTCCTGCTGAATAATTTCTGTTGGTTTGAGAATTTTCTTGGTTTTCTGCATTATCATTAATATTATCATTTCTCATCCGAGGGTCTACTTGATTTCTAGAGTTGTTACTTAGGCCAGGCCCTGAGCCTGGGCTTGCAGCATTATTAGCACTCCTCTGAGCATTATCACGATTCCTTGAGTTTCTTGAGTTATCACTTGGGTCATCCTGACCAAGCACTGCTTGTGATATTAATTCAAAATCACTTGAGAAATTAACCATTTTTGTAGCATTTATTTTGCTTCTCTTTCAGTTCAGTTAGACCTTCCTTCAGGAATTTCCTGTATTTTTCCCCTTCTTCTTTAAACATGTTCAGAATATTTAGCTCCAAATCTCTTTTATCTTGTCTTTTCTTGCTTTTGTCTTTTATTTTGTGATCTCTGATTCGCCTCTCCATATCCTCACACACTGACACGTCAAATGTGCCATCTTTTGGCCACGCAGAGGCCATTCCCCGTGTCCACTTCTTCCATTTTTCAGAAATTTTAGAATTTTGTTTTAAAAGTTCTGGGTGCCTAGTCCCAATCAAGGCTGTTGGCACGATACTCATCTTTACTATGGGCACCTTTAAACTTAGCTGGTGTAAAAAAAAAAAAAATTCAACTTCTCTGTGCAGAGCTCAGAATGAGCACAAGGGAGGGGGGGCTGTGTCTGTGTGCTTTAAAGGCGACTTGCCAAAGCTATTGTTTAAGTGGACTACAACATCCAAACACGCCTCTCTCACTCCCACTGGTCAGTCCCACCAATCACACTTGACCGGGAGGAGCCCAGAGGCGGTCCTCTTTCAGTTACTCACACTCAACTTTAACCCTTTCAAATCCGACTTGCAATTTTACCTACACAACAACAATTTTCTATCTGCGCCACAACCTAGCGTCGCAGCCACACCCTATTTGTCTACCTCAGACTGTCACTTCTCAACCATACAACGCTTCTCTCACACCCTCATTCTTACATACTTACACATTCTTCAGAATAATCACACACTACAAATTTACCAAGCAAAACGGTTTGCATTACAAAACTTTACATTCATGGGATGAGGCAATTTTGATTCTATTACTCAAAGCAAAAACACCACAGGTTTATCAGATGGGCCCAAGCAGTTGTTTTGTTTATACGGAATATATTCAGAATTTAAAGTTGCAACAGTATATGTGACGACACGGTATGTCCGCACAGACAACTTTGCTTAAATTGGTGAAGAATCAACGGGACCCATCAAACTTTGTGCAGCATACAATTTAATACTCTCATACAGCGCTTCACTCCCTCACACTCCACTCACACTTTTCCTTTCTCCCACACGCACTCACTTCTCTTCATTCACACACACATACTGTCAGTCCAAGTCAGTCTGGTTAGTTATCCTTAGCCAGGGAGAAAATATCATATCAGCATTTGTTCTTTGTTTTTTATTTTAGGTCCTTATTCTCAGGGGTTTCCTAGACCCACGTAGTTGTTCAGGAGATTTTATGGAGCTTAATCTTATCTTTAACTAAATCATTTACTGGTGATTGGAGAAACTGGCTGGCCACACCAATTTTCCCAATTGTGACCTCAAATTTTCTCTCCTGAACTTTTGAAAGTTGGAAATTGTGAAATTTAGAGAGGTCTGGATTCACTCTTAGCTATGAGTTATACACAGATATTGTTCTAAATTATGTTCCGTAAAGGTCGCCCCAACTAGGGCTGAGGATCTGACTGATTCGGATGAACTTGGAACCTATAGGTCGCAGCTCAAGTGCTTTTGCACGAGGCCACTGCGAACCTCCAATAGGTTCGGTTCACTAATTATTCTAGTGGATGAGGTGTGACCCTCCTCCACGTATTATTTTATCATTTAAGTGAGTACAGTCGGGTTGGGGTTCCCCATTTAAGAGTAATGCCGCCCAAAAGACTTCACCATGGCAACCGATTTACAGCGCGGCACACGGTGCACTCCCGTATAGTAGACCTCAGCCTGCGGTTATCGTACGCACCCAAACCAGGGGGCCCTGGCGCCAGCTTTCACAATAAATACAGCGCTTCACAAAACTCTTATTTCCACAGCACACAGCTCGAGCATCTCCGGCTCTGTTCTGTGGTTGGACAGCTTAACTTTTCTAACATGCACTGGGACCCAATTCGTCCCCTTTTTTCACTCAACAGCCTGTCCAAGCACGATGACTGGCCAGTCACACTGCCAGATATGCCCAATCAGCCAAAACGGAATTGTCACACCTATGTTGCTCAAGCCGTTCCAGAGCACCTTCCGTGCTTCTCACAAATACATAAACACAATAACACAGTAAACACACTTTTACAGAATTTGCTGGCAGAACCTGCACGTGTAGGTTTCACCCGGGACCTGTGTCCCCCTCATAAGCTCCTCCACCACTCTTTCTCCTCAACAATGCTCACTTAGTTTTAGCTTCAAATATTCTTAAATCAATAATTCATTTCGAGTGCATCCATAAGAACTGAGACTTCAGCCGTCACCCCCCGCACCGAGTGCACCGATGTAGGTTTAATTTTAACCTACCTTATGCTGCAGCTTGTTCAGCGACCTCGGTGCGGGATGTGCCGACCTCCCTCACAGCTCAGGATCCAGACTTGATCACGTCGGGGTCACCAATTATGTCGTGGCAGAAAGTGGTGGTTCAACAAAGGAATCAAATGGTCGAGACACAGGTGTCAGATGGGGAGTTCTCTTTATTCACAGCAGCCCTACTAACAACATAGATCAGAGACAATTCTTCCAAAAGCCCACATTACAGATCATGCCATCACTTTTTATACCCTGGGTGTGTATTGGTTATGCGTTGTTTTGGACAGTATCTCATGACGTTTTGGCAGACCTAACTTCCCATTAATGGGGAAACATTTCCCGACCTCGCTTAACTTGGACTCCAACCAGCTTCCTCTGATTACTCCACATCATGAGTGTGTGTGTGTGTGTGGTGTGCTTGCCTATTTCCCAGAATCTCCAGATGTTTCCTACTCATGTTCTTAGCCTATACTTGCCTTGTTTTGGTGTCAGTACTGATCACAATGGCTTGGCAATCACACCTTCACGAAGGTCACGATGGCCTGGTTCTTACCCTTTTCCCGGTGCCCAAACAAGTACATGACCTGGCCTGCAGCTTAGACCCTGCCACACTACTACAAGTACAACAGGCTATAGGTCTACCATTGGCTGTCTACAGGCCATCAGTTCCTCCATTAACAAGACATGTTATGTTTATAGACAGTTAAACAAGAAATAAACAAAAATATGTACACATTACCCCTATCCAGGAGTAAGGGGTAATGTGTACATATTATTATCTTTTCTGGAGTTGCCCAGGGGGTGAGGTGCCAGCAGTTCAGAGTATTCAGCCTTCTTGGAGACCCTGAATGGAGTCCTTCGTGGGACTCCAGTAGGGGACTCTGTAGTCCTGAACCCGATTAGTTGTCATGGATTGTCCATAAAGAACACCATGTTCAAACATAGGGATGCTCATAAGTGTACTTGGTACCAGAGCACTCTCGGCCAAAGGTCAATGATCGATTTTGTAATCGTATCATCTGACCTGTGGCCATTTGCTCTGGACACTCAGGTGAAGAGAGGGGCAGAGCTCTCAACTGATCACCATCTGGTGGTGAGTTGGGTTCGATGGCAGGGGAAGCCTTTGGAAAGACCTGGCAAGCCCAAGTATATAGTGAGGATGAACTGGGAACATCTGGATGAGGCCTTGGTCAGAGAAACCTTCATCTGCCACCTCCAGCGGGGCTTCTCCCATATCCCTGTGGAGGCTGGGGACATTGAACCAGAGTGGGCAATATTCAAAGCTTACATTGCTGAAGCTGCAGTTGTGAGCTGTGGTCAGAAGGTCTTCGGTGGCTCAATGGGCAGTACCCTTCGAACATCGTGGTGGACACCGGTGGTCAGGGAAGCTGTCTGACTGAAAAAGGAGGCCTTCCAGGATATGTTATCCCAGGGGACTCCCGAGGCAGTTGCAAGGTACTGACAGGCCAGAAGGGTGGTAGCTTCAGCTGTGCTGGAGGCAAAGTAGCATGTGTGGGAGACATTCGGAAAAGACATGGAGAAGGACTTTCGGGGAGCAGGGATGGGACACTGTTGAGCTCAACTGAGGACGTTGTTGAGCGGTGGAAAGAGCACTTTGAAGAACTCCTCAACCCAATCAACCTGCCCTCTAGGTTCAAGGCAGAGCTGGAGGATGATGGGGGATCAATGTCAATCTCTAGGGAGGAAGTCACTGAGGTAGTTAAACAACTCCGCAGGGGCAAGGCCCCAGGGATTGATGAGATCCGTCCAGAAATGCTGAAGGCTGTGGTTGTTGAGGGGCTGTCATGGATGACATGCCTCTTCAACATTGTGTGGAAGGTTGGGGCAGTGCCAAAGGAGTGGCGGACCGGGGTGGTGGTTCCCCTGTTTAAAAAGTGGGACCAGAGGGTGTGTGCCAATTATAGAGGCATCACACTCCTCAGCCTCCCTGAGAAAGTTTACTCTAAGGTGCTGGAGAGGAGGGTTCAACCAATAGTCAAACCTGAGATTGAAAAGGAACAATGCAGTTTCCGTCCTGGTCGTGGAACAATAGACCAGCTCTTCTCTCTCGCAGGTATTCTGGAAGCAGCCTGGGACTATGCCAGGGCTGTGCCTTGTCACCAATCCCGTGAATTTCATGGACAGGATATTGAGGTGTAGTCATGGAGGATATGAGTTGTAGTTTGGTGGGCTGAGGATTGCATCGCTGCTTTTTGCAAATTATGTGGTCCTAATGGCATCATTGGTGTGTGACCTTCAGCACTCACTGGACCAGTTCACGGCCAAGTGTGAAGCAGCTGAGATGAAGATCAGCACCTCTATATCTGAGGCCATGGTTCTCAGTAGGAAATCAACGGATTGCCTACTGCAGGTCAGGAATGAGTTCTTACCCCAAGTGAAGGAGTTCAAGTATCTCGGGGTCTTGTTCACGAGTGAGGGATCTCGATCTACCAGTCTTCATTCCTGCCCTCACCTACGGTCATGAGTGATGGGTCATGACCAAAAGAACAAGGTTTCGGATACAAGTGGCCGAAATGGGTTTTCTCAGGAGGGTGGCTGGTGTCTCCATTAGGGATAAGGTGAGAAGTTCAGTCATCCATGAGAGACTCAGAGTAGAGCCGCTGCTCCTCTGGAAAGGAGCCAGTTTAGGTGGTTTGTGTATCTGGTAAGGATGCCACCAGGGCGCCTCCCAAGGGAGGTATTCCTGGCATGTCCAGCTGGGAGGAGTGTGGCCAGTGGGGCAGGCCACACTAGGCCAGTGTGGAGATTATGGGCCCTATCTTGTGCCACCCGCTACCCGCTGCCACTACCCGCTACCCGCAAATTGCGGATTTAGGAAGTTCCGCTATCCCTACACGGTATCTTGTGCCCACGCTACCCGCTATCCTTTATGCCAACTCCGTCATTAGCGCCTGGAGGTGTGTCCGTGGGCGTGTTTCATGCGCTATCCCTAAAATTGCTATCTTGCGCACACACTTTAGGGAAAGCAGATAGCGGGTGGTCCGGACCACCCGCTATCCGCTATCCGTAAAGTTTGGGCTGTTAGGAGAGCGTGCCCAGGCGGCTTCAATGCACGCCCCGATGGAGCCTCGCCACACACACGGTCGGACTGATACCGGGACACCGCCGGAATGGACTGAGTATATTACTCATATAGACTGTTTAGAGGAAAGACTGTTTTAATTGGACACTTACGCCAGCAGGTTATATTGTTTTATCATAAGCCAGCAGCTGTGCTATATTTTTATTTTTAATATTTTATTTGCCCAATCTACCTTGTCAATAAATTAGTTTACACATGATTCCACCTCTGCCTCTTGTGTGTGTGTGGTGTGACCCGGGGATTTTACTCAATCAGTACAACCTTGTGACACGTCCACTTGGACACATGTGGCTCCACGTCCCGAATTAACTCGCATATAATATAATATATAATATGTATATATATATATACAGTATAGGCCAAAAGTTTGGACACACCTTCTCATTCAATGCGTTTTCTTTATTTTCATGACGATTTACATTGTAGATTCTAACTGAAGGAATCAAAACTATGAATAAACACATGTGGAGTTATGTACTTAACTTTTGTTCATGTTTTTTCTTGTTTTTTCGTTCAGGAACTCTTGCAGGGTCCCAACGTGAACTCAAATCTAACCTGAAGAAGAAGTTTGAGTGTGTGTTGGAGGTGATTGCTAAAGCAGGAAACCCAACACCTCTGAATCAGATCTACACAGAGCTGTACATCACAGAGGGAGAGAGTGGAGAGCTCAATGAGGAACATGAGGTCAGACGGATTGAAACAGCATCCAGGAAACAAGCAAGACCAGAAACACCAATCAAATGTGAAGACATCTTTAAACCTTTACCAGGAAGAGATCGACCAATCAGAATGGTGATGACAAAGGGAGTGGCTGGCATTGGGAAAACAGTCTTAACACAGAAGTTCACTCTGGACTGGGCTGAACACAAAGCCAACCAGCATATCCACTTCACATTTCCATTCACTTTCAGAGAGCTGAATCTGCTGAGAGAGAAAAAGTTGAGCTTGGTGGAACTTCTTCATCACTTCTTTACTGAGACCAAAGAAGCAGGAATCAGCAGGTTTGAGCAGTTCCAGGTTGTGTTGATCTTCGACGGTCTGGATGAGTGTCGACTTCCTCTGAACTTCAAGAACAACCAGATCCTGACTGATGTTACAGAGTCCACCTCAGTGGACGTTCTGCTGACAAACCTCATCAAGGGGAACTTGCTTCCCGCTGCTCGCCTCTGGATAACCACACGACCTGCAGCAGCCAATCAGATCCCTCCTGAGTGCGTTGGCATGATAACAGAGGTGAGAGGCTTCACTGACCCACAGAAGGAGGAATACTTCAGAAAGAGATTCAGAGATGAGGAGCAGGCCAGCAGAATCATCTCCCACATCAAGACGTCACAAAGCCTCCACATCATGTGCCACATCCCAGTCTTCTGCTGGATCACTGCTACAGTTCTGGAGGAGTTGTTGAAAACCAGTGAGGGAGGAGACCTGCCCAAGACCCTGACTGAGATGTACATCCATTTCCTGGTGGTTCAGTCCAAAGTTCAGAACGTCAAGTATCATGGGAGAGCTGAGACAGATCCAGTCTGGACTCCAGAGACCAGGGAGATGATCCTGTCTTTGGGAAAACTGGCTTTTGAGGAGCTGGAGAAAGGCAACCTGATCTTCTATGAAGCAGACCTGGCAGAGTGTGGCATTGATATCAGAGCAGCCTCAGTGTACTCAGGAGTGTTCACACAGATCTTTAAAGAGGAGTGTGGGCTGTACCAGGACAAGGTTTTCTGCTTCGTCCATCTGAGCGTTCAGGAGTTTCTGGCTGCTGTTCATGTCTTTGTGACATTCATCAACTCTGGAGTCAATCTGCTGTCAGAAGTACAATCAACCTCCCAACTAAAACACCTCTACCAGAGTGCTGTGGACAAGGCCTTAAAGAGTCCAAATGGACACCTGGACTTGTTCCTGCGCTTCCTCCTGGGTCTTTCACTGCAGACCAATCAGACTCTCCTACAAGGCCTGCTCACTCAGACAGGAAGTGGCTCACAGACCAATCAGGACACAGTCCAGTTCATCAAGGAGAAGATCAGGGACAGTCCCTCTCCAGAGAGAAGCATCAACCTGTTCCACTGTTTGAATGAGCTGAATGACCATTCTCTGGTGGAGGAGATCCAGCAGTACCTGAGTTCAGGACGTCTCTCCACAGACAAACTGTCCCCTGCTCAGTGGTCAGCTCTGGTCTTCATCTTACTGTCATCAGAAGAAGATCTGGAGGTGTTTGACCTGAAGAAATACTCTGCTTCAGAGGAGGCTCTTCTGGGGCTGCTGCCACTGGTCAAAGCCTCCAAGAAATCTGTGTAGGTTCATTGATAACTGGACATAGCTCACACATAAAATGATTTATACACAAGGAAAACATAATTTTAAAGTCACTATTGTCACCATTACTTCCTCTTCAGGTTGAGTGTGTGTAATCTCTCAGAGAGAAGCTGTGCAGCTCTGGCCTCAGTTCTCAGCTCTCAGTCCTCTAGTCTGAGAGAACTGGACCTGAGTGACAACCAGCTGCAGGATTCAGGAGTGAAGCTGCTCTCTGCTGGACTGGAGAGTCCACACTGCAGACTGGAGGCTCTCAGGTCAGGATTCCTTAACCTGCTCAACACATGACCAGTTCAGACCTGATTTACATGCAGCTTCATGCCACTGATCAGATTCCTAACCTGTGTAGGTTTTTTTGAAAACACAAAGCAGATGATGTGGTGGACTGATTGTGTTTGTGATGGTGTGCAGGCTGTCAGGCTGCCTGCTCACACAGGAAGGCTCTGCTTCTTTGGCCTCAGCTCTGAGCTCCAACCCCTCCCATCTGAGAGAGCTGGACCTGAGCTACAATCATCCAGGAGACTCAGGAGTGAAGCTGCTCTCTGCTGGACTGGAGGATCCAACCTGGAGACTGGAGGCTCTCAGGTATGGAGAGACACACACAGTGTCTTACAGAGGGCTGAGGAGTATTGTTTCATGTTTAATGGTGGATATGAGTGATGTGGTCTGCTAAATCCTTCATAAGGAAGGTTATTTATTGCCCATGTTTCCATCCTCAAAGAGAATCTGCTGCTCTGACTCTGTTTCTTCCTCCAGGTTGGACCCTCACGGAGAGCAGTGGTTGAAACCAGGTCTGAGGAAGTGTAAGTGTGGATTTAGTTTGGCTCCTGAACACAAAGCAGCAAACATTCAGCTGCTTAGATGCTGCAGCTGCAGTTTCTGCTGCTTGTTCTTAGCTGCTTTTACCTGTTGAACCAAACAAAATCACATTTGACGCTCTACCACGAAGATAATCTTTATTCCTTTAATATTTACACATTTTTCCAACTGTTGAAACATTGAACACACTCACCTGAGGCCTTGATCATTTTATTCAGCCATCTGTACATTTTCATTGTTTAACACAATAAAATAAAGAAATCTTTTGTATAACTTGACCAAGCTAGATCCAAGCTTCTATATTTTTGGACCTTTAACAAATTTTCTAATTGTTATTATTATTATTATTATTATTATTTCATTTTCTTATTATTATTATTCTCACACAAATGATAAAAACAGTAAAGCCATAAATCCTCTGGACTGTGTGAAATAAATGTCTTTATGAGGAAAAACTCACTGATTACAGCAGTAACATTGGTGAACATTTTCCTCAGTTGCTTTGTTCATGGTTTTGACAATATAAATATTAGTTTGGAGAAATAAATCAAATGAGAAAAAAATATTTTATTATATCAGAAAAACAAAACAATGAAGCAGTACAGCAGCTGGTGTTTTCCCTCTTTAACAGCTTCCTCTCTCCACTAAATTAAACAAACCTGACAGCCAATCACAGTTCTTTGCTGTATTCTAATAATTGAAGAACATTAATGTCAGGCAATTGAGATTTTGCATAAAGCATTTTGAGAATAAAGGTTATGCCAAGTGAAGAGAACTAATAAATAATACCAAGAGAAAAATAATTACATCTCTATTTTTTGATCTCTTTATTATTCATTATTCATTGGAGTGGTGCATGGGCTAAACTGGATTAACTGTCCACACCTGAGAAGGGGTGGCTAAGAGGCAGAAAGTCTCCTGAAGGCTGGCTGCATTCTCACCACACTTTCTTTTCTGCTTTGCTTTTTGTACTCCTCCCCTAGATTTTAACTGAAGTTATTTATTTATTCAAATAAAGGCAAGGCAAGGCAAGGCAAGTTTATTTGTATAGCACAATTCAACACAAATAAAATGATGTCTGTCTTCATGCTGCGGCCCACAAGTTTGTGCCATCCATTCATTCAGATCCTGCTGTGAATGAAGAGGACGGCTGACACAATATGTCATCATCAAAGAGTTAACAAATCAATAATCAAACTGTTAATAAATCAGCAGATAATAACCACAGCAGGTCTGTTGTGTCTTGTTCTCTCCATCAGATTCCTGTGAACTCAAACTGGACATAAACACAGCGAACAGGAGCCTCATCCTGTCTGAGGACAGCAGGAAGGTGACACGAGTGAGAGAGGAGCAGCCATATCCTGATCACCCAGAGAGGTTTGACTGCTGGGAACAGATCCTGTGTAGAGAGGGTCTGACTGGTCGCTGTTACTGGGAGGTCGAGTGGGATGGAAGGCTTTATATAGCAGCGACTTACAGAGGAATCAGCAGGAAAGGAAACAGAGATGACTGTGTTCTTGGATATAATGATAAGTCCTGGAGTCTGACCTGCTCTGATGGTGGTTTCTATGCTAGTCACAATAACACAACAAAGGTCATCCGAGCCCCCTCCTCTTCTAAGAGAGTGGCAGTGTATCTGGACTGGCCTGCTGGCTCTCTGTCCTTCTTCAGCGTCTCCTCTGACACACTGATCCACCTCCACACCTTCAACAACACCTTCACTGAGCCTGTGTACCCCGGGTTTTGGGTTTGGGTATATGGCTCCACAGTGTCTCTGTGTGACATTTGAGAGGTGAGAGTCGCCTCCTGGGTGGAGAAACACTGTAAATAAAAAGTGACATAAGTACATTATTACATTATTGGCTCCACATTTAACATTTTTTAGATTTTTTTTTTTGGCCCAGCTAATAATGTAATAACCACCCAGTGATGTAGGCTAATACCTTATTAAAATATACACAAAACATGTTAACATAATTGGCTCAGAAATATTATGACATTATTGACCATTTAACACTTTACTGCCTTTTACTTCTGTAAGAATAGAAAAGTTATGTTACTGGCAGTTATTTCATTAATGGTTTTTCTTACATTACTGGTTGTCTTTTGGTGCTACAGTAATATATTAAGCCTTACCTTTTTTGTCAGTCCCCATATTGTGGAAAACAGTTCCACTGAAGTATGGAATTATTCACATAGTACTCATGATATGTAACCTGACGATTTATTCATGTTGTTAAATATACATTCTTATTTTTTTAGTAGGGGGTTCAATCCGTAGACACCATTATGTAAATCAAATGTCTTATATAACTCCAATGTTGATTCAGACCTTTTAATGATGTAAAAACTCATATTGACTGTAAAAATAAAAATTGATCTTGGTCCCACAACTGGAGAGTGAATGAAAGGTGTGACAGCAGGTGTAACGCAGATTTGAATCAGCTGCTCTATGGACCAACTCGGTGTATTGGACTCTGACTAATAACTAAAATGATATAATAAACCACTTCACTGCTTCAGATTTAAGTTTATTCAGAGTTATTTCACAGAGTTATTGAAGAACTAAATGGGTAAAAGGGGACCATCACTCATCTTCATCAAGTGGTGGATTTTCAGCCACATTTGTTGGCGAGCCAGCCAGGAGGTGGTGCCAAATGCTTGAACTTTACCTCTAACTCTTGAACTAATGGTGGCCTCCATTATAAAGTAAGCAGGGCCTTTCAAACTCTGCACATGACAGTTGAATCCAGGAGACTGAGTGTATCCGCCCACAGATGAGAAACAGTATACCTCAGCCTACGGAGAACCTAGAAGTTAATAAAAGGTAAATCCGATGTATTGTGTTTTTTGAAGAATTGATCTGATTGGTGCCGACATATTCCTCTCAGGTATGTAGAGTTGTGGTTATTGTTGTTTACCGCTCTTTTGTAGCAGAGGAAGTGAATCATTAGAGGTCTCTTTGAGGATAAGAGAGCTTTATCTGTGGGAATACAAAAAAAAAAAAAAAAAAAAAATACTATTTTTAGATCAATTAACTGGACAGTAGCCTGCCTGCTAGCCTTCTCCGCCTAAATGAATTATAAATAAACATAAACAACAAGTATTTGCAGTATATTAAATCGTTTTTGAGCTAATTATTTTTGCACTGAATGATCATACTTGCCAACTCTCCCGATTCACGCGGGAGACTCCCACAATGCTCCCGGTGAGTAATTTCTCCCGCTAATCTCCTGATTTTACAGTGAAGGAAACAAGTCAGATTGTGGGGGGTATCTGTCGCAGTATCTGGCCATAACTGCCAACACTCCCGTTTTTCCCAGGTTTCTCATCTCCTGCCGCCCTCCCGTTTTGTCTTTTCTCCCGGGAATCTCCCGTAATTTACAAGCCCCAACTGTGTTTGTTAATAATGAGAAACGCACAATAACAAAGGTTTTATTTTGAAAGCTGAGACCGGAAGCCGCCGCAGCTCCGTTAGTTTAACAGAAGCTGAAACACACAGCGAAATGTTGAACTGTAAATAAAAGTGCACATTTTCCAGCCTGTGTCATACAATGCCGAGTTTACTGACTAATTATTAAAAACCTGGATGTGTTGTAAATCTTAACCGGCTCGGCAGGCACTAATATCCCCGCACATCTTTTGCTGCTCCCCACCACAAAAATCTCCCGGATTTTACTACTCAAATGTTGGCAGGTACACACTGGAGTCGGTCGACTCTGACAGCGTTGCATCACGTGCACCTCAATATCACAGCCTATGATTTCCGTTTATGTCAAGCTGCCGTCGTCACGGGTGTGTGCGCCTGCAGTTATAAAACGATTAGACTAAAACTTTGAAATATGCCAATTCTGATATGTTTATACTCAAAACTGACAGAGCAACCTAACGCAGACATGTTAGCTTACCGTTTTTAGGTGATATGCCATGTTGGTTGTTGAGCTGTGATACGCAAACTGTTGTTTGCAAAGTTTGCATTCGACTTTTTTTTCCATCAATTTTGGTAAAATGCTACCACACTGACTACATCCTTGACATGGTAGAGGACTAGATGTTCATTAAACGTTCTTAATTAAGCAAATAGTCAGAAAACCAGACCTAATTTTTTCTTCAATTCAGAACATACAGGCCTACCTATCTGTCTCTGCCAGTGGGTTGGGCTAATCCAAAATTGTGAAAACAAGGGGGGTGTTCTGAAGACAGACTGTTACCTGTGAAACCGTTTGTTCTGAAAACACCCCCATTAACACTCAGTGCTTTACTCCTGATAAAATTAACACGGCAAATGATCGACCAATCAGATTTTGGTCGACCAAGAACGTATCGACCAATAAATCGACCAGTCGACTAACAGACTACAGCCCTAGAAAACAGTACACAGCAAGGAGGCAAAGTACTTTTTAAAATGTTATTTTCTAAAATACAAACAGAAATAAAATAGTATAATTCACACAATCACATTCAAACAAACAGAGAAACATTTGGTGGGGGGTGGGGGTGGGCTTGTAAAGGGTGTCCCTCTGTGTGTGTGAAGTTTCTTAATGGATGAGCCTCTAGTGGACAAAGTGTGATGTTGTACTATAGGACAGGAGCCCTTACAGTGGGATTTACATAAGGTTCCCTTGGTGCCATTCAGATGAGGAAAACTCAGAAGGTGCCCTCTTAGCTGCCCTTCCAAGCGAGTAAACACCATGAAGTGCCCTTGCAATGGAAAGAAAATAAAAACAGTAGAAAAAAAGAGATGTGGTGCTCTAAAGTCCTCAATTCAAGGCGTCCTGTAGGGCCGGCTGTCCCACAGTGAGGCTGTGACAGCAGTCTGGGGCTGCCACCAAACACACTGCAAAGTGTTCGCTACACGTTTCAGCAATTCAGTAGCATTAAGTTAAGCTAATCTCTTGCGAGCATTTTGATGTAATCTCTGCTGTAATCTGCACCGTCCCTGCTGTTTCTTTTTCAAAGCAGCCTTTAGGTCAGCTGTTAAAACTTCCATCCACTGCACCTGTGCAGGTGTTCAGCTTGAGCTCCCACAGTGTGAGCTGTAAGTCTGCATCCTGCTGCAGTGCGGCACACAGCACAAATCCTCCAGGTGTGGACACAGGTATGAACACTGCAGCTACTTCAACAGAAAACAGATTTTTAGCCTAGCTGCTCAGCTGAGGAGCTAGGCACCTGAACAGACACCTAGCTCAGCTGATTCTGATTCTAATCTCACTTTGTAAAAATCAGGTTTATGGGAATTATTTTAAAGTAATTTGCACAAAAGCTTGTAGGACTGTAAAGTTTGGTATGAAATGCTTTTTCACTTAATTTAAGAGTGGCTTCAGTATTTAGCTCCCCTGTGGTTAAAGACTGCCAAGGAGAGAGAGAAAACTAAAACAGATTCAGAAGGGGCTGAAAAATGCAGCCAGTGGCAGCTTGTCAGTACGGGGCCAAAGCTGCAGGAGTATGGCTGCAGATCAAGATAAAAGAATTGCATGGCTGGATGTTCTCTCACTGCAAGCTGTGTATTGGCTTGTTTTGCAGTGCCTTAGTTTAGATCATCACTGGGAGTCTGGTGCATATGTATTAGTAACATAGTCAAGAATGCTCATTAAAAAGGGACTCAAGCCTTTTCTAGTTTTGTATTAAAGTTTTATAGCAGGAATTGAAGAAAAAAACTAAACTATGCTTAACCTGAAGAACAATACGTGTTGTTTACTTGATGTTGAGTTGATTCTGTTCCAGGCCAGAGGGCAGCTGGTAGCGCTGTGATCTTTTGTCACACACTTATAACATAGCACTATATACAGTACAGTTATGTTCAGTTGTTAGTACAAAATACTGTTATCTGTTCCAGATTAAAAATGTTTCATCAGACATGATACATCATCTGTGGGACTGCCTGTCCTGCAGTAGATGCCCTTTACATTTTTTCAAAGTATCATTATTTAACGTTATGTGATGTTATGCTCACTGGAACACATAATGTAATTCAAAGCCTTAACTAGTGATCTTTAAAAGAAATGTGTCAAGGGTGTTAATATTTCAGAATTAATTTACACCTTTCCTGTAATATCATTTAACCCCTTGTGGACGATTGTCGTGAATTCGAGACAAACCACTTCCGGTCTTAATGCAGCCCAGGTGGTGTATGTATCCCACTGATGCCTGTTGATGCATATTTCACACATACCAAGAATTGTATTGGAAGCACTCTACCGCCACCTAGAGGTCGGAGTGTAAACTACACTCCGACCGCGCGCAAGGGAGTAATTGTAAATCTGAGGTTTGGTTCATTGAGTGCATTTCAGTCTTCACCTTTTCACAGGTCAGATGCATGGGCAAAAAGGTCAGAGGACAATACAGAAACATATTCACTTTCAATGCCTGATGCCTGATGTCGCAGATGCCACTAATTTGCATCATACCTGAATTTATATCTATTGTATGTGTTATATTCAAATTGACAATCTCCACTTAATTTAGCATCTTCTTGTAGGCAAAAACACAATGATTGGTTTACCTGGAGTTTTACAGTTGGCTGGCCTCACTGTGGGGCTAAAAGGTGAATTTGTGGTCGATGATGACGCTGAGGCACTTTTACTCCTCAACTCTTTCTGTGGTCTGGCTGTTGACCTCCAGTGCAGGGATGGTGGGTTGTTCCCATGAAACATCAGCAACCACCTCCAGGGTCTTAGAGGCACTGAGGGCGAGTGAGCCCAAGGGAGCCCCCCTACATCCTCAGTATTGGACTTGCATCAGTTGACTTTGAGCAGCCATAGCAGCCATTTCACTGTAGTATAAAATGACCTCTAGTGACCTCTAGGAGAATCACAGCCTCATCAGACTTTACACACACAAACTAGAGAGCGAGGCCGTTCAGAGGAGCTCTGCTTCTCCAGCTGGACTGACAGTGAGGGAAACTTTCTGACACATTTACACAACACAACACTCAACATCCAATTACTGGAAAATACTATTATTACAGAAATCTCCAGATGTCAAAAATTTCTGACACCAAATCAAAGCCTGAATTTTTCTGTGGTGTTCCTCAGGGTCTTGGTGTCCTTGTGGGATTTTGGAGGGATTTTTGACAATTTCTTTTAATTCTGGAGTGTTCAAAATTGGTTAAATCTAGCACCACAAATGTGTAATGAAATAGTATCAACCAAAAAATTGCTGCAATTTATGAAACATTATTAGGTATGGGAATGCTCATCATACATTAAAATCATAATGTTTTAAGTCCCTATAAACTTTCACATTTAAAATCAATTTCAATAGGCGCCAAACAGAAAAACAATGTTTATTTCTGACCAGACCAAACAATGTTTATTTATCACCAGAATAAAAAGACA
This sequence comes from Myripristis murdjan, assembly GCF_902150065.1. Lineage (NCBI taxonomy): Eukaryota > Metazoa > Chordata > Actinopteri > Holocentriformes > Holocentridae > Myripristis > Myripristis murdjan. The sequence goes on along the minus strand of NC_044003.1, from coordinate 1,152,563 downwards.
CCTTAAGCTGAGCTGCTTCTTGAATTAATTTCCAGGTTCTCAGCTTTCAGATGATGTTTACCACTCCTATGTGACATCTACTGTTGACCTTTTATCACCCCTTTAATTTCCCCTGGCCCCCCCCCCGACTGGTTCTTGGTGCCCCCTGTGCCACCTCATTTTAAAAATCCTGGACGCATAACATATTGTTTTCTCCACAAGAGAAAAACATTTAATATTTTTGTTTTAACCTTTAATTCTTCCTTAGGCTGAGTGTGTGTAATCTGTCAGAGAGAAGCTGTGCAGCTCTGGCCTCAGTTCTCAGCTCCCAGTCCTCTAGTCTGAGAGAACTGGACCTGAGTAACAACCAGCTGCAGGATTCAGGAGTGAAGCTGCTTTCTGCTGGACTGGAGAGTCCACACTGCAGACTGGAGACTCTCAGGTCAGGATTCCCCAACCTGCTCAACACATGACCAGTTCAGTCCTGTTTTACTGCAGCTTCATGTCACTGATCAGATTCCTAAGCTGTGTAGGTTTTTGTGAAAACCCAAAGCAGATGATGTGGTGGACTGATTGTGTTTGTGATGGTGTGCAGGCTGTCAGGCTGTCTGCTCACACAGGAAGGCTGTGCTTCTCTGGCCTCAGCTCTGAGCTCCAACCCCTCCCATCTGAGAGAGCTGGACCTGAGCTACAATCATCCAGGAGACTCAGGAGTGAAGCTGCTCTCTGCTGGACTGGAGGATCCAACCTGGAGACTGGAGGCTCTCAGGTATGGAGAGACACACACAATGTCTTACAGAGGGCTGAGGACTATTGTTTCATGTTGAATGGTGGATATGAGTGATGTGGTCTGCTAAATCCTTCATAGGGAAGGTTATTTACTGCCCATGTTTCCATCCTCAAAGAGAATCTGCTGCTCTGACTCTGTTTCTTCCTCCAGGATGGACCATGGTGGAGAGCAGTGGTTGAAACCAGGTCTGAGGAAGTGTAAGTGTGGATTTAGTTTGACTCCTGAACACAAAGCAGCAAACATTCAGCTGTTTAGATGCTGCAGCTGCAGTTTCTGCTGCTTGTTCTCAGCTGCTTTTAGATGCTCCATCACAAAGACAATCTTTTATTCCTTTAATATTGTCTCCAAACTGAGGTCCATACCTTGAAAACAGTTAGAACAGTCAACAGTCCTTTCTCCCTCCACCTTTCTGTCCTCTAAACAAGATTTTCCTCTCTCTCGCTACCCGAACACACCTGGCCAGCTGATGTGTTCCCAAAACATTTCACAAATTCAAGTTCACATTTTCACAGCCATACATCTGTTTTTCCAAGGCATAGGACCACATATAATTACAGTGGAATACATTCATTTACATTGCATAAACACACTGTTCTACAGCCCCTCTCCCCATTCCATGGAATAATGTGGTTGCCTTAAGTGCAATAGAAAGAGACTCAGTTGTGATTGCAAAAAGAAGCAGGGGTAATGGACTGCCTTCGCGAGTGTCTCGTTTTAATGGGAAATAATCAGATTGAGAAAAATTTGTCTGTGTACAGACAGATACTGTAAATACAGATTTAGCAAACTATTAATCATCGAAGTGTTAACAAATCAATAATCAAACCAACAGATAATAAACACAGCAGCTCTGTTGTGTTCTCTCCATCAGATTCCTGTGAACTGAAACTGGACTCAAACAGCAAACAGAAACCTTGTCCTGTGTGATGACGACAGGAAGGCAACACTGATGAGAGAGGAGCAGCCATATCCTGATCACCCAGACAGATTTCTCATCAAGTGGCAGATCCTGTGTAGAGATGGTCTGACTGGTCGCTGCTACTGGCAGTTTGAATGGAAAGGATGGGTGGCCATAGCAGTGACTTACAGAGAAATCAGCCGGAGAGGAGACAGTTATGACTGTGTTCTTGGCAGGAATGAGAAGTCCTGGACTCTGACCTGCTATGATGATGGTTTCACCGCCTGGCACAATAACCGGGCCACAGCCATTCCTATCCGCTCCTCCTCCAAGAGAGTGGTAGTTTATCTGGACTGGCCTGCTGGCTCTCTGTCCTTCTACAGCGTCTCCTCTGACACACTGATCCACCTCCACACCTTCAACAGCACCTTCACTGAGCCTCTGTACCCGGGCTTTTGGTTTGGGTCACATGACTCCTCAATGTCTCTGCTTTTAGATACAGATGTACTTGATTGATCCCAACTTGGGAAACTCTTGTGTTCCAGCAGCAGCTTGTCCAGCCTTTGCACAGCAACAATAGTAGAACTACACAAAATATACCTAACAACACTCAATCAATAAAAAATATAAGATAAAGGAAAACCTTTGCATACTCTATGAGAGTTTTAAAAAATAAAATATACTAAAATATATCAATAGAATACCTATGGACCTTTTGCCTTTTGATCCTTCAGCATAGACTATATGTATAATGAAGTAAATCTGCAAAATATCATTAGAATAGAATACGTACATGTAAAATATAGATGCATACTCAAAAGTATAATTTTTAGAACAATTTCCATGGGGCAGTCCCTGATGCCCAGTATAGAGTGCAGATCCTGAGCCCGAGATGCTTTGGTCGTCCTCCATCACTAGGCTACATTCAAAGCCTTAAACAGCCTACATGTTGCCTTCACTGTCATCACGTAAAATCCAGAACTACACAGGAAGTTTTTATTTTAAACTCAAGTTTCACTAAAACAGCACAGACATGACCGAACCTGACCTGAACCTGAACATAATTTCTAATTTTTTGTCCAAACCCAGCCTGACCCGACGGGCTCCAATAGGTCCTGTCGGCCTCAGGTCAGGTGTCCACACTCGAGCCCGGCGCTGGGTGGCAGAGACTTGGTTCAGCCTGATGGAAAACATTTGTTATAAAATCTGGAATTAAATAAAAGATTCTAAAATAGAATCTTTTACTTGATCATGTATTGATTTGTATTCTGTTTTCTGCTGCTCCTTGTGGCCTGGTACATGTCGCTGAAACATCTACAAAGTTCAAACAGGGAAGCAGTGAACACAAAAGTAGTGTCTGTATGAATGGCAGGAGGATCCAGTAGCTGTCCACCTCACTGACTCCAGTCATATTTCTAGTCTAGGTTACATTGGCATTGAACAGGTTAGCCTGCCACCTAGAGGCCAAAATCATGAACTGCCTCTAAAAAGAGGTGAAGCGTACTGGATACACACCTTAAAACCTCTGTTCCCACATGAACTGAATTATTGGACCAGTGACACCCATACTTCATTACAATTCCTTTTTGTTTTGTTTGATACTAGACCCTCCAGAAAAATGCGGCCAAAAATCCTTGATTATGCGGACTAAAATCCGTGATTCCGCGGGCTAAAATCCTTGATTATGCGATTAAATATGCGGGTTTTTTATGTCATTTTATGCGGTGAAATTGCGGGAAGTTGCGAAGTATGCGAATTGATGTGAAATATGCGAAAAGATGCGAAATATGCGGGAACTGGAAAAAGGTGATTCTTCTCCCACACCCTGTTACTAGGCTACTACTGAATGAAAAAGACCGATTTTAAAGATATCCTATGATAAACAGGCATACTAGAAGCAAGCTACACCACAAAAAGTGCTGGTGATGTTTAATTTATTTTATTTTATCAACTTAAGCATGGCTTAAACATTCCTCAATCACAAATTTGTCAAATATAAAACATGCTTCCTGCTGAGGTATAAATTGCGGTAGAACAAACCATCTGGGGTCCGTTTCACGAAGCAGGTTCAACAAACTCCGAATCTTACCCCGAACTGAGTTGATCTACTCTGAGAGAGGAAACTCAGATTTTTTGGTTCCAGAACAGCTGATTTGAGTCAGTTTGATCAACTCGGAGTAGTTTCACCTGGAGTTAAGCGCGTGCACCACAGCTGTAAAAAGACAGCGTCGATGTAGCCCCGATTTGACGAGTCACCATGGCAACGGGGAAGCGTCGGGCTGCGTTTTTCATCCCAGTTGAATTGGAAATCTTAAAGTATTCATACAGCGAGTCTGAACATGTTTTTTACTGCAACACCGCTGCAGCGGCAAAGGAGAGGGAGACGGCGTGGGAGAACACTGCTGCTTGGGTCAATGCGTAAGTTTAAATGTAGTCCGTTGCAATCACAATAATATTACAGGGGAAAACTGCTTGAATGGTTGCCTATTAATTTATTTCATTTAGGTGCAATGCCGCGGGGAAGAAGCGCACTTGGCAGCAGCTTAAGATGAAATATAAAAACATTGTTCAAACAGGTAAAACATCTATGTGCGGTCTTATCTTCCGACGAATATTTAATTCTCTGCGCAGTAACACTGCACCTTCATCCACGGGATCATTGTCGAAGGGACATGCCATGTTCGTGAAAAAATGTCACCACCTAACTACTAATGGACTTCTAATAAAGGCCTACTGACTGTTTTTTTTAATTATTAATAACAGACGGCAGAACTAATATGCCACACCAAAACTCGCCTGCTGACTGAATGAATGAGGAAGTTAAATATGGTGTGTGGCTGAAAGAGGGCGGACACAAAGAGAAACTCGAGGTTTCATGAGAAAAACCTGGTCCCAACCAGGTTAGTTTCATGGAGTCTGTTACTGCGGTAACTGACCGAGAGCTTAAGTTACCTCCCTCTGTGAAACAGGCTAGTTACCCCTCTTTCTCTGCTTTGTGTTACCTCCCTTTGTGAAACGGAAAACTCAGTTTCCCTCATTTCAGGTTTAACAGACTCAGAGTTTGCTTTGTGAAACGGACCCCTGCTACAATGTTTTCAAAAACAGTTTAAACTCAACTGTTGAACATCAACTCTAAACTCTAAAAATAACAGCTCTCAATGAGCCAAACCTGAGGTCTAAATAGTTTAAGAGCCTTACTGCACCATTTGTGGGAACCTTGTTCAGTGCAATATCATCTTTTCTCTCTCCTGTGGGCGTCGTTCTTCCATTAGCTCGTTGTTGTGTTGTGTGAATGCGCGAGCTGATGACGTCGGGCCGGGCGTCGCATATAAATTAACATCACAACCCCATTTATTTACTTTAGTTATAGTTTTCTCATTTTATGCGGAAATTGTGAAATCAAGCGAGACCCGCATATTTCGCAAAATATGCGGGAATTATGCGCCCTTTTGGAAAATAATTGACCCCCGCATAATCAGCGACATTTTGGTGATTTATGCGGGAATCCCATAAATCGCATAATCGCGTTTTTCTGGAGGGTCTATACATTAATGGTGTTTCTTGCATTACTGGTTGTCTTTTTGTGCCGCAGTAATATATTAAGCCTTACCTTTTTTGTCAGTCCCCATATTGTGGAAAACAATTTCACTAAAGTATGTAATTATTCACATAGTACTCATGATATGTAACCTAATGATTTATTCACGTTATTAAATATATATTTTTATTTTTTTTAGTAGGGGGTTCAATTCCTAGACACCATTGTGTAAATCAAATGTCTTACATAACTCCAATATTGATTAAGACCTTTTAATGATGTAAAAACTCATATTGACTGTAAAAAAAAAAAAAAAAAAAAAAAAAAAAAAAAAAAAATTGATCTTGGCCCCACAATTGGAGAGTGAATGAAAGGTGTGACAGCAGGTGTAAAGCAGATTTGAATCAGCTGCTCCATGGACCAACTCGGTGTATTGGACTCTGACTAATAACTGAAATGATATAATAAACCACTTCACTGCTTCAGATTTAAGTTTATTCAGAGTTATTTCACAGAGTTATTGAAGAACTGAATGGGTAAAGGGGGCCATCACTCATCTTGCCTAAGTGGTGGATTTTCAGCCACATTTGTTGCCGAGCCAGCCAGGAGGTGGTGCCAAATGCTTGAACTTTACCTCTGACTCTTGAACTAACGGTGGCCTCCATTATAAAGTAAACAGGGCCTTTTAAAATCTGCACATTACAGTTGAATCCAGGAGACTGAGTGTATCCACCCACAGATGAGAAACTGTATACCTCAGCCTACAGAGAACCTAGAAGTTAATAAAAGGTAAATCTGATGTATTGTGTTTTTTGAAGAATTTATCTGATTGGTGCCGACATATTCCTCTCAGGTATGCAGAGTTATGGTTGTTGTTGTTTACTGCTCTTTTGTAGCAGAGGAAGTGAATCATTAGAGGTCTCTTTGAGGATAAGAGCGCTTTATCTGCTTTACGGAACAAGGAAAGTTATGGCTCGACAGAGAATTTAACTAAAAGTTTGCTAAGGGGCCTCTAGGATGGCGAACTAGGGTCAGTCGCTAAGTGGCCTTTAAGGATGGTGACTCTGGCCAGAAACTGTGTGTGCTAGCAATGTATGAATGGGATGCATGAATGGAATGTGAGTCTTATGTGTTAAATCAGCTGAGGGACTAGATATTTGAATGTCTTTGGAATGTCTTGGGGCTGAGCTCCACAGTCCGGCGGGGCTCAGCCCCAAGACATTCTGGGGGAGCGTCCTCCCACGGGTCACCACCTGTGAGAGGACATGGGTTGGGGTGGAGCCCCTGACAGACCGGACCTACGGTGCAGAAACTGACTTTTGGTACGTGGAATGTCACCTCTCTGGGGGGGAAGGAGCCGGAGCTTGTGCGGGAGGTGGAGCCTTACTGACTAGATATAGTCGGGCTCACTTCTGCACACAGCCTTGGCTCTGGAACCAAACTCCTGGATGGGCAGCTCAGAGCACGCAGCTTTCCTATAAGCGCTGGGAAGTGTCCTGTGGGCACCATCATGGGACTCTGGTATTACTGGACGACTTCAGTGCTCATGCTGGCAATGTTGGGGAAAGTTGGAGGGGGGTGATTGGGAGGAACAGCCTGCCTGATCTGAACCTGAGTGGTGCTTTGTTGTTGGACTCCTGTGTGAGGGGCACTGCACTGCTGGACTGTTGTCATTAGGATTCTATAGGAATAAATGATTGCACACATGAGCAGCTTCTACAAGAGATGTGTTATGTTTTGCAGGTTTAGTGTGTGTTTTTGTGGTTTAGTGTGTAGAGTTTTGCAAAAATAGCCTTGAATTTCACAGATAGTGCCTAAGCCATCAGAAAAACAATCATGGTTTCAGAGACAGAGCTTCAAGATTCACTGACAATGAAATAATGAATGCTGGGAGGTGTAAGCGGTGTGTTACAGCTGTCCCCAGCAGAGGGCGACACAGGACTGACGACAGATACGTGGTCAGGAAGAGTGGAGGAGACGAGAGGAGGAGGACTGGGGTGGATGAAGAGTGAGTAGAAGTCAAAACCCATATTTTACATTTGTTTCTTTTTTCTCAGGCGCTATTTCTGAATCTGGCTGCTATTTTTACAGGAAAACACAAAACCTCACAGCAAACCAGCTACACATGATATATCTGCCAAAACAAGCACCTCCTGAAGAACTCTGCAAACCCTTTTTAAAAACTTGTGTTTTTGCATCAACACACACACAGAAGAAGAACATTTGTACAAGAAAAAAGAAGAGAAAAAATAAAAATTAGGCAAAATCTTTTTTTGTGGGTCTGGCCACTTCATCTTCCTCCTCTATCCCTCTCTCTCCTCTTCCTCTGTCCTCTGGCCTCCGTTCTTCATTCCAGATGTTTCCCTGTGGTGTTTACAGTTTGGTCTGTGTGTGTGTGCATTAAAGTGTGTGTGACTCTCTTGTTAAATGTAGCAGCTAAAACTGTTAAAGGTTTCAGAGACAGAGCTTCAGGAGTCACTGTTGAGACGAGGCAGAACGAGAAGAACCAAGAAAACACTTGATTCAAGAAAATTCTGGTAACAGTTTGGTTATTGTTGGATTATCTAATCCCACAGGTGTTGTTTTTTTTTTTTTTTTTAATACTTTGCTACCCTCGTCACAGTGCAGGCAGAGTGGCCGAGCGGCCCTCTCTCCTTTAAGAAACGAGAATTAGCTGCTGTTTTCATGAACCTTTTCTCTTCTGTCTTCTGTGCAGAATCCTGAGAGAACTCATGGCTGTTTGACGGTTCCATGAAGAACCATCAACTTCTAAACAACCATTTTATTTAGTGGAGGGATCCTTAGGTGGGAAAAAAGGTTCTCTTTCACAGTTTCTCAAATGGGGGTACGCTTACCCCTGGAGGTACGTGGAGGAACTCCAGGGGGTACGTGAGATTTTTAAAAATTATACAATACGTAGATCCGACCAAGCAATCTGATTGATCAATCAGACGTTTAGAATGTGCTCAAATGAGCATGACAGCACGGCTAGCCGTGCGCAAATAAAAAAAAAAAAATACTGAATCAATCACTGAAAAGCCGCTGTTAACTTTGTTAGTCTGTATAATGGACCGGTTTGTCAATTTTGATTTCTTTGGCGACCTAAGTTTGGATAAACGGCTGAACGAGGAAGACAAGACAGAAGAGAAAAAGGAGAGATACGCGAGAGTGACGAGTGAAGAGCTGGATCAGCTGGAGAGTCAGGAAATGAAGCCGGTACGGCCCGATCAACGTCTTGGGCCGTCAAATGTCTACAACACTACCTGACAAACACCGGGCAAACAGCTGATTTCTCACCTGTAAGGAAAGAAGAGCTGAACAAGATCTCTGTGAATTTTATGGAGCTTTAATTTCTATAATAAAGAGAATGAGATGCCTCAGGAGTCAGCACCACGGACAGTACCTGCTGAGGCGGATTCAGCACCACGGACAGTACCTGCTGAGGCAGATTCAGCACCACGGACAGTACCTGTACGATTTTCCATGGAGATGTGCAGCTATAACTTTGTTCTTGTTATTAATGCGATAATGTTATCAGTTATTAATGAGTCTATTATTTAATTAACTGATTTAATGTCTCGAGACGCTGTTGCCATGGGTTACGGCAGCCAGCTGGGCAGCGGGCCGTGGCGCGGAGGAGGAGGAGCGAGGCTGAAGCTGGTCAAGATCCCCACGACCTGCAGGACACACACACACACACACACACACACACACACACACACACACACACACACACACACACACACCATGTACATGACTGAAACAACAGAGGTTTCAATGTTTCAAATCCCAGTTTCCCAGAGTGACGATTAATTTTTCCAGAAGAAAAGATCAATTTCCTGTCCGAGGCTCCACCTGTGCTGCCCCCTGCTGGCCGTGTCTCAGGCCTGCAGCTGATCCCCTCAGCAGATTCTACTCTGACATGGGATTCAGGAACAAGGAGATCGTGCTGATCTGAGCCCAGAATCAGCAGATTGTTTTCTTCTGAATCGGCCCAAGTCACAGCAACGTCTCTTCAGAGTCCAGATGCTGAGGAGGAGGTCGGGGTTCTGGACTCAAACCAGCAGGATTTCCTTCAGACTGGATCCCACAGGAGGAGGACAAACAGTTTCCACTGTTTTTTTTTTTTTTTTCTTGCAAAATTTCTCACTTTCTAATCTCAGAATTTTTGAGTTTTTTTCTCATACATTTGTGAGGTTTTCCCTCATAAATTTATGACTTTAATCTGACAGAATATCTAAGTTCCTTTTCTCAGAATATTACCTGCCTGCCTTCCTTGGCCCCGTATTTTTTTTCTGTACGGCGGCCCTGATAGGCTGTTGTAGAACACAGCCTGGGGAACTCTCCCAGGCACAGCTTACAGGACGTCCCAGCCGGGCCGGTACTGTCTGCTGCCACAGAGCTGGGAACACAGAGAGACACAACACACACATATTTACCTGACCTTAGCACACACTTGTATGTGTGTAGTTCACCAAAACACACACACACACAGACACACACAAAACTTTCTGCAGGACTGGGTGGCCTACATGTGGAGGGCGTGCGGCTCTGCTGCTCCTCTGGCTGTGGGCCTCGTTCACCAGAATCTAAACTTTCTTCTTAAATTAAAGTGAGGAATTTAAGAGAAAAATCTTGGATGCTGTCTTAGATGTAAGTGGTGAATTTATGAAAAAAAAAAAAAATTCAAATTTCAAAAATCAAAGCACCCTCAGCACCCCTACTTCCCGCGTCTCTCCTGCGACAGTCCTGAGTATGTGTGTGTGTGTGTGTGTGTGCTTGTTTGTTTGTTTGTTTTGGAGGAAATGGTGCTGCTCCCCCCAGCCGAGTCCCAACACTGACCTTCTAAGCACCTTAGCACGTTTGGTGTGTGTGTGTTTGGGTGATGGTGATGTCACCTGAGGGTGTGTTCCTTCCTCATAACTTCAGTCTCAAAGTTGTTTGTTGACTTTGCCCTTGGGTCTTTAGTTTATTTGAGTGGGTGTGCAACAAAGTAATAGGGGGTGCTCGCTTGTCCTTGATACCTCCAAGACCCTGGAGGTGGTTGTTGACGTCCCCTGGGAACAAACCACCATCCCTGCACTGGAAGTCAACAGCCGGTCTCAGTGTCATCATCGACCACAAACTCACCTTTAAGCCCCACACTGAAGCTATCCTTGCCAAATGTCCACAGCACCTGGACTTCCTCAGAAAACCATAACACTCCAGGTCAGCCAGTCCGTTCTCGACCAGCTTCCTACTGGTCCCTCATTGAATCCACCGTCACTGTGAACATAACAGCCTGGTTTGGAGCAGGGAGCAACATTCACACAGGATCAGCAGCAAGATCACTGGACAGGACCAGGAGCCACCAGGAGCATCTACAGGAAACCAACCAGGAGTGAAGGATCCCTGCTGGCCTTGGACTGCACACACACCCTGCTCAGCCATGACACGCCCCCCTCCCCAGGCCGCACATACAAATCCCTGACACTCAGAACCAGGCGGCCATGTTTTTAAGCTGTTTACGGTCTGACCTGTCATCAGTGGGTTCATCAACTCTGTGTCCCAGCTTTGCTCAAACCCACGAAACTTTATTGTAAGTTCTAGTGGAGATCCTGAGGTTTCCCAAGATCCCAAACATGAAATCCAGGGGAATGTGTCTAAAATGTGCACAGGACATGTAGATATTTTCTATGTGATGTGATTCTACAAACCAACGGCATCTTGGCTTTGAATATTTCCCTCAGCATCAGAGAGATGGAGCTTCAGCAGAGACACAACAGGGAGGAGACTCTGTTGTGTAACATGGACAAATCAGACATGTACACAGGTAGACCCAGGTGGTGTCCAAGCACCGGCCCTTCTGGCTCTTACTAGATAAGTGCCCTTTTTACAAGACAGTTGTTTATATTTCTTTTCTCTATTTTTTTTTTTTTTTTTTTAAGTTTAGTTTTAAATTTGGCCCATGGCATCATTCTCAATTAAAAGTGAGTTGTAATGCCCGACAGCTGCCCTTGAATTTTAACTCTGCAAGACCTCAGGAGCCCCACCCCTCCTGCTTGGACTGTCCCAGAGCGCCCAGCAAGATCCTCGTCTCTGTTTTATATTTATCACTTTATTACTTTGTTGGTCATCCTGCTGGAGACAGCCAGGGAACCAAAGTGCTTGTCCTGACCCTGACCCTGTTGTGACATTAAACCACAAGTAAACCATTTCAGGTGGACTACAGGCTGATAATTTGGAGGGTAGTGATCAACTGAAAATGTCCAGTTGTTAGAGGGAATTTCAGATATTCCAATATTTTGTTTTGTTAAGGTGACGGTTTGATGGAAGTTTGTTATGAGTAAGATTGGAGAAACGCTGAAGAGAAGAAATTAAAGTCAGTGAGGTTATGCCTTCGCCATCCTAGAAAAAAAAAAGAAAAAAACATATTTCCCCAGCATGACCAGTGCAGAGGAGCAGTCGGACTAGCGCCACCAGTGTACAGGCCGCCACCCTGTGGCCAAAAATATATTGCATCGCTGAAAGAATTAGATTTAGAGTGTAATGTCTCTTTATTGGATGACAGTGAAAACACGAAGTGGCAAAGGAAACTAAGAACAGCACAGTCATTTGAGTCTGTATCAGCTACAACTTTATAAAAAAGAACAAGGAACAAAACAAGTGATGTGATTTTTTTAAAAAATTCAGCAAAATAAATAAAATATATAAAATAAATGAGAGGTAAAAGAAGAGGGATCAAGAGAGCAGAGCAAACAGAATCATTTTTAAATTAAACAAAATTAACTTTGTTTAGATTGAAAATATGGATCCCTCCTCCTCTTTTAATAATATCATTTCTGTGTTTTTGGGTAAAATCACAATCAGGTTGATAGAAGAGAAGAGGATAAAACCAATATTTTTTGTGAACGTGTTACACCTCAACACACACAACACAACATGAAAACACCTGCAGTGTAACAAGGAGCCGTGGACAACTTGAGGAAATTATGAGAAACAAGTCACATTAAATTATAGAAGAGGAAACAATTCACAGCATGAAGAAGCTGATAATTTCACATCACTGACTCAAACAGGAACTGTATGAGGAGGAGTGACTGCACGTTCATTAGTACAAAGTTATAATACACCAAAATAATACAGAGGGAAAAGTAGATTTGAAATCCATCTGTGTCTCCCAGGTGGGAGGCGTGGTGTTCAGGTTTATATTATATTATTTATATTTAGACTTGGGACCCGACGGCTGTTTTTACCGAAGTACACTGGTTGGAAGGGCCCCCTGGGAATTTTTGCATAGAGCCCCAACAGACTCTAGAATCGCCTCTAAGAATGGGGAAGTGAAAGCAGAGCCTCGTGCTGCTCTGAATCCGCCGTGCCGCTCCCTCTGTGCTCAAAGTGCAGATTGTCCAGTTGACTCCAAAGTGTCCTGTGTTAGCAGCCGCTGTGTGGAAACAGGAAGTTGACTCTTTTTAATGGGAGTTGTGTGAAAGTGCTCAGCAGTCAGAAAGTGAACAGGAGAGCAGAGCAGAGACTGTGAAGCAGCTGGACTCCACTGGACTCCCCGCTCTCACTGCAGGTGAGGACAGGCCGCTCGGTGTGTGTGTGTGTGTGTGTGTGTGTGTGTGTGTGTGTGTCAAAAGTCAAAGTCAAAGTGCCTTTATTGTCATTATATTGTGAACAATACAATGAAATTAAAAGTGCTGCTCTGTTTGGTGATACGGGTAACACAACACAACATAACTGTGTGATTGAACCTGGTAGTCTGAGTTTTTAGTGATCTGTAGCGTCTCTCAGAGGGCAGCAGGTGGAACAGATGGTGACCAGGATGCGTACAGTCTGTGATGATGGTTGAGGCTCTGCTGAGATAGCAGCTACTGGCAATTTCATCAAGGGAGGGAAGAGAGCAGCCAATGATTTTTTGGGCAGTTTTTATTACCCTCTGCAGAGGCTTCCTGTCCATCACAGAGCAGCCAGCATGCCAAACTGTGATGCAGTATACCAGTATGCTCTCAATGGCAGAAGGGTAGAATACCACCAGCAGCTGAGTGTTCAGACCATCCCTTCTCAGGAACCTCAGGAAGTGCAGACGTTGTTGAGCCCTTTTTCACCGCAGCCGTGGTATTGACAGACCAGGTGAGGTTATTGGAGATGTGGATGCCAAGAAATTTGAAGTTTTGAACCCTTTCCACACATTTATCCTCTATGAATAGTGGAAGATGCTCCCTGCTGCGTTTCCTGAAATCAGTTATGAGTTCTTTAGTTTTTTTGTGTTTAGTTTTAGGTTGTTGGCTGAGCACCACCTCACTAGCCTATGCACTAAGCCTAGCATATGCAGACTCGTCTTCTCCTGATATGAGCCCTACTACTGTCGTGTCATCTGCAAATTTTATGATAGTGTTTGTGGAGTGTGCAGGTGTGCAGTCATGGGTGTTTAGTGAGTACAGAGTTGGGCCAGTGCTGAGTGTGATGCTGAGTGTGATGGTGGAGGAGAGATGGGGTCCAAGCTTGACAGTCTGTGTGCGGTTTGTTAAGAAGTCTTTAATCCAGGTGCAGGTGTGGGTGGGCAGGCCGAAGTCAGATAGTTTGCTGATCAGTATATTAGCGATGATCGTATTGAATGCAGAGCTATAATCAACGAATAGCATTCTCACATAGCTCCCACTATGTTCTAGATGGTCAAGCGCTGAGTGGAGAGCTATGGCAATAGCATCCTCTGTTGATCTGCCCTGCCTGTAGGCAAACTGATGCTGGTCGAAGGCTGGGGGAGACTGGTTAGGAGGTGTTTCAGTACCAGTCTCTCAAAGCACTTTGTGATAATGGGAGTCAATGCAACTGGCCTATAATTATTTAAACTGTCAATGGTGTGTTTCTTTGGGACAGGGATGATGACTGCTGATTTTAGGCAGGGTGGGACAATGGCTTGTGCTAGAGACAGGTTGAAGATGTTTGTGAAGACAGTGCAGAGCTGGTCAGCACATACCTTGAGCACCTTCCCAGGTACCCCATCGGGGCCAGCAGCCTTCCTTGGGTTCACCATAACAAGTGCACATTTCACTTCATGTTCCTGTAAAGTGAGTGCACAGGAGCCAGCGGCTGGTGGCGTTAGTGGGTCTGAGAAGTGTTTGCCTCAAAACGGGCGAAAAAACAGTTCAGTTCTTCCACCAGTGAGGCGTTTGTGTTGGTAAGTGTGGCGCTGCTGCCCTTGCAGTTGGAAATGTGCTGGATGCCCTGCCATACCCTTCTTGGATCGTTCCCCAAGAAGTGGTCATCCACCTTCTTCTTGTAGGCCCGTTTGGCGTTCCTGATGCCTCTCTTCAGGTCAGCCCAGGCAGTGCTGTACATGCTGGTGTCCCCTGACCTGAAGGCAGTGTCACGGGCCTTGAGGAGTGACTGTACCTCCTTTGTCATCCAGGGTTTTTGGTTAGGAAAAACCCTGATGCATTTCTCTACAGTCACATTGTCAATGCAGTGGGTGATATAACCTAATACAGTCTGTGATGCTCAAATAAGTCCCATATGGTGTCTGAAAAACAGTCTTGTAGCTGAGAGAGCGCTCCCTCAGGCCAGGCTCTGATGATCTTGGTGGCAGATGTTTGCTTTGTCTACTTTCGCTCTCTCAGTTCACTGTGTACCTCGCTCGACCATTTCTCTCTCACCACCCCTCCCCCACTCCCTCTTGCCTGTACAGACAGTAACCCTAGATGTGTGAAACTGTCTCTGTATAAAGAGTGCTCACAAAATATAATGTAGGCCATGTTTTCCTTAATTGAATACATAATTAGTCGTTTGGGCCGCTAGAGTAATGAGTTTGTGTGAAGGTGATTTCGGTGCATCATATTTTCCCTTCGCTGTGAGTCCCTGACCTTTAAGTAAGTAATCTCTTGTTTATTTACTTAGTTCTGTGAAAACTGAAATGTTGTTGTTTCAGATGTTAGATATTACATATCGGCCTGTGTTGCTAATATAATTACATAGAGACGGCAGTAGGTAAATCTATGTTTCCTTGTTGTATTTTCCTCCATGTTGATGCTGTTTGTGAGGATGTAGTTAGTTTCGTGCAGAAGGTGTGTGACTGTGACGCACTTTAAACCCTCAGGAGCGCACCTCGGCGCTGCGGGGGAAACTTTATAAGTCGGTTGCTGCCGAGTGAATAATTCTCCTTTCACCTCGCCAGTCACTGTCTGCGTTATTCTGTGTATTATTCTACTAGTCTACTGTGCATTAATCCCTGTATTAAGACAGTTTAAAATGTTTAGTGACGGAAATACATCGCTAAGTTGGAGTGGAATTTATATTACGTGTGTCGCCACAAGGGGGCACTGTGACCTTGATAATTCTGTCTGTTTATGCCTATAAGCTTTGAGGTGCACTGCACTGTCTGTTATTCCTGCCTGTTGACCAGTGGTGTTGTTATTCTGAGTGTAGACAATTTATATCCTTTATATTTTGTCATCAGAATAAGTAGTAACATTTTTTATTATCTTACTGTTGTACTGTTACTATTATGCAAATATGGCCGGTAATTTAAATGGCCTTGTTATTACAGAGATTTGAAGACAAACAAATATCCTTATTTGTTCCATAGACCACACCTGCCAAGGATGCACAAGTTTGTTGAATAAAGGGAAAGAAAAAGAGCTGCGTCCTGAGCAACACCACAGAGACTCTCACCTGGTCACACCTGAGCCAGCCACCATACTAACTGTCTCTGCTCACTAGGGCTGTAGTCAACCAAAGAAAATCTTGGTCGAGTAATGTCCTGAAATTTTGACCAAAAGTCGACTAACCAGGGGCCGGCGGGAATACAAAAAAAAAAAAAAAAATTACTATTTTTAGATTAATTAACTGGGCGGTAGCCTACCTGGTAGCCTTGTCCGCCTTAATGAATTCTAAATAAACATAAACAATTAGTATTTGCAGTATATTAAATTGTTTTGACCTGATTATTTTGCACTGAATGACACTCGAGTCGGTCGGCTCTGACAGCGCTGCATCATGTGCACCTACGCAACATCATAGCCTATGATTTCCAGAAATAGTACTATGTCAACTAGTAACATCAGAACAAGAACTGTTGAGGTATATGCAACATAATTTAGACAATTGTTTTTGTCATGTGTTATAATAATTGACCTTCCACTATTATTCCAGCCTGCACGGTGCGTGTCCTCGCACAGAGCGAGGCTGAACATCTGAGACGTGAACAGACTGGGGGAAGCTGCTGTTGTTGCAGGTGTGTGTGCCTGCAGTTATAAAACGATTAGTAGATTAAAACTTTGAAATGTGCCAATTCTGATATGTTTATACTCCAAACTGACGGAGCAACCTAATGCAGACATGTTAGCATGCCGTTTTTAGGTGCTATGCCATGTTGGTTGTTGAGCCGTGATACGCAAAGTTTACATTCTACTTTTTTTCCATCTATTTTGGTAAAATGCTGCCACACTGACGACGTCTTTGACATGGTAAAGGACTAAATGTTCATTAAACGTTCTTAATTAAGCAAATATTCGGAAAACCAGGCCTAATTTTTTCTTCAGTTCAGAACATACGGGCCTACCTGTCTGTCTCCAGTGGGTTGGGCTAATCCAAAACTGTGAAAACAAGGGGGGTGTTCTGAAGACAGACTGTTACCTGTGAAACAGGAAGTTCTGAAAACACCCCCATCAGCACCTAATGCTTTACTCCTGATAAAATTAACACGGCAAATAATCGACCAATCAGATTTTGGTCGACCAAGAACATATCGACCAATAAATCGACCAGTTGACTAACAGACTACAAGGCAAGGCAAGTTTATTTGTATAGCACAATTCAACACAAGGTAATTCAAAGTGCTTTACAGAGACATTAAAAGCAACAAGACACAATTTAAATCAATAAAACTAGAGAAATAGAAATAGGAGATAGAAATTGAGAAAGATAGTGATAATAAAATATAGTAACATGAAATAAAAACAGGCTCCTGTTCCTGCTCAATACATTGCATCTAAAAGCACTGCATACACAGTCATTATAGTTAAACTATAGAACATTTGTATAGCTGCCTGAGCGATACGACCAAGGGCCCAGGGCGTGATAGGCCTTATCACCCCCGCGGCTCCCTGCCACCAAAAAGTGCTCTTAGACAACATTTATGTTTAATTTCAAAACTGGCTCTGTCAGAGATTTCAGCTAGGATCTCTTGTCCCTGGCTCTGAACCATCTTGAATTTGATTGGTTGGGTCTGTTTTTTAATGAGTGTATAAGACATCCCCCTTAATAATACACCCAATGCACGCCCACTATTTGCTCTTGAGTCCTTCACTCAGAGTCTTACAGGTTCCACACACTGGTCTTATTCAGATCTTAATGACTCTAAAGATCCATCACAGGATGTCTCCCTTCTAGATCTGAATTCACAGCACGCTCGTCAGCCCTAATGCTCACCGTACCAAGGTTACTGGCAGAGCACAGCAAGCGCTAGTGTGCTGAATCAAGTACGCATGTGTGAAGGTTTGAGGCTGAACTTATGAGGAAGTAATGTCACAGATCAGAAGTACACACTCACACACACACACGCACGCACGCACGCACGCACGCACGCACGCACACACACACACACACACACACACACACACAGGACTGTTGCAGGAGAGTCAGCAGCGTCTTCTCTCTCTGTGTTTCCTCTCCAGATGAAACTGAAAAAAACGGATTTCCGTGTTTTCACATCTTAAAGCCCCGCTAACTGAACCTGATACAGGAAGCGACATACAAACACATTTCTTCCTAGTTTTGTTTTCCTATCTACAATTAAAATTTTTTGCCAGTGATCCAGTGATTTCTTACAGAAGTGTATCGCTGCCACACCAAAAAAAGAAAAATGTATTAGTATCACGTTATTACATGAAAAGTATATTAATGTTTTTCGCGTTATAACAATATATGATTTATCACGTAAGAAAATGAAAAGTTTCACGTTATGAATTCCCAAAATGTGAAATGTGGTCTGACAGCTTGCATCAACTTGGCTGAAGTTCCTTTTTTCTGCTGTCGACACACCAAGAGAGGAAATATTATGACCTGTTGTTTCATCTGATATATTATTTTTTACCCAACTATCAGCTACTGTTTCAGTACTAACCGTTTGTAACCTGAGCATCTGCATCTTAAAAAACAAACAAGAGGTTGTTAGAAAACTATCAAGAAATCAGTTCTCAGTTACATGAAACATATCTTTGAAAACTGGTTTAAAATGTTGTACACAAAGAAATCAGAACATGAGCAGAACAATCGTCAGAGAATTATTTAAAAAAAAAAAAGGTACTAGACAACAATTTATTTTTATTATAGATGCACATGTAAAATTAAATGACAAGAAAATGACAGGGAATTTTGTTGAGATGATGAAATGAAACTTTTCTGCCTGTCAGTTGTTGTCAGTCCATGTGTGAAGAGTCCCAGAGGATTCAAAGTCCTCTGTAGATGAAGCTGCTCAGTGGGTTTGATGTAAAGGGCGGCTGCTCTGAGTGTTACGTCCACTCTGTATATGTGACATGGTGCTGACAGGAAGACAGCACACATCCTGTCATGGAAAGCTTGTTGTCATCAATCAGCCGCTGTGTTTGTGTCAAGGTGTTGGCTCTGCTATGGAACCGGCTGGGAAGAGAGAGAGGAGGTTCCCCGCCTCTAGAACCACTCTGTCTGGAGAACATGACAGCCAGACCAAAGCTCAGAGGTAAGACGAGGATCTCTGACTGTCCATGACTGTTCTCCATCTCAGAGCTCAGCAGGCAAATCAGCACAGCAGCATTATTCACAGGAACAGCTCTGTGTGTGTTGTGTTGAAGGCCTGAACCTGAACCTGAACCTGGACCTGGACCTGAGCCGAGCTGTGTGTCCATGAAGAGTGACCAGTCTATGGATCGACCTATTGACTTCAAAGATGGATAGCACTCTGTGGATCATGGGTAATTATATCAAAGTGATGATAAAACAGATTCACAGTCATTACATACAGAATTGGTTCCAACCTTCAGACTCTGTTGACTTTTAATGTGTGTGTGTGTGTGTGTGTGTGTGTGTGTGTGTGTGTGTGTGTGTGTGTGTGTGTGTGTGTCCTCCACAGAGTCCACCAGCAGAGCTCAGAGGTTCCCAGTGCTCAGTCTGCCCAGCAGCATCAAACAGACCTGGCCTCCATATTTATGGTGTGTAAATGTTCTTCTGCAGTATTGAGTGAGTCTATCCACATCTACAGTCACCCGGCGAATAGAAGAAATGGGGGATAATGTACATGCCCAGCTGAAGGAGAAAGCTAAAGATTTTGTGTTTTTTTTTTCATTGACATGAGGGCAATGACGTGCAGGACACATCACAACTGCTGATTTCTATTCAGGGAGTTAGTTCAAACTTTGAAGTGTCCGAGAAGTTGGCGGCTCTCCACAGTCTCACAGATACTACAATGGGAGGATATTTTTGGTAAAGTACGCCAAACGATGGAAGAGTTGGGTCTAGACTGGTCTAAGCTGGCTAGCATCACAACGGACGCCCTCCCACTACAAGTCCACTGCCTGATTCACCAGCAAGCACTGTGCTGCAAAGTTCTGAGGTGGGAATCTGTCATGAAGGTGGTTGTGTCCTCATTTAACTTCATCAGAGCAAACGGACTGAAACACAGGCAGTTCCAAGCCTTTCTCTCTGAGCTACAGACAGCCCACGGAGACATGCTTTACCACACCAAAGTCCGAAGCGTTTTTGTGACCTGCTATCCGAAACCAATGCCTTTCTCCTGACAAAGGGAAAGAAGGAATATAAGGAATAAATGCCAGAAGAGACATTTAAACAGTGAATTAAAAGCTTACTATATATATAGGAACCTTGAATGAATAGGTTACTATATAACAGTGAATTAAAAGGTTACTATATATATAGTGATCATTTAATTCACTGTTTAAATATCAGATAATGTGTGATATGCATGTGCATGTGGTCAACAGGCAGGAATAACAGACAGTGCAGTGCACCTCAAAGCTTATAGGCATAAACAGGCAGAATTATCCAGGTCACAGTTTTCTGTGTAAACAGAATAATTCAAAGAACTTGTAACTGACTTTTTTTCTTGTCTTTGTGTGTGTAATCAACTTGTGAATTTTTATAGTGATATCTGAAAGTAAAATTTTGATCCTTTTCCCCTGTGTGTTAAAAACAGTGTTTTTTGGTAATATGTGGTCATAAATAGGTGATTTTCAAAACTTTCCACCAATAGGATTTCCTGGGACTTTTTTTCCCCTCACTCAGGACAAACTGAGGATACAGAATCAGTTGAGTTTTTTCTCTTGCAATTTGTCCTAGGTTTTTTCATAAAATGACTGGACTAAAATAAGAATATTCCAGAACCCTTTTACTGCCGACATTAATGACACCCTGCTTTCTCTTCAATTTGAACTGGCAGAGTTGCAGACCTGTGATCTGCTGAAAGACGGATTCAGCCCCAACTGTCTCATTGAGTACTATGCTGCCCTCCCAAATGAGACCTACCCCAACATAAGAAAGCACGCAATGAAGATGTCCACAGTTTTTGGGAGCACATATATCTGTGAGCAAACTTTTTCACACATGAAGCTGATAAAAAACCCACTGAGATCAAAGCTCACAGATCAACACCTGCATCAGTCTCTGAGACTGGATGTCACTGGAATGGAACCTGACATCCATCTTCTCACCAGTCAGAAGCAAGCCCACAGCTCACACTGATATGGTAAGCCTGCTGATTTCAATTGCAATGAATATTAAAAAATGTCATTATAGTAATGTTTTTTTTTTATAGGCAGCATGTTCCTTGAATAGTGATGTCACAGACAAAATTACACTGCAGTATGTCATCTGCTGATGGGCTGTTTGTTTTTATCTGCCATCCCTGAAGGGCCTGCATGCTTCCAGGATCACCCTGAAATAAGTAGGAGAGATTGTGGTTGACTGCTCCCACCCTGGAGGCAGGATCCGCATCCTCACAGGATTACAATTATCAATAA
Source organism: Myripristis murdjan (assembly GCF_902150065.1). Lineage (NCBI taxonomy): Eukaryota > Metazoa > Chordata > Actinopteri > Holocentriformes > Holocentridae > Myripristis > Myripristis murdjan. The sequence goes on along the minus strand of NC_044003.1, from coordinate 1,131,366 downwards.
TAACAATACAGTTATTCTGGACTAATGTTATTAGTTATGGGATTTTATATCATGCCATCAGTTTGTGTTGTTATTTTCTATAAAATAAATGGGGTATCTGTGGTACTTCAAATATATACATGTGAAGACTTTTTTTTTTTTTTTTTTTTTTTTTACTTTTTTTTGCAAATCAACAGGTGGCGCCAAAGCCAAATGAAGGGCAGCTGCAACAAATGATCATTATAATCTCCACAATAATACTGGTTGTCAGCCTGGCCCGTATCATTTCCTGTTATAGACTGACCCCGCCCCCCCATCACAGAAAGGAAAGCTGATGTGCCCCCCACCTAAAAAAGTTTGGGGACCCCTGATTTACACCTTCCTGTTTGCTAAGTTGGAGTGGAATTTATATTACGTGTGTCGCCACAAGGGGGCACTGTGACCTGGATAATTCTGCCTGTTTATGCCTATAAGCTTTGAGGTGCACTGCACTGCCTGTTATTCCTGCCTGTAGAGAATTTATATCCTTGACATTTTGTCATCAGAATAAGTAGTAACATTCCCATTGGATCAGGGAGGCCACTGAGATCAGGAAGCGAGGCCCGAGGACCATCAACAGGGACGAGGGAGCATATATGCTCTCCCACACCTGGAGCGGCATCCTGCAGGGGGCGAACGGTCAGCAGAAAACAACAGCTGATAAAGATGCGACACACCAACAGCAAGTGACACTCTGATGAAGGCGGAAGTCAAACACCGAAACATGTCAGGTAAATAAACCATATATGTCTGTGAAAAAAGAAAACATATAAAAGATCTCAGTAAGAGAAGACATAATGAACTCAATCCAACAGTAACATTTTTTATTATCTTACTGTTGTACTGTTAGTATTATGCAAATATGGCCTGTAATTTAAATGGCCTTGTTATTACAGAGATTTGAAGACAAACATATATCCTTATTTGTTCCATAGACCACACCTGCCAAGGATGCACAAGTTTGTTGAGTAAAGGGAAAGAAAAAGAGCTGCGTTCTTCGTCCTGAGCGACACCACAGAGACTCACCTGGTCACACCTGAGCCAGCCACCATACTAACTGTCTCTGCTCACCGTACCAAGGTTACCATCAGAGCACAGCAAGGGCTACTGTGCTGAATCAAGTACGCATGTGTGAAGGTTTGAGGCTGAAGTTATGAGGAAGTGATGTCATAGATCAGAAGTACACACAGACACACACACACATACACACACACACACACACACACACATACACATACACATACACACACGCTCAGGACTGTCGCAGGAGAGTCAGCAGTGTCTTCTCTCTCTGTGTTTCCTCTCCAGGTGAAGCTGAAAGTCTCTTGGATTTGATGTGGATGTGACTCAGCAGGTAAAGAGCCGACCAGGGATCATTAGAGATGTTTGATGAACAGGCTCCTACATTGTGTTTCAGAGCTGGACGACTGAGAGCAGACTGGGACCACAAGATCTGTCAAAACCGGATTTCTATGTACAGAGGAAACGTGGAAACATTTAAAAAAGCCCCGCTAACTGAACCTGATACAGGAAGCGACATACCAACACATTTCTTCCTAGTTTTCTTTTCCTATCTACAGTTTTAATTTTTTGTCAGTGATCCAGTGATTTATTACAGAAGCGTATCGCTGCCACGCCAGAAAAAGAAAAACGTATTAGTACCACGTTATTATATGAAAAGTTTATTGATGTTTGTCGCGTTATAACAAGATATTTTCATGTTTTAGCGAGACACTTTTCTTGTTATAACAATATATGATTTATCACGTTAGAATGTGAAAAGTGTCTCGTCATAACATCCCTAAATGTGAAATGTGACCTGGCTCTGAGTTCCTGCAGTCTCTAGTTCCTGGCCATGTGCCAGGGGGGTTTGCACACGGAGCAACAGCTGCCGTTAAATTGTGTTCAGGAGGCGTTTCCTTCTGCTGCTGACAGGCTCAGACACACACCTCCACTTTACATCCTGCTGGGCTTCATCATTCTGGCTGGGAAGGTTTGGTGAATCTGGAGGCGACTTCTCTTATTTTTGCCTGTGAACAGAAAAATGGAAGAGAATGATGCTGCATCTGGCTCACTTCACCTCTGATCTCTGACACTGAGAACAAAATCAGCTTTGTCTAAACTGTTGTAGTTGTCATGTTTTAGTGGTGAACAGAGTCACAGTCAGGCAGATTGTGATCTGAACTCATTTCACTGATGAAAAATGCAGCAAACGGCCGGTCTGACAGCTTGCATCAACTTGGCTGAAGTTCCTTTTTTCTGCTGTCGACACTCCAAGAGAGGAAATATTATGACCTGTTGTTTCACCTGATATATTATTTTTTACCCAACGATCACCTACTGTTTCAGTACTAACTGTTTGTATCCTGAGCATCTGCATCTTAAAAAAAAATAATAATAATAACAAGGGATAAAAAGGTTGATTAGAAAAAAATCAGTACTCAGTTAAATGAAACATATCTTTGAAAACTGGTTTAAAATGTTGTACACAAAGAAATCAGAAAATGAAAAGAACAATCATCAGGGAATTATTAGCAAAAGGTACAAGACAACAATTTATATTTATTATAGATGCACATGTAAAATCAAATGACAAGAAAATGACAGGGATTTTTTTTTAGTTGATGAAATGAAACTTTTCTGCCTGTCAGTTGTTGTCAGTCCATGTGTGAAGAGTCCCAGAGGATTCAAAGTCCTCTGTAGATGAAGCTGCTCAGTGGGTTTGATGTAAAGGGCGGCTGCTCTGAGTGTTACGTCCACTCTGTATATGTGACATGGTGCTGACAGGAAGACAGCACACATCCTGTCATGGAAAGCTTGTTGTCATCAATCAGCCGCTGTGTTTGTGTCAAGGTGTTGGCTCTGCTATGGAACCGGCTGGGAAGAGAGAGAGGAGGTTCCCCGCCTCTAGAACCACTCTGTCTGGAGAACATGACAGCCAGACCAAAGCTCAGAGGTAAGACGAGGATCTCTGACTGTCCATGACTGTTCTCCATCTCAGAGCTCAGCAGGCAAATCAGCACAGCAGCATTATTCACAGGAAAAGCTCTGTGTGTGTTGTGTTGAAGGACTGAACCTGAACCTGAACCTGGACCTGGACCTGAACCTGGACCTGAGCCCAGCTGTGTGTCCATGACAAGTGACTGGTCTTTGGATCGCCATATAAAATTTACAAGTAAAGATGCTTCTGAGAAAACGTAAGTCATTATCATCTCAGCATGTCACCATCACTAAGAGAGTAAAATGTTCTTTATAAACCCACGAGCGTCACTGTGTTGCGCGCGCGCGTGTGTGTGTGTGTGTGTGTGTGTGTGTGTGTGTGTGTGTGTGTGTGTGTGTGTGTCCTCCACAGAGTCCACCAGCAGAGCTCAGAGGTTCCCAGTGCTCAGTCTGCCCAGCAGCATCAAACAGACCTGGCCTCCATATTTATGGTGTGTAAATGTACAACAACATACCAACTGAAAAACAACCATTCTGCTCAGAATCGTCTCCGTGCTGCTCTCTTTACATCTTTCAGCCTCTTTGACGTGGATTTGATTTTTTGTTTTGTGTCCAGATTTTAATGTGGAAGTCTGATTCTTTGATTTTTCTGTTGCAGCTGCTGGAGGAGAACATGGTCACCTTTGTGAAGAAGGAGCTGAAAAACCTCCAGAGGTCTCTGAGGCCAGATTACCCAGAATGCTCAGAGAGGCAGAGGGAGGATGAGGAGGTGTTGGACGGTGAGGAGGAAGAGCAGAGGTGGAGCAGCAGAGAGGCTTTTCTGCAGATCACACTGCACTTCCTGAGGAGAATGAAGCAGGAGGAGCTGGCTGAGCGTCTGCAGAGCAGTAAGAGGCTTTCAACTCCTTTAACAGGATGGAAAGGAGGAATGATGGGAAAATGGAAATGTTTGTATTTCTACCCTCTGCTGTAAATACAGACATTTCTAAAACAAGAAGGGAAATGAGCTCAATCCCCACAGATAACCTGGTTAAAGTATTGATTTGTAATATTTGTGTAAAAAGCTGAACACAAAGTTCACATGAAAACTGTTGCTTCTCACATTTGGCTGCACACAGTCAGGACTCGTTTTTCCACCAGCAGTTATGAGCTAAATCGATGATTTTAAGATGACCCCTCTTTTTCAAGACCTTTTTTTTTTTTTTAAAAAAAATAGGCTACTTTTTATATGGACAAAATCTTGTTTGAATACTAAAAGGTCTTAACAGCTTTTTTGTTTTCAACATTGAATAAAGCGGTGCTATATTGTTAAAATTCATCAATAAAGTGCATTTTCATCATTTTCATATTTTTCTAGTTCACAAAAATCACATTTTAAGCCATTTTGAAATCAATGAATGACATTTTATTTTAATCTGAAAAACACCGGCGTTACCAAGGCAACGCGCTTCATGCAACCTGATGACTCCCGGGTTCTCGGCCTCAAAGAAGTCACACCGTGGGTGGTGGTTCATAGATCCCGGAAGTGCAAATTTAATCGATATTCTGAAAAAAAGATCTGATTATTAGCCATAACGTTGTAACCATCCAAGGCAGACTTACCACGAGCTATGAGGATGTGTAACGATGGCATGTGCTTCAACCGAGTCCACAAGTCCCGTATAATATCAACTTTATTTTAAGAAAACACGTTTTATTTGTGATATCATATCACGGAGAAGCACTAAATTACCCATAATCCTAGTGTTTATCAGCGACGTGTCTGAATCGACAGCTTTCATCAATAAAGTCAATAAAATCTAATAAAGTGCATGAAAGTTGATAATATGCTGATATGTTACACCATTGAATACAACCCTTTCAGTCAGCGAAACAGAGCGGGTGGAAAAACCGTGGAAACACGTCAAAATAGCACTAAAGATTTATATATATATTTTTTTTTTCATAACACATCTTTACTCGTGATATAAACATAGGCTACATAGGTTAAGGTTATGCTTTTGCTGTTGAAAAACTACCGTATGTATGTTTTCTAAACCTAATTTCAAAACTTTTAGCCTAACCCAGAAGAGGGGTACCAGAACTACAATTTGTGCAGAGTTGCAACACACAGAGGTGTCCTGCGCCATAGGTTTTGTAGTTCTAACATGTTATGTCAGTGGCACCCCCTATTGGTTTGCCATTTGGGCATACCTTGGCTTGTCAGACTACATCTCTCTGATAATGACACCATCCTATAGACCTAATTGTCTTTTGTTGTTCATACTTTTAGTCTTTTAATCTTGTGCCTTGCTGCTTTTATGAGTTTTAGTGTCAAACTCAATTTCCTTGTAGAAATGACAATGACAATAAACTTCCTATGTACAGCAGGATGTCATCTGCATGTAGTGAGATTTTTCTTATTATATCTTTTGTACTGTATCCATGTACGTGGGGATCGGTAATGACTTGAGCAAGAGGCTCAAGGGCCAAAGCAAAAATCATTGATAAGGAGATAAGGAACAGCCTTATTCTCATGCATCTGTGAAGTTGAAATGATTGAGAAAGAATCTTATATTAGTGACGACTCTAGCACAAGGCTCATGATGGAGCATTTTTAGCCATTTTTCAAATTGTTCGCCATCATCATATCTTCTCGGGGCTGCAAAGAGATAAGGCCATTCCAATTGCTTGAAAGCATTCTCTGTGTCTAGAGAGAGGACAGGCTGATCATTTGTCCTCTTGTTCTGAGTAAATTTTATTGAAAAGGTGTCTTGTATTGTTGTTATTGTAGCTGTTTTCAGCTGGCTGGGACTGGATCTGTGTTATCCGTGTCAAAACGGGCATAGAAGAGATTTAGCTCCTCAGCCAAGGTGGCACAGCAGGTTTCTGAGGGAGATGTAGTTCTCTTATATTCTGTGACTGCCTTGATGCCCTCCCACACCTGCCTGGGGTTTGTAGAGTCAATAAATTTGGCTTCAGTGCAGCTCCTGTAGCTGTCCTTGGCAGATTTGATGCCTTTCCTCAGGGCAGACCTGGCTGTGCTGTAGGCATTGGTGTCCCCAGACCTGAACACCACATCCCTAGCTTTAATTAGTTGAAGTGTTTAATGTATCATCCACAACTGTTTTCTTTTCTTCCTCACAGCATGGAAAGATACAATGCATCCTCTCAAATAATCAGATCAGAACTTCCCATAATATTGAGGGAGATGTTTCAGAAAGGTTCTTCATTTCCAAGAAAAATGAGATTTGTTCTTTAATATACATATTGAACTCTGGCTCCTTTAGCAGTTGTGGATCAAGTCTCCATGTTTTTTCAGGCTAAGTCAAATTATCTAAATTTAAAGAAGGTCTGAAATTACTATATTGTAATATTTTATGTTACCAGTCTATGGCAACAATTTGGCATCCATCAAGGAGTAGTCAATTCGAGTGTACACATTAGGCTTTTTCTTGTGGGTGGAAAATCCTCAAGATTTCAACAAAATTGGAATGTTTTTAAAGTATTCCCTCATGAAAATGCTAGAGTTGGAGGTTGGTGCTCTACAAGATGACGAATGGTCCAGATGTGGGTCTTCAACAAGATTTCTTTTCTTATTAAACTGGTCTGTGAAATGTCAGGAATCTGAACTAGAACATGTTTGTAAAATAAGGGCAAATCCATGGGCAAAGAGAACATTTGCCCTACTATCTCCCTCTGCCGACCCCTATGTGCGACCCCTCTAAGAATGAAAAAACAATGAGCTATAGGTCTACCATTGGCTGTCTACAAGACATCGTCATTAGTCTCTCCATTAACAAGACATGTTATGTTAGACGGTTAAACAATAAATAAATAAAAAATATATACACATTAAGTGACTAAATGCTATGGCATTATCCAGAGTACCTTGCACTATTTTACCACCAAATTCTAATCCCAGCATTTGCAGCATTGTCATCAAAGGATCTTCTGTATCCTCTTTGCCTGTGCCACAATGAAGCTTGGGGAACTTGCAGGCTTTCCTTCGGTCAGTAAACACAGTCTCAGTGCCTTTGAATGTCACTCTCAGCTTCACTGCATACAAGATACCAAACTCCTGGCTTGTCCTGAGGCATCCCTGTGCTCTGTTAAATGCTGCTCTGCATTTTGTGACCTCAGGAGTGACAGCACATCTTTGAGAAGCTGTGACACAAATATATTTGTCTAAGGACCTTTCTCAGTCCTTTTCTGCAGCATTGTAATGTGCACATTTTGTACTCTAGACTGCCTTTCAAGAGCCGTACTCTTGTCTGTGAGTTGAGTCAACTCTGTGCATAAATGTTTCCCCTCTGATTGCAGCTTGGTTATTGTATTTGAAAAGTGCATGGCTGCACGTTCCAGCTCTGTAATGGTGAAGCCGTGTTGGTCACTGGATGTTTACAAGGCCTGGATGGGGCTCTGAGTTTCAGTCTTAAGAGCAGACAGTTCTCCTCTAATCATGGAGAGTATCAAATTTATGTCAAATCTTGATCTTGGTGGTTTGCAGATCAGCAGGTAGTGCAGTGATGGCCTCTAGAATAGTGGCATCAGCTGTTTCATAGCTATCTTCAGGAGAGTCCAGGGCGGCAGGGTCCCTTTCTCTCAGCTTCTTGTCCTTTGAGGAATGCATCCTCAAACTTGCCTTCATCCTGGCCTCGTGTGCATAAATGATGTCTGGGCTGTTCCCTATGATATATAGTGGCCTGACATGTACTGGGAATTGGCAAAATGTTAAATTAATGCCAAATGTAATGAAAATTTACAGGAGCTACTGGGGAGCGCAACCCTCCGACTCATTGCTAAATAGTGTCTCCTCAATTCCAAAAAAATTATCCTCCATTTGCCACTGGGACCACAAAAGCTGGAAAATAGAGCCCACGTTTAAAAATACCAGAATTAATCTGTAACCATGTCATTGAATTGTTGGTATGGAAGTTAATGCAGAACAATTAAAATAGCCTTTGCCAACAATTGAAAATGGTATATATACACATTTACCATGAAATATTCACATTTCTCACATTTAGTAGAGAATCCATTTTGTTCATGATTTGTCTCATTTTTTTTTTTTTCAGGAACTCTCGCAGGGTGCCAACGTGAACTCAGATCTAACCTGAAGAAGAAGTGTGAGTGTGTGTTTGAGGGGATTGCTAAAGCAGGAAACCCAACACCTCTGAATCAGATCTACACAGAGCTGTACATCACAGAGGGAGAGAGTGGAGATCTCAATGAGGAACATGAGGTCAGACAGATTGAAAGAGCATCCAGGAAACCAGCCAGACCAGAAACACCAATCAAATGTGAAGACATCTTTAAACCTTTACCTGGAAGAGATCGACCAATCAGAACAGTGATGACAAAGGGAGTGGCTGGCATTGGGAAAACAGTCTTAACACAGAAGTTCACTCTGGACTGGGCTGAACACAAAGCCAACCAGCATGTCCACTTCACATTTCCATTCTCTTTCAGAGAGCTGAATCTGCTGAGAGGGAAAAAGTTGAGCTTGGTGGAACTTCTTCATCACTTCTTCACTGAGACCAAAGAAGCAGGAATCAGCAGGTTTGAGCAGTTCCAGGTTGTGTTGATCTTTGACGGTCTGGATGAGTGTCGACTTCCTCTGGACTTCAAGAACAACCAGATCCTGACTGATGTCACAGAGTCCACCTCAGTGGACGTTCTGCTGACAAACCTCATCAAGGGGAACCTGCTTCCCTCTGCTCGCCTCTGGATAACCTCACGACCCGCAGCAGCCAATCAGATCCCTCCTGAGTGTGTTGACATGGTGACAGAGGTGAGAGGCTTCACTGACCCACAGAAGGAGGAATACTTCAGGAAGAGATTCAGAGATAAGAAGCAGGCCAGCAGAATCATCTCCCACATCAAGACGTCACGAAGCCTCCACATCATGTGCCACATCCCAGTCTTCTGCTGGATCACTGCTACAGTTCTGGATGACGTGTTGAAAACCAGTGAGGGAGGAGACCTGCCCAAGACCCTGACTGAGATGTACATCCACTTCCTGTTGGTTCAGTCCAAATTGCAGAACATCAAGTATCATGGGAGAGCTGAGACAGATCCACACTGGACTCCAGAGACCAGGGAGATGATCCTGTCTCTGGGAAAACTGGCTTTTGAGCAGCTGGAGAAAGGCAACCTGATCTTCTATGAAGCAGACCTGGCAGAGTTTGGCATTGATATCAGAGCAGCCTCAGTGTACTCAGGAGTGTTCACACAGATCTTTAAAGAGGAGCGTGGGCTGTACCAGGAGAAGGTTTTCTGCTTCGTCCATCTGAGCGTTCAGGAGTTTCTGGCTGCTGTTCATGTCTTTGTGACATTCATCAACTCTGGAGTCAATCTGCTGTCAGAAGGACAATCAACCTCCCAACTAAAACACCTCTACCAGAGTGCTGTGGACAAGGCCTTACAGAGTCCAAATGGACACCTGGACTTGTTCCTGCGCTTCCTCTTAGGTCTTTCACTGCCAACAAATCAGACTCTCCTACGAGGCCTGCTGACACAGACAGGACGTGGCTCACAGACCAATCAGGAAACAGTCCAGTTCATCAAGGAGAAGATCAGGGACAGTCCCTCTCCACAGAGAAGCATCAACCTGTTCCACTGTCTGAATGAGCTGAATGACCATTCTCTGGTGGAGGAGATCCAACAGTACCTGAGTTCAGGACGTCTCTCCACAGACAAACTGTCCCCTGCTCAGTGGTCAGCTCTGGTCTTCATCTTATTGACATCAGAAGAAGATCTGGAGGTGTTTGACCTGAAGAAATACTCTGCTTCAGAGGAGGCTCTTCTGGGGCTGCTGCCACTGGTCAAAGCCTCCAAGAAATCTGTGTAGGTCCATAGATAACTGGACATATTTAAGACATAACCTGGTGTTTTGTATACATAAGAATAAGTAAGTAAATAATGTGTTCATCTCTACCTCTTTTTCAGGCTGAGTGTGTGTAATCTGTCAGAGAGAAGCTGTGCAGCTCTGGCCTCAGTTCTCTGCTCCCAGTCCTCTAGTGTGAGAGAGCTGGACCTGAGTGACAACCAGCTGCAGGATTCAGGAGTGAAGCTGCTCTCTGCTGGACTGGAGAGTCCACACTGTAGACTGGAGACTGTCAGGTAATGTCCATTTACAGTGATTGACTGGTTTGTCACATTTCACACTAAGGTCCATTCACTCAAAGCAGTTTCTTTCAGCTCAGTAATCCTGAATCTGCAAAGTGTAACCATGTAAGATCCTTATCAGGATTATCTGTTTAGTGTTTTTTTCTTCATCCCTTCTTGCCCTGCTGTGAAACAGAGGCCTGTACATCACCGTGTCGGTCGCTCAGCACTTAGGTCCAGAGCAGCAAATCTTCAAAGCTTTAAGGTGGATCACCATGGAACTTGGTGACAACATTCATGTTGTCAATAAAATAAAAATGTCCTAGTTTTTGTGATAGCAGGAAAATGTTTCCAAAAGTGTCTGTTCTAATTCTCCAAAACAAAATAAAGTGCTAAATCAGATTGGCTGTTTTCAAAGCTGAAATCTCAGCAGCCGCTGCTATTGATCAACTGCACTTGAGCCCCCACTACTGAGTTACGATCATTTGCACCACCAAGGAAAATAATACATATTACTTAACCGTCTTATTATGTTTGCTGTCAATTTGACCCCAGCCAATGTTTACCATCTCTAAATAAATGATTAACATCTTTTTTTTTTTTTTTGTTTCATATTTAATGACTTTTCCTAATGTAATGGGCACTACTGGGTAAAGATGAAATTGACATGATGATATGTTTTCAATGTCCTGTACACACTTTGTAACACATCGGTTATAAATAACAAAAATCTGTACATAGAAATAATATAAAGCCATCAAAACACCAAAAATTAATATTTCTTTCCAATTTTAGATCAATCAGTGAGATTTTATGGTGATTTGCATATTCTTCCGTATTCGCGTAATAGGAATACTTGATGTTTAAGTGGGGGTGGGGTGGAGTTATGTTTTATTTACAGGGCTATTTAGGTCGTCAACAAAGAAAAATAAAGTACCTGACACATAAACTTTGGTAACAATTTTAGTTATAATAATTTTGTGGAAATTTAAACTGCAGGGGTCAAATTGACCCCAAACATAAAAGATGTTCAAAAATGTGAACATAACATGAGGGTTAAATGTTTAAATCTCACTTTACATGCAGCTTCATGTCACTGATCAGATTCCTAACCTGTGTAGGTTTTTGTGAAAACACAAAGCAGATGATGTGGTGGACTGATTGTGTTTGTGATGGTGTGCAGGCTGTCAGGCTGTCTGCTCACACAGGAAGGCTGTGCTTCTCTGGCCTCAGCTCTGAGCTCCAACCCCTCCCATCTGAGAGAGCTGGACCTGAGCTACAATCATCCAGGAGACTCAGGAGTGAAGCTTCTCTCTGCTGGACTGGAGGATCCAACCTGGAGACTGGAGGCTCTCAGGTATGGAGAGACACACAATGTCTTATTGGCTCTTTTTGACTAGTACCTACTCAGCTCGACTCTACTTGCCTCGACACGGTTTCGGTGGTTTTCCATTGTAATTGAGTACTACCTCGCCGTGGGTGGAGTCGTCATAGAAAGGCGGCGCACCGTCCAGCTCCCTCTGGATTCTTTGGGCCGCCACCAAGCACAGAAAAGTCTCCACCTCTTCATTTGACCACGGTACCGGTTTGCTTGCCATTTTCCAACTTTGCCAACTTCAGTGATGATCAATGCGCACGGTTAGGGTTAGAGTTAGCGTTTTTTTTTTTTGTTTTGTTTTTATTTTTTTAAATGTCAGGTTTGGTTTTCATGCAGAAGTCGCTCTCATGTGTCGTCACTCCCTGTCCAATCAGTTGCCTGCACGAGGTTTACTTCACATTTCGGCTCGACTCAGCTCGCTTGGAACCCCGGCCGAGTAGGTACTAAAATGGGACCTGCTACCAGGTACTACCAACTGATAGAAAAGCTCTCAAACCGAGTAGAGTCGAGCCGAGTCGAGCCGAGTAGGTACTCGTGGAAAAGGGCCATTACAGAAGGCTGAGGAATATTGCTTCATGTTTAATGGTGGATATAAGTCATGGGGTCTGGTTAATCCTCCATAGGGAAGGTTATTTACTGCCCATGTTTCCATCCTCAAAGAGAATCTGCTGCTCTGACTCTGTTTCTTCCTCCAGGGTGGACCATGGTGGAGAGCAGTGGTTGAAACCAGGTCTGAGGAAGTGTAAGTGTGGATTTAGTTTGACTCCTGAACACAAAGCAGCAAACATTCAGCTGTTTAGATGCTGCAGCTGCAGTTTATGCTGTTTCTTCTCGGCTGCTTTTACCTGTTGAACCAAACAAAATGACCGACAACAACAATCTTTTATTCCTTTAATATTTATGCATAACCACAGCAGGTCTGTTGTGTCTTGTTCTCTCCATCAGATTCCTGTGAACTCAAACTGGACACAAACACAACTCACAGAGAACTCGTCCTGTCTGAGGACAACAGGAAGGTGACAGCAGTGACAGAGGAACAGCCATATCCTGATCACCCAGAGAGGTTTGACTCCTGGAGGCAGATCCTGTGTAGTGATGGTCTGACTGGTCGCTGCTACTGGGAGGTTGAGAGGGAAGGAGGTGTTTCTATGGCAGTGACTTACAGAGGAATCAGCAGGAAAGGAAACAGAGATGACTGTGTTCTTGGATATAATGACAAGTCATGGAGTCTTTACTGCTCTGAAGATGGTTTCTCTGTCAGACACAATAACAGAACAAAAGTCATCCCTGTTCGTCCTTCCTCTAACAGAGTGGCAGTGTATCTGGACTGGCCTGCTGGCTCTCTGTCCTTCTACAGCGTCTCCTCTGACACACTGATCCACCTCCACACCTTCAACAGCACTTTCACTGAGCCTCTGTACCTGGGGTTTAGGATTAGGTTTGGGCCCGATTCCTCAGTGTCTCTGTGTGACATTTGAGGGGTGAGAGTTTATTAAAATGATATAATAAACCACTTCACTGCTTCAGATTTGAGTTCACTTGGAGTTATTTCACAGAGTTATTGAAGAACTGAATGGGTAAAGGGGACCATCACTCATCTTGCCTAAGTGGTGGATTTTCAAACACATTTGTTGGCGAGCCAGCCAGGAGTTGGGGTGCCAAATGCTTGAACTGTACCTCTGACTCTTGAACTAACGGTGGCCACTGTAATAAAGTAAGCAGGGCCTTTTAAAATCTGCACATGACAGTTGAATCCAGGAGACTGAGTGTATCCGCCCACAGATGAGAAACTGTATACCTCAGCCTACGGAGAACCTAGAAGTTAATAAAAGGTAAATCTGATGTATTGTGTTTTTTGAAGAATTTATCTGATTGGTGCCGACATATTCCTCTCAGGTATGCAGAGTTGTGGTTGTTGTTGTTTACCGCTCTTTTGTAGCAGAGGAAGTGAATCATAAGAGGTCTCTTTGAGGATAAGAGAGCTTTTTCTGCTTTAGGGAACAAGGAAAGTTATGGCTCTACAGAGAATTTAACTAAAAGTTTGTTAAGGGACCTCTGGGATGGCAAACTAGGGTCAGTCGCTAAGTGGCCTTTAAGGATGGCGTCTCTGGCCAGAAACTGTGTGTGCTAGCAATGTATGAATGGGATGCATGAATGGAATGTGAGTCTTATGTGTTAAATCAGCTGAGGGACTAGATATTTGAATCAAAAGGGTGGAAAGAGACGCTAGCTCTACCAATCAGCGGAAATGCTAGGATAATGGTACAAGGAGGAGAAGTACTTTTTAAAAAAAAAATATTTTCTACAATACAAACAGAAATAAAATAGTATAATTCACACAATCACATTCAAGCAAACAAACAGAGAAACATTTGGTGGGGGGTGGGGTGGGGGTGTAAAGGGTGTCCCTCTGTGTGTGTGAAGTTTCTGAATGGATGAGCCTCCAGTGGAGAAAATATGATGTTGTACTACAGGACAGGAGCCCTTACAGTGGGATTTACAGAGGTTCCTTCAGTGCCTTTCAGATGAGGAAAACTCAGAAGGTGCCCTGTGAGCTGCACTTCCAAGTGAGTAAACTCAAACTGGACACAAACACAGCAAACAGAAACCTCGTCCTGTCTGAGGACAACAGGAAGGTGACAGCAGTGAGAGAGCAGCAGCCATATCCTGATCACCCAGAGAGGTTTGACTCCTGGAGGCAGACGCTGTGCAGACTCGCAATATGTTTTGGGTTCTCTCACATTAAATTTTACATCCTCTAGTAATAGTTTTGTGTTACCTCACAATATTTTTCTGCTTGCGTTCCCTCTGAGCCGTATGTCTATTTCCAGCATTCGTCCAGAGAAGCATTTGTTCAGAGCAGAGCCATGTAAAGAGAGAGTCGTGTCAGCGGAAGTTCAAAACACTTGATCGTCACATGATTCGTGAAGACTTGAGATTGTTTCTCTTAAGTTCTTGGCAGCCAGTTTGAAAACATGCATAGCCGATGGATGGATGTGCACCACCATGCGCTCACGTCTGGATGCTGGTTGGCCATGCAGTCCGGCAAAGCTCAGCCCCAAGACGTTCCGGGGGAGCGCCCTCCCACGGGTCACCACCTGTGAGAGGACGTGGGTTGGGGTGGAGCCCCTGACAGACAGGACCTACGGTGCAGAAACTGGCTTTTGGTACGTGGAATGTCACCTCTCTGGGGGGGAAGGAGCCGGAGCTTGAAGGAACAGCCTGCCTGATCTTAACCTGAGTGGTGCTTTGTTGTTGGACTCCTGTGTGAGGGGCACTGCACTGCTGGACTGTTGTCATTAGGACTCTACAGGAATAAATGATTGCACACATGAACAGCTTCTGCAAGAGATGTGTTATGTTTTGCAGGTTTGGTGTGTGGTTTTGTGGTTTAGTGTGTAGAGTTTTGCAAAAATAGCCTTGAGTTTCACAGATAGTGCTTAAGAAATCAGAAAAACAATCATGGTTTCAGAGACAGAGCTTGAAGAAAAGCTTGAAAAAAAAAGTAAGGATTCAAGGAACTTTATTGTCATACCAGCTCACATTTACATGTTAGTGGTACGAAATTAGGACTCAGGTCCTGGTATAAGCCTAAATAAATAAATAAAGCAAGGTAAAAACAAACAAAAACAAGTGTAAATATTAAAAAATAAGATATATAAGTATCTAAAAGTGGCCTCAAAGGTAGGTAAACAAGGCTTAATCCCGGGAGCTCGAGAAGCCGCTGCACCACTATGCGCCGCCATCTTGTCTTGTCAGAATCCGGAGCTAAACCGGATTGTGGATTGACTTGAAAAGAGCCATACACAGAAGACAGACAACAAATATGGAGGCATTGAAGAAGTTCTGCCAGCAGGACACCCCGCCCGGATGACACCACGCCCCTCAGCCGCCAGGCACCGTCCACTTTCACTGCCCATCAGCATCGGGACGTCAGACCCAAACTGTCAGTATGCCGCTCAGTGCTGCTCTCTCGGGACGCCTGAGAGACGCTGTTGCCACGGGTTACGGCAGCCAGCTGGGCAGCGGGCTGTGGCGACACACACACAGACACACACACACACACTGTGTGTGTGTGTGTGTGTGCTGCCCCCTGCTGGTGTGTGTGTGTGTGTGTGTGTGTGTGTCACACCGGTGCTAAACCGGATTGTGGATTGACTTGAAAAGAGCCATACACAGAAGACAGACAACAAATATGGAGGCATTGAAGAAGTTCTGCCAGCAGGACACCCCGCCCGGATGACACCACGCCCCTCAGCCGCCAGGCACCGTCCACTTTCACTGCCCATCAGCATCGGGACGTCAGACCCAAACTGTCAGTATGCCGCTCAGTGCTGCTCTCTCGGGACGCCTGAGAGACGCTGTTGCCACGGGTTACGGCAGCCAGCTGGGCAGCGGGCTGTGGCGACACACACACAGACACACACACACACACTGTGTGTGTGTGTGTGTGTGCTGCCCCCTGCTGGTGTGTGTGTGTGTGTGTGTGACACACACACACACACACACACACACACACACACACACACCATGGACTGAAACAACAGAGGCTTCAGTGTTTCATATCCCAGTTTCCCCAGAGGTAGGTAATTTTCCTGTCCGAGGCTCCACCTGTGCTGCCCCCTGCTGGCCGTGTCTCAGGCCTGCAGCTGATCCCCTCAGCAGATTCTACTCTGACATGGGATTCAGGAACAAGGAGATCCTGCTGATCTGAGCCCAGAATCAGCAGATTGTTTTCTTCTGAATCGGCCCAAGTCACAGCAACATCTCTTCAGAGTCCAGATGCTGAGGAGGAGGTTGGGGTTCTGGACTCAGACCAGCAGGATTTCCTTCAGACTGGATCCAACAGGAGGAGAACAAACTGTTTTCAATGTTTTTTTGGTTTTTTTTTTTTTTCTTGCAAAATTTCTCACTTTTAAATCTCAGAATTTTTGAGTTTTTTTTTTTCTCATAAATTTGCAAGGTTTTCCATAATAAATTTCCGACTTTACTCTCACAGAATATCCAAGTTTTTTTTCTCAGAATCAGGGCCGGCCGTGGCATAGGCAGTATAGGCAAATGCTAAGGGCGCCATCTGCTGGAGGGGCACCGCTAGCGGCCAGAGGGGCGCCGGCTGTGTGTGCGTTTTATTATAAACGGGTGCTTCCCATCCTTAAATGTGATTGGCTGAGCCGCGTTCCATGCCGTTATAAAATCAGTGTAACCCACTGGCAGACCGCAGCACAAAATATCCCTGCGCCAGTGTAAACGGACATAGCGTTGCCTAGCAGTGGCGGTTCTGCCCATGTTGCCGCCCTGGGCGAAACTATTGCCTTGCGCCCTTCTGTGTTACAGAAGGGCTCAACATGGTTGATTATTGACTGCGCAATGCGGCCATTCGTCGGTAATTGCGGCATAGGAGAGCCTACCTTCTGGTTTACATGTGCAAGTACAATACATGTGTAGGCTATTTGCTTAGACCCCGAATATTAGAGGAGGGCGTTTTTTCAGGGCATTTTCAATGGAAAAAAATATCGTCTTATATTCAGATGAATACGGTGATAGAAAACTGCTTTGCAGCGCTGATGATTTTTTTTTTTTTATGCGCTGGTGCCGCCCCCCCACGTGACATGAAAAAATGCCGCCCCAGGCGGCTGCCCGCTTCGCCCATGTCTAAAACCGCTACTGTTGCCTAGCAACCAACTACTCTGCGCTCCACTTCCTCGTTTGGTCACATTTGTTTCAAGACTTTTGTAAACAAAATGTCAGACTTGGTGGTGAATTTTGATTTGCTGGGTGGCCTGAGCCTGGATGAGTGGTTGGAGGAGCTGCTTGGTGTCTGTTAAAAGACGCTGAATTCACCACCAGTAACAATGTTTTCGCCGGTGTGGTAAAGAAACTCCGCCAAGAAGGACGTGACAAATCTTCCCACCACCAAGCCATAACCGAGGCAGACTGCCAGAAGATGAAGCACTTTCAGGCACGAAGTTCAAACACACCTTGGGGGCTTGTCTGTAAAGTCTGGTTTGATGTGCAGCTTCATATGGGACGCAGGGCGACGAGGGCAACCGCTAATTAAAGGCCAACTCCTTCAGCATTCGCCACGACGAAATTACCTAAAATATGTCACCCTGAATGCACAAAAAATCACAAAGATGATGCCGAAAACCTGCCTTTTATCTCCACCCAAAGCAGACACAGTGTGACAGCGCCGATGTATGGTAGGCCTAAATAAACAGTAGGCTATACTTTTATTATAATTGTTATTGTTACATCCGACGTTAGGCATACGGCTGCGCAAAAACGCACCTGGCTCGAAACGCACACCACCGTCCCTGCAAAGAGGAGTCCAAACATAATTAAGCACTATTTTAACAATTGCACTATTAATGGGAATATCTAATTCAACATTAACGAGCCCAAAGAGCCTGATGTGACATGATGATGGCGCTAGATGAAAAAGCAATCTTAGCGTCTGTGTTGCTTGGCAACCGTTCTGTCCACTCTATCTTGCTTGGTGGAAGAATGAATAGTTCTCAGTTTTTCTTGTGTGTTTTTTATGGGCTATATTGGGGTAACCGATTTATAAAAGCAATAAGTCCCTTGAAGCCGTGAGTTTCAGTGATTTTACAGCTCCGCTGGGCGTCGTGCCTTAGATAAGAACGCCCCTCAGCCGTTGTAAAATCACTGTAATCCACGGCTTCTCGGGGCTTATTGCTTAAATAATGTTGCACTTTCTGTTCGATCTGAGTATGTTGGAACAGTGTAACTTCGTTCGTTAAATAAATGGAGAGAGAGAGACAAAACCTCCAAAGATATATTTCCGTTTACAGTTTTGTGCAGAGAGAGAAATGAACTCCGCTGAGTTAAACGTCTTTGTCCAGTTCAGCACTGAGGTGAGGACTGTACGGTGGCCCTGATAGACTGTTGTAGAGCACAGCCTGACGGTGGCCACCTGCTCCAGGGGAACACTCCCAGGCACAGCTTACAGGACGTCCCAGCCGGGTCAGTACTGTCTGCTGCCAGAGAACTGGGAACACAGAGAGACACATTTGCCTGGCCTTGGCACATACTAGCACGTGTGTAGTTCACCAACACACACACACACACACACACACACACCAAACTTTCTGCAGGACTGGGTGGCCTACATGTGGAAATTTGAAATTTAAGAGAAAAATCTATTAAAAAATTATTTAAAAAAAAAACAAAACAAAACAAAAAAATCAGATTCATGACACAAAAACATGGAAATTCAGACATCATAAAGTCAGACAGTTATGATAAAAAAATAAATAAATAAAATAAAAAAAACGAGTGAAAGCTGTTTGTTCTTTTCTTCTCCTTTCAGAGGAAAACAATCTGTTGATTCTGCTGTGGACAGAAAAATATCTTTTCTTGTAAATTTGAGACTTTATAATCTTACAATTTTTTTTAGTTTTTCTAGCTTCACAATTTTATAAATATTAGCCCCCACCCCACCGGCTTCATTTTGTCCCCTTACAATGACTCCGGGACACCGTCGTACCCAGGTGAGAGGCGTGGTGTTCAGGTTTATATTGTCTGGACTGATGGAAAGGATTGAGAGAAGTTCCTTTCATGTCCACTTGGTGGCGCTCCTGCTCCGTAAACAGAATGGGGAAGTGAAAGCAGAGCCTCATCCTGCTCTGAATCCGCCGTGCCGCTCCCTCTGTGCTCAAAGTGCAGATTGTCCAGTTGACTCCAAAGTGTCCTGTGTTAGCAGCCGCTGTGTGGAAACAGGAAGTTGACTCTTTTTAATGGGAGTTGTGTGAAAGTGCTCAGCAGTCAGAAAGTGAACAGGAGAGCAGAGCAGAGACTGTGAAGCAGCTGGACTCCACTGGACTCCCCGCTCTCACTGCAGGTGAGGACAGGCCGCTCGGGGTGTGTGTGTGTGTGTGTGTGTGTGTGTGTGTGTGTGTGTGTGTGTGAACCTCTCCTGGTTGCAAGACGTTTGTTTCTCTACTTTCGCTCTCTCTGTTCACTGTCTACCTCGCTCGACCATCTCTCTCTCACTGCCCCTCCCTCACTCTCTCTCGCCTGTCCGGACGGTAACCCTAGATTTGCGAAACTGTCTCCGCTCACGGTACCAAGGTTACCGTCCGTGCAGAGTAAGCGCCATTGTGCCGAATCAAGTGCGCATGTGCGGTCATTTGAGACAAAGTGACGTCACCCTTAGATCAGCCACACACACACACACACACACACACACACACACACACACACACACACACACACACACACACACACACACACTCCAGATTGTTAGCAGAGAGTCAGCAGCGTCTTCTCTCTCTGGGTTTCCTCTCCAGGTGAAGCTGAAAGTCTCTTGGATTTGATGTGGATGTGACTCAGCAGGTAAAGAGCCGACCAGGGATCATTAGAGATGTTTGATGAACAGGCTCCTACATTGTGTTTCAGAGCTGGAGGACTGAGAGCAGACTGGGACCACAAGGAGCTGGGAAGTCTTTCCAAACCTGATTTCTGTGATTCCACATCTAAATAATCATTGTGTCATAATAATAAATATTGATGTCTGACATTGAGGGCAAACTCAGCTTTGTCTAAAATGTGTTAAAATGTTGTTGTCATGGTCAGAGTCGGGTACACTGTGATCTGAACTCATTCCATCAGTGAAAAATGTAGAGACAACCGGTCTGACAGCTCGGATTAACCTGACTGAAGTTCTTTTGTTCTGCTGTCGACACACCAGGAGAGGATAACACCTTCAGCTGCAGCAGGTTCACCTGTTTTTATTTGCATTATTTGTTACACTATGATCAGATAATATTTCCATATGTAGGTAGCGTAGAGCAAGTCAACTGAACTTTACGTAGATTTCAGAAGACGTTTCGCTTCTCCTCCAAAAAGCTTCTTCAGTTCTTCAGAACTGAAGAACCTACATATCATGACCTGGATGACTGAGAATCTTCACAGACACTATTTCCATACTAACTCTTTTATGCATATAGATATACATATATATATATATATATATATAGATATATGTTTTATCTATCTATCATTCTGTCTATATGTATGTGATCATGTATACAGATTATATATATAAACATTTAACAACAACAAATACTGTCCAAAGTGCTTTACACAGTTTATATTTTTTGTGTCAGTGCCATGTACACTGTAATCTGTAATCTCAACACGTCATCCATGATACACTCAGCAAGTTGCAGAACCAGTCTGACGTCATCAATCAGCCGCTGTGTTTGTGTCAAGGTGTTGGCTCTGCTATGGAACCGGCTGGGAAGAGAAAGAGGAGGTTCCCTGCCTCTAGAACCACTCTGTCTGGAGAACATGAACATGAACCTGAACCTGAATCTGAGCCCAGCTGTGAGTCCATGAAGAGCGACTGGTCTATGGATCGACCTGTACAATTTCAAGATGCTACTGAGAAAACGTAAGTCATTATCATCTCAGCATGTCAGCATCACTAAGAGAGTAAAATGTTGTTCTTTATAAACCCACATGAGCTTCACTGTGTTCCTGATGTTTCTATCAGGATCCAGCAGCAGAGAGCAGACTCCCCTGAGCCCAGCTGTGTGTCCATGAGGAGCAACTGGTCTATGGATCGACCTGTACAATTTAAAAATAAACATGCCTCTGAAAATAAGTAAGTTATTACAATCTGAGGATCTTGGAGTCACTAAGAAAGTAAAACAGTGTTCTTCACAGATCTTCTTCACTGTGTTGCTGATGTTTCTATTAGGATCCAGCAGCAGAGAGCAGACTCCCCTGAGCCCAGCTGTGGGTCCATGAGGAGCGACTGGTCTATGGATCGACCTGTACAATTTAAAATAAACATGAAAATAAGTAAGTTATTACAATCTGAGTATCATGGTGTCACTAAGAAAGTAAAACAGTGTTCTTCACAGATCTTCTTCACTGTGTTGCTGATGTTTCTATCAGGATCCAGCAGCAGAGAGCAGACTCCCCTGAGTCCAGCTGTGTGTCCATGAGGGACGACGCGTCTATACAGCGATTTGATGAGTTCAAAGACGGACAGCACTCTGTGGATTATGGGTAATTGTATCAAACTGATGATAAAACAGATGTTTTTTTCTGTTTTCAGATTCACAGTCATGAGATACAGAATTGGTTCCAACCTTCAGACCCTCTTGCAAAACATTCAACATGTAGTTGCATGTAGCAGCACAGCTATAAATCTATAAAACCTTTAAAGTCCAAATTTAATCACAACACCCTGGTTATGCAGATTAAAATGATAAGTTTTGACAAGTTTTGAGGAAGGGACAGAGGAGAGGGACAAGGGAGAAGCAGAGTCTGCCAAAGTCTGAAACCCTGGAAAAACTCACGACTCGGTACAAAGTTCCCAGCTCCATTCAGCGGTTAAGTCCCACGTAGGTAAATCCAAAGTCCAATTTGTAATCCTCAGCTGCTTGGAAAGAAATGGTTAATTCTCCGTTGTGTGGTCACTGGTTTCCACTGCTGATCCTCAGAAGTCCCTCTGATGGTGATGTAGTCCACAAACTTCGCCTCCAAGATCTGACCACGAGGAAAGACCTTACATAGTTCTAAAACATCCCTTTTTATACGCTCTGTCTCTCCCATTTCCTGGACGGCTCTTTCTAGGATGAACATTGCTTCATACGAGCCAACTTGCCACCACAAACTCATATCCTCTCCCAGGCCTTGGCAGCACAGTAAAACACTGACTTGCCTCATCTTGTTTCAGACCATATTACATTATGATTACTTCTCCTGGTTACATCCAATGTCATTATTGACCATTGTTACATTAATCATGATCAATCATTGTTACATTACTTCTGACATTACAGCATCACATAGCATAGCATGAATCACTACAGCTCCATTCTCAGTGCTGGCAGTTCATTGGAAAGTCCCAAACTTTACCTCTGTCCTGATGGAAAGTACCTGACTGTTCCTGTATCACCATGATGAGGCTGTTTTGGGATCTCACTCCTTCTTGACAGTGTCCTCCACAGAGTCCACCAGCAGAGCTCAGAGGTTCCCAGTGCTCAGTCTGCCCAGCAGCATCAAACAGACCTGGCCTCCATATTTATGGTGTGTAAATGTACAACAACATACCAACTGAAAAACAACCATTCTGCTCAGAATCGTCTCCGTGCTGCTCTCTTTACATCTTTCAGCCTCTTTGACCTGGATTTGATTTGGTGTTTTGTGTCCAGATTTTAATGTGGAAGTCTGATTCTTTGATTTTTCTGTTGCAGCTGCTGGAGGAGAACATGGTCACCTTTGTGAAGAAGGAGCTGAAAAACCTCCAGAGGTCTCTGAGGCCAGATTACCCAGAATGCTTAGAGATGCAGAGGGAGGATGAGGAGGTGTTGGACGGTGAGGAGGAAGAGCAGAGGAGGAGCAGCAGAGAGGCTTTTCTGCAGATCACACTGCACTTCCTGAGGAGAATGAAGCAGGAGGAGCTGGCTGAGCGTCTGCAGAGCAGTAAGAGGCTTTCAACTCCTTTAACAGGATGGAAAGGAGGAATGATGGGAAAATGGAAATGTTTGCATTTCTACCCTCTGCTGTAAATACGGACATTTCTAAAACAAGATCTCATCATTCCAGATTGGAAGTGAAATGAGCACAATCCCCACAGATAACCTGGTTAAAGTGTTGATTTGTAATATTTGTGTAAAAAGCTGAACACAAAGTTCACATGAATGCTGTTGCCTTTCACATTTGGCTGCACACAGTCAGGACTCGTTTTTCCACCAGCAGTTATGAGATAAATTGAATTAAATTGTCATGTGGCCCTTTTCCACTGTCAAGGGAAACCTGGAACTTTCCACAACCTGGGACTCTTCAGAACCCGTCAAGTTCAGGTTCTGCCTTTTGTTTCCTTTTCCACTTCATGAAGAACCAACCGTGAAGGACAGGAAGTGCTTCATAAAAAAATCTTAGTCTTACCTCCTGATTTACTAAGGCAGGTGCAAACCAGCTGCCTGAGCTACAAAATAACTGGTACCAGTTTAGCCAGTGATTTACTAACATCTGATATTATAATGAGCTCTGCTGCAGTTCTGATACAATTTGCCAATTAGAATAGCAGAGCTGCCATTTAAACTGCTGTCTCACTGTTTGTTCCCAAAACAATCCCTCAATGCATTTGCATGCCACATGATCAGCCAAGATGGTGGTACAGTAGAAAACAGTTGCAGTTAGAATGAGTCCGAGTTACAGTTGTTCTGATGTCCAAAAAAAGTAAAGCTTGTTAGTGTTCATGTAGCATAAATAATTTAAACGTGAAGGGTTTTCAGTCCTATGTCTCTACAAGGTTCCATTCCTGAGATATGGGTTCCAGTTCTGGCCAATGGGCCAGTTCTGACTACTTCCTGTGGTCCAATCAACTTGTGACTGAGTCCAGTCCACTCAGCGACTCCCAAAACCCTTGGGGGCTGTCTTTGGGATCACTGGGTGAAAGACAAAGGGGTAGCACACACACAAACTGCTCTCCAATAATATTGGCAGGAACCTTGGAGCTAGACCTCATGGCGTCTCAGAACCAAGGCTCATGTGAGGGTTCTTGAGGAAGCTAAACACACCAGTCTTGGTCCAGTGTCTCTCTGAGCTTCCTTTCTCCTGACTGATGGGTTCTGGTTCCAGCCCATGGCCCAGTTCCAGCTTTCCCATGGTCCAGTTGATTCAGGACCAAGTTTGATTGACTCCATGCCCCTGAAACCCCCAGAAGGCAACACTGAGATCAGTGATCACAAACATACAAATATACACATACGACTCTCCAATTATAGTAATAGGAAGGATTACAGGATAGGATCTCTGGAACCAAACCTTATAGCGATTGAGAACCAAAGCTTGTCTGGGGGGTTCTTGGCGAAGCTTAACACACCAGCCTTGGTCCTGTGTTTCATTGATGTTATGTTCCCAAAATAGGGGTTCTAGCAGTCTTGCCTTCTGCCCTGCCATGTAACTACTCCCTAGAATTGTTACTTTTTACATTCGCAATGCCAATAGTGCCACCACAAAGTTTTAGTAAATCAACGGGTTAAACTATTTGTAGTCTTGCTTAATTGTCCCTCTGTTTGGCTGTGCACTCGATGCCCAGCTCTCCTAAGCTGCACAGAGTACCATAGACCTTCAATTAAATTACATCAAATCCTGACACTTTTGACACATGAACATCTCTCTCCCAGCCAGCAGGGGGCAGCTTTTCCTTGTTGTGCTTGCCTCACAAAAAACAGGCTCCTGTTTTGTTTCTGCAGTCTGTTGTTTGGCGCCGGCTGCTTTGTGTTGTCGTCCTCTGACAGCTCATGTTTACAGGAGTGTTGTCAAGGAAACACTTAGACAAATCAAGATGGGCAGCCCTCTTAGCTCTTCCTAAAAGTTTCTGGAACTCAGGTTTTAGTATGACCTTCTGAGAAGGGTCCACATCAGGTTTCAAGCAGGAAATTGGAATGGAAATTATTACAGAACAACTGAAATAGCTTTCAGGGCATGCCATGTTATTATAGTCAAGGAGGCCAATAGATACATTTATGAGGATATATTCACATCTCACATTTAATACAACATCCATTTGTTGATGTTTTTTTACTGTTTGTTCACTCAGGAACTCTCGCAGGGTGCCAACATGAACTCAAATCTAACCTGAAGAAGAAGTTTGAGTGTTTGTTTGAGGGGATTGCTAAAGCAGGAAACCCAACACCTCTGAATCAGATCTACACAGAGCTGTACATCACAGAGGGAGAGAGTGGAGAGCTCAATGAGGAACATGAGGTCAGACAGATTGAAACAGCATCCAGGAAACCAGCCAGACCAGAAACACCAATCAGATGTGAGGACATCTTTAAACCTTTACCTGGAAGAGATCAACCAATCAGAGCAGTGATGACAAAGGGAGTGGCTGGCATTGGGAAAACAGTCTTAACACAGAAGTTCACTCTGGACTGGGCTGAACACAAAGCCAACCAGCATGTCCACTTCACATTTCCATTCACTTTCAGAGAGCTGAATCTGCTGAAAGGGAAAAAGTTGAGCTTGGTGGAACTTCTTCATCATTTCTTCACTGAGACCAAAGAAGCAGGAATCAGCAGGTTTGAGCAGTTCCAGGTTGTGTTGATCTTTGACGGTCTGGATGAGTGTCGACTTCCTCTGGACTTCAACAACAACCAGATCCTGACTGATGTTACAGAGTCCACCTCATTGGACGTTCTGCTGACAAACCTCATCAAGGGGAACCTGCTTCCCTCTGCTCGCCTCTGGATAACCACACGACCCGCAGCAGCCAATCAGATCCTTCCTGAGTGCGTTGGCATGGTGACAGAGGTGAGAGGCTTCACTGACCCACAGAAGGAGGAATACTTCAGGAAGAGATTCAGAGATGAGGAGCAGGCCAGCAGAATCATCTCCCACATCAAGACATCACGAAGCCTCCACATCATGTGCCACATCCCAGTCTTCTGCTGGATCACTGCTACAGTTCTGGATGACGTGTTGAAAACCAGTGAGGGAGGAGACCTGCCCAAGACCCTGACTGAGATGTACATCCACTTCCTGGTGGTTCAATCCAAAGTGCAGAACATCAAGTATCATGGGAGAGCTGAGACAGATCCACACTGGACTCCAGAGACCAGGGAGATGATCCTGTCTCTGGGAAAACTGGCTTTTGAGGAGCTGGAGAAAGGCAACCTGATCTTCTATGAAGCAGACCTGGCAGAGTGTGGCATTGATATCAGAGCAGCCTCAGTGTACTCAGGAGTGTTCACACAGATCTTTAAAGAGGAGCGTGGGCTGTACCAGGACAAGGTTTTCTGCTTCGTCCATCTGAGCGTTCAGGAGTTTCTGGCTGCTGTTCATGTCTTTGTGACATTCATCAACTCTGGAGTCAATCTGCTGTCAGAAGGACAATCAACCTCCCAACTAAAACACCTCTACCAGAGTGCTGTGGACAAGGCCTTACAGAGTCCAAATGGACACCTGGACTTGTTCCTGCGCTTCCTCCTGGGTCTTTCACTGCAGACCAATCAGACTCACATACGAGGCCTGCTGACACAGACAGGAAGTAGCTCACAGACCAATCAGGAAACAGTCCAGCTCATCAAGGAGAAGATCAGGGACAATCCCTCTCCAGAGAGAAGCATCAACCTGTTCCACTGTCTGAATGAGCTGAATGACCATTCTCTAGTGGAGGAGATCCAACAGTACCTGAGATCAGGACGTCTCTCCACAGACAAACTGTCCCCTGCTCAGTGGTCAGCTCTGGTCTTCATCTTATTGACATCAGAAGAAGATCTGGAGGTGTTTGACCTGAAGAAATATTCTGCTTCAGAGGAGGCTCTTCTGGGGCTGCTGCCACTGGTGAAAGCCTCCAAGAAATCTGTGTAGGTTCATAGAGAACTGGATATATTTAAGACATAACCTGGTGTTTTGTATACAAAAAATATCTAAGTAAATAATGGGTTCATCTTTACTTCCTCCTCAGGCTGAGTGGCTGTAATCTGTCAGAGAGAAGCTGTGCAGCTCTGGCCTCAGTTCTCAGCTCCCAGTCCTCTAGTCTGAGAGAGCTGGACCTGAGCAACAACAACCTGCAGGATTCAGGAGTGAAGCTGCTTTCTGCTGGACTGGAGAGTCCACACTGTAGACTGAAGACTCTCAGGTCATGTCCATTTACAGTGACTGACTGATTTTTCACTTTTCACACTAAGGTCCATTCACTTAAAGTTTGTCTCAGCTCAGTGATCCTGAATCTGCAAAGTGTAACCATGTAAGATCCATATCAGGATCATCTGTTCAGTGTTTTTGTCTTCATCCCTTCTTGCCCTGCTGTGAAACAGAGGCCTGTACGTCACTGTGTCAGTCGCTCAGCAGTTAGGTCCAGAGCAGCAAATCTCCAAAGCTTTGTGGTGGATTACCATGAAACTTGGTGACAACATTCATGTTGCCAATAGAATAACATGTCCCAGTTTGGGTGACAGCAGGAAAATCCTTCCCAAGGATTTTTCCCAAGGACCCACTTCTCCAATCTCAGCTGCCACCTTGGTGAAAGTGGATTGACTGCTATGCTGACAACAACATTAGTGAACAATTGCTGCTGTGTTATGATCATTGGCACACGTTAGAAACATTAATATTACATTTTGTACCTTTGAATCCTGATTTACATGCAGCTTCATGTCACTGATCAGACTCCTAACCCGTGTAGGTTTTTGTGAAAACACAAAGCAGATGATGTGGTGGACTGATTGTGTTTGTGATGGTGTGCAGGCTGTCAGGCTGTCTGCTCACACAGGAAGGCTGTGCTTCTCTGGCCTCAGCTCTGAGCTCCAACCCCTCCCATCTGAGAGAGCTGGACCTGAGCTACAATCATCCAGGAGACTCAGGAGTGAAGCTGCTCTCTGCTGGACTGGAGGATCCAACCTGGAGACTGGAGGCTCTCAGGTATGGAGAGAGACACACACAGTGTCTTATAGAGGGCTGAGGAATATTGTTTCATGTTGAATGGTGGATATGAGTGACGTGGTCTGCTAAATCCTTTATAGGGAAGGTTATTTATTGCCCATGTTTCCATCATCAAAGATAATCTGCTGCTCTGACTCTGTTTCTTCCTCCAGGGTGGACCATGGTGGAGAGCAGTGGTTGAAACCAGGTCTGAGGAAGTGTAAGTGTGGATTTAGTTTGACTCCTGAACACAAAGCAGCAAACATTCAGCTGTTTAGATGCTGCAGCTGCAGTTTCTACTGCTTGTTCTCAGCTGCTTTTACCTGTTGAACCTAACAAAATCATATTTGATGCTCCATCACAAAGACAATCTTTTATTCCTTTAATATTGTCTCCAAACTGAGGTCCATACCTTGAAAACAGTTAGAACAGTCAACAGTCCTTTCTCCCTCCACCTTTCTGTCCTCTAAACAAGATTTTCCTCTCTCTCGCTACCCGAACACACCTGGCCTGGCCTGATGTGTTCCCAAAACATTTCACAAATTCAAGTTCACATTTTCACAGCCATACATCTGTTTTTCCAAGGCATAGGACCACATATAATTACAGTGGAATACATTCATTTACATTGCATAAACACACTGTTCTACACCACCTCTCCCCATTCCATGGAATAATGTGGTTGCCTTAAGTGCAATTGAAAGAGACTCAGTTGTGATTGCAAAAAGAAGCAGGGGCAATGGACCGCCTTCGCGAGTGTCTCGTTTTAATGGGAAATAATCCGATTGAGAAAAATTTGTCTGTGTAAAGACAGATACTGTAAATACAGATTTAGCAAACTATTAATCATTGAAGTGTTAACAAATCAATAATCAAACCAACAGATAATAAACACAGCAGCTCTGTTGTGTTCTCTCCATCAGATTCCTGTGAACTGAAACTGGACTCAAACACAGCAAACAGAAACCTTGTCCTGTGTGATGACGACAGGAAGGCAACACTGATGAGAGAGGAGCAGCCATATCCTGATCACTCAGACAGATTTCTCATCAAGTGGCAGATCCTGTGTAGAGATGGTCTGACTGGTCGCTGCTACTGGCAGTTTGAATGGAAAGGATGGGTGGCCATAGCAGTGACTTACAGAGAAATCAGCCGGAGAGGAGACAGTTATGACTGTGTTCTTGGCAGGAATGAGAAGTCCTGGACTCTGACCTGCTATGATGATGGTTTCACCGCCTGGCACAATAACCGGGCCACAGCCATTCCTATCCGCTCCTCCTCAAAGAGAGTGGTAGTTTATCTGGACTGGCCTGCTGGCTCTCTGTCCTTCTACAGCGTCTCCTCTGACACACTGATCCACCTCCACACCTTCAACAACACCTTCACTGAGCCTCTGTACCCGGGCTTTTGGTTTGGGTCACATGACTCCTCAATGTCTCTGCTTTTAGATACATAGATGTACTTGATTGATCCCAACTTGGGAAACTCTTGTGTTCCAGCAGCAGCTTGTCCAGCCTTTGCACAGCAACAATAGTAGAACTACACAAAATATACCTAACAACACTCAGAGAGAAATACATGTCTTTAGAAAAATCAAACATAATTAAAGCTGCAAGCAGCGTTGGACGGGCCCTCGCACCCGTGCCCCGCGTCCGCCTCGTGCCCGTCGGGGACGCTCCATTCACGGTGCCACTCACTCACTCACACTCACACGCACACACACTCACACACACACACACACACACACACACACACACACACACACACACACACACTCACACACACACACACACACACACACACAAACACACAAAATTCTGGCCCAGCCACTAGCGGTGCTCATCCAGCAGATGTCGCCCTAAGCTTGCGTTTGAGTTTGAGAGGTCTTTCTGCTTCTGTGGGGGAAGGGCAGAGCAGGCAGAGCAGAGAAAAAAAAAACAGAGTCCAAACCTGTTAAACAACTCTTCACCGCGGCCATAAACTTTTTCCAATCCACAGCAAGACCTCCTATTTTTGTAGGAGAATTAGTGTTCTTTCCATCTGCATAGGTTTGGAAGCTGTCAGACGTTTACTTTGGACTCCTGGGGCCTAATTAGTGCCTATGCTCATGGCAAGTGCCTGTTAATTCACAGCAGGCACACCAGGGTCCATGGGAAAAAGTGGAGGCGTTGGTTGTGGACACTCTGACTTTGAGGGCTTCTGAAATCCAAACGGTTCGATGGAATGTAAATTCCTTCTGAACTTTTGTTAAGCACTATGTTCTCTGTCATTTATTAAATTTTCAAGCCATTCAAATTAACGCCCAGGGAGTTTATAGATTTGCTGCAAAGTGAAAATTTGGGGCGAAAACGTGACTTTCAAACGCAAATTGTGGACTTCCTGTTGGTTTTAGGTGGGGGGCACAAGCACGAAAAATGTCGGGCTTGATGAGATCTACGTTTTGGCGCTGGTTTGGTCTTTCTATCACATTCCTGTGGGCCGCAGGGGCTGCCTTTGCGTCCCTAGGTGGCACTACCGAGCCCATTTTTGCACCTGGGGGGTTCGATTTTTGATTTTATCGAATTTTTCGCCAGACCTGGTGTGCGTGTCGAATTTGGTGAGTTTTTGAGCATGTTTAGGGGGTCAAATTAAGCATCAAAGTGGCGTAATAATAATAATAAAAAAAAAAAAAAAAAGAAACCTTACAAATACAATAGGGCTTCTCACTGGGACAGTGCTCGGGCCCTAACAAGTACTAAAATAATAAAAAAAAAAAAACATGGATCAATAAAAAATATAAGATAAAGGAAAACCTTTGCATACTCTATGAGAGTTTTAAAAAATAAAAAAAATATACTAAAATATATCAATAGAATACCTATGGACCTTTCGCCATTTGATCCTTGTGCATAGACTATATGTATAATGAAGTAAATCTGCAAAATATCATTAGAATAGAATACGTACATGTAAAATAGATGCATACTCACAAGTATAATTTTTAGAACAATTTCCATGGGGCAGTCCCTGATGCCCAGTATAGAGTGCAGATCCTGAGCCTGAGATGCTTTGCTCGTCCTCCATAGCTAGGCTACATTCAAAGCCTTAAACAGCCTACAGGTTGCCTTCAGTGTCGTCAGGTAAACTCCAGCACTACACAGGAAGTTTTTATTTTACACTCGAGTTTCACTAAAACAGCACAGACATGACCGAACCTGACCTGAACCCGAACATAATTTCTAAATTTTTGTCCAAACCCAGCCTGACCCAACGCGCTCCAATAGGTCCCGTCGGCCTCAGGTCAGGTGTCCACACTCGAGCCCGGCGCTGGGTGGCAGAGACTTTGTTCAGCCTTATGGAAAACATTTGTTATAAAATCTGGAATCAAATAAAAGATTCTAAAATAGAATCTTTTATTTGATCATGTATTGATTTTTATTCTGTTTTCTGCTGCTCCTTGTGGCCTGGTACATGTCGCTGAAACATCTACAAAGTTCAAACAGTGAAGCAGTGAACACAAAAGTAGCGTCTGTAGGAATGACAGGAAGATCCAGTCGCTGTCCACCTCAGTGACTCCAGTCATATTTCTAGTCTAGGTTTCATTGGCATAGAACAGGTTAGCCTGCCACCTAGAGGCCAAAATCATGAACTGCCTCTAAAAAGAGGTGAAGCGTACTGGATAAACACCTTAAAACCTCTGTTCCCACATGAACTGAATTATTGGACCAGTGACACCCATACTTCATCACAATTCCTTTTTGTTTTGTTTGATACCTTAAACTTACATTTCATGTCTTTAGAGGTTCAGTTCTTTGAGGGTTTGCTCCTAAAAATGTTTGATCATGACAGATATTCTTAGATGTAGATTTTACATTTGGTACTGTATGTTATTATTCTATGTATTTGTTTTAATTTAATGCAGTTTGACATTGATCTGATGGTGTATTACGTTAATATTGGTAATATTGCTGTGTTACTGAAACATTGTCTTCTTTAATGAAAGTCTAGCTACAAATTAGAGACAGGGTTTGGGATTCTCTTTATGATTTCTTCATGTCTCCTTGTTTACAATGCGCAGCGGTATTTTCTGACCAGATGAATAAAGTCTAAAGTCTGAGGACCGACCCACTTGCAGGTCTCTGACACACAATATATCACCTTTTAAAACACTGCTTACAGGTTATTTATAGAAAATCATTTGGTGCCTCCACTTTTTTGAGGTGAATACAAATTAAAGGCTATATTGTATACTATTGTGATTATGATATCATGTTACATTGCCTATGAGATGTAAAAACATTTCCCATACTGTATATATCATACTGTATGATATTAATACTAAACTTTTAGATACATGTTGCACATATTTGACACTTGCCTGTTTTAGATGCACAGCATTTAAAGCTGTGGAAATGATGCATTTTAGGTAGCAGTTTTGTATGTAAATGTAATTTGTACACCCTCAACTGCGTCTTCAGATTTGGACCTCAAATTGAGGAAAACAGGGACACATGAGCAGGGAGTTATTGGGTACAAGGCTGCCATCTAGTGGATGATCAGGGAAGAACAACGCTCCTCTGGCTGCAGATAACAACCACTGGATTCAGTCTCTGTTCCACTCTGAAACTCTGACAAAACCAGTATGTGGTTATACTGTTTATGCCAGAGTTTATACTGACATACTTACTTTTCTTCTTGCAGAACATCTTCTGTCAGATTTCCACAGGATGAGATTAAAAAGATTAAAAGATTAAATTATCAAATCTATGCAACAACTATTAACATTTTTTTTTAAAAAAAATATGAAGACAAATGTTTAAAACAATTCAACATATCTATATCTATATATACATCTCTATATATCTATATCTATGTATAGATAGATAGATAGATAGATGGTGTATTAGTATTAGAGCCACTGCTGGGAGAGAAAAAAATATGGAGCAGGGGAAGGAGAGATGATATTCCAAGAAAAAACTCTATATAAGAGTAACTCACAAATTCATGAGAAAAACTGAGAGTATAGTGTCATTTTAATTACACACAGTTACAGTCATTCAACATGAGGAAAATAAAAACAAATGCATGGAAAAACAAACACATTAAAAAACATACATAAAAAAGAGCACAGACAGAGAAGACATATAGATCCAAAGTCAATTCAAACACCCTTGATAGAGATCTACAGAAAGGCCTATAAAAGCAAGTTTTAAGAGGTTGCTTGAAACAGTCCTGCGATGCAGGAAAATGAGTTGGTTGATTAAAATTATTTCAAAGAGCTGAGGCTAAAACTGCACAGGACATCCTTGGCTCAGCATTTGGAGCGGGGAATGAATAAAAGGCTGAAATTTCAGGAGATTGGATGAGAAAAGGAGATCGGAGATGTCACTGGCTAGGTCATGTAGAGCTTTATATGCAATCATTATAATCTTACAGTTTACTCTAAGGGGACCTATGGCTCGTTCTAGTTAATAATCTGAAGCAACTATAAAGGAATTAAAGCAGATTGACTGATGCATGAATAGAGGGAGTTACAATAATCTATAATGTACTTAGCCTAGTAACATGGAGCATTGATACAAACATTAAAATATCTATTTTTCAGGTAAGAACAAATCCAGTTTAATGCTGTGCCAGAAATGCCAACCCAATGTTCCAACCTATCAAGCACAAAGGCACGGTGGACAGTATCAAAGGCAGCGGTTAAATCAAGTAAAATCAGGACAGAGAGTTCACCTTCATCAGCCTGAGTGAGAATGTCAGCAAGGCACTCTCAGTGCTGCACTGGGGCTGAAAGCCAGAGTGACATTTGTCCAAAATATTATGGCCTGCAAACAGGTTCTAGAGTTGGTCTGCAACAGGAGGAGTTTCTAAAGCATTTTGGATAAAAGGTTTTGAAATCAGTCTATAATTCTCTAATCCTGCTGGATCAAGAGAGGGTTTTTGAGGAGTGGTTGGACACTAGCAATTTTAAAATAGTCAGGAATAGAGCTGGATGTGAGAGTAACTGACAATAGTTAACCGGCTGGGACATAAGCCAAGGAGGACGGATTTTAGAAATTTAGTGGGAATTATATCGCTGGAGCTGGAGGAGGGACGCATATGGATCCCAGTATTTACAAGAAACTGCAGGGAAATAAGAAGTGATGTGTGTCTTCACCTCTCGCTTGGAGTTCCAACCTTTGATTCATCTCCTCCAGAACTGACTGAATTATGGTATGCTGTTTTACATTTATTACTTTATTACTTTTGTACAGCACAGTATGTCTTTATTACTTTGTTGTTCAAGAGGCCTTTCCCTGCTCATATCAGGTATCAAATACTGAAATCAGACTAAAGAACCACGGCCAATGTCCACAAACATCAACTTGTAGACTTTGAGACTGAAGTTATGAGGAAGGAACGTTAGCTTAATATCAGAAGTACACACACACACACACACACTCAGGACTGTCTCAGGAGAGTCAGCAGCGTCTTCTCTCTCTGGGTTTCCTCTCCAGGTGAAGCTGACAGTCTCTTGGATTTGATGTGGATGTGACTCAGCAGGTAAAGAGCCGACCAGGGATCATTAGAGATGTTTGATGAACAGGCTCCTACATTGTGTTTCAGAGCTGGACGACTGAGAGCAGACTGGGACCACAAGGAGCTGGGAAGGCTTTCCAAACCTGATTTCTGTGTTTCCAGGTGTAAATATTTATCAGGTCTTAATTTTCAATATTGATGTCTCACATTGAGGATAAAATCAGCATCGTCTGAAATGTTTAAAATGGGTATTAAGTTGTTTTTAAAGGTAGATTGTGAACTGAACTCATTTTATCGGCGAAAATGCCGGAAACAACCAGTCTGACAGCCTGGATCAACTTGACTGAAGCTGCTCAGTGGGTTTGATGTAAAGGGCGGCTGCTCTGAGTGTTACGTCCACTCTGTATATGTGACATGGTGCTGACAGGAAGACAGCACACATCCTGTCATGGAAAGCTTGTTGTCATCAATCAGCCGCTGTGTTTGTGTCAAGGTGTTGGCTCTGCTATGGAACCGGCTGGGAAGAGAGAGAGGAGGTTCCCCGCCTCTAGAACCACTCTGTCTGGAGAACAAGACAGCCAGACCAAAGCTCAGAGGTAAGACGAGGATCTCTGACTGTCCATGACTGTTCTCCATCTCAGAGCTCAGCAGGCAAATCAGCACAGAAGCATTATTCATAGGAAAAGCTCTGTGTGTGTTGTGTTGAAGACCTGAACCTGAACCTGAACCTAAACCTCAACCTGAACCTGAACCTGGACCTGAGCCCAGCTGTGTGTCCATGAAGAGCGAGGGTTCTATGTATCGTCCTTTTGTCTTCAAACACAGCGAGCACTCTGTGGATCATGGGTAATTATATCAAACTGATGATAAAACAGATGTTTTTTTCTGTTATCAGATTCCTTGGTGAATTGGTTCCACACTTTAGACTCTGTTGACTGAATTTCCTCTTTCAGAACATTTAAAATATAGTGTGTGTGTGTGTGTGTGTGTGTGTGTGTGTGTGTCTCATAGTGAAAAAGCATGTGGTTCTGAAACAGATATAGCAAAATAATGAGTAACAGTCTATATTTTTATGTCACCACATGATTAAACGTATTACAGATATACAGTTCAAAGGATATAAATTCACAGGTTGAATAGTATTTTTGTTCTGGTAAATGGTGACATTAAATGCCTACTGTAAAGCAGCAATGAAGTCCAGAATAAAATAAAATAAAATGTGTCCTCCACAGAGTCCACCAGCAGAGCTCAGAGGTTCCCAGTGCTCAGTCTGCCCAGCAGCATCAAACAGACCTGGCCTCCATATTTATGGTGTGTAAATGTACAACAACATATCAACTGAAAAACAACCATTCTGCTCAGAATCGTCTCCGTGCTGCTCTCTTTACATCTTTCAGCCTCACTGACCTGGATTTTATTTGGTGTTTTGTGTCCAGATTTTAATGTGGAAGTCTAATTCTTTTATTTTTCTGTTGCAGCTGCTGGAGGAGAACATGGTCACCTTTGTGAAGAAGGAGCTGAAAAACCTCCAGAGGTCTCTGAGTCCAAATTACCCAGAATGCCTAGAGAGGCAGAGGGAGGATGAGGAAGTGTTGGACGGTGAGGAGGAAGAGCAGAGGTGGAGCAGCAGAGAGGCTTTTCTGCAGATCACACTGCACTTCCTGAGGAGAATGAAGCAGGAGGAGCTGGCTGAGCGTCTGCAGAGCAGTAAGAGGCTTTCAACTCCTTTAAAGTGACAGTTCAGATTCCATGCAAGTCAAATGCATCCACCAAGTCTGGTTGGTTTCAGTTTCATTTTGAGCTCTTTTCAGTCAGCTGGTTTCAAAATAACACAACGATTGTCTGTTGTAGTTCTGCCACTGTGGAGGTGGCTCTCCAGCTGAGGCGGCGCTGTGTTGTTTATAAAACTGTCAACCTTTTTCTTCTAAAATCCTGATCAGGACATGCAGCTCTTTGTTTGTTCCTGCAGTCTGTTGGTTGGCGCTTCTGCTTTGTGTTGTCATCCTCTGACAGCTCATGTTTACATGAATGTTGTCAAGGCAACACTTTGACCAATCAAGATGGACAGGCCTACTTGTCCTGTTCACAGCATCCTGTGTTCGAATCCAAGCCCAGGCCCTTTGCTGCATGTCATCTCCCCTGCATGTCCTTTATCTCCCTACTGTGACCATCAAATAAAGTAGAAATGGCAAAAAAATCTTTTAAAGAATGAGGCAATAGACACAGGAAATATTCACATCTCACATTTAATGTATCATCCATGTGTTGATGTTATTTGTTGTTTGTTCACTCAGAAACCCTTGCAGGGTGCCAACGTGAACTCAGATCTAATCTGAAGAAGAAGTGTGAGTGTGTGTTTGAGGGGATTGCTAAAGCAGGAAATCCAACACCTCTGAATCAGATCTACACAGAGCTGTACATCACAGAGGGAGAGAGTGGAGAGCTCAATGAGGAACATGAGGTCAGACAGATTGAAACAGCATCCAGGAAACCAGCCAGACCAGAAACACCAATCAAATGTGAAGACATCTTTAAACCTTTACCTGGAAGAGATCAACCAATCAGAGCAGTGATGACAAAGGGAGTGGCTGGCATTGGGAAAACAGTCTTAACACAGAAGTTCACTCTGGACTGGGCTGAACACAAAGCCAACCAGCATGTCCACTTCACATTTCCATTGACTTTCAGAGAGCTGAATCTGCTGAGAGGGAAAAAGTTGAGCTTGGTGGAACTTGTTCATCACTTCTTCACTGAGACCAAAGTAGCAGGAATCAGCAGGTTTGAGCAGTTCCAGGTTGTGTTGATCTTTGACGGTCTGGATGAGTGTCGACTTCCTCTGGACTTCAAGAACAACCAGATCCTGACTGATGTTACAGAGTCCACCTCAGTGGACGTTCTGCTGACAAACCTCATCAAGGGGAACCTGCTTCCCTCTGCTCACCTCTGGATAACCGCACGACCCGCAGCGGCCAATCAGATCCCTCCTGAGTGTGTTGGCATGGTGACGGAGGTGAGAGGCTTCACTGACCCGCAGAAGGAGGAATACTTCAGGAAGAGATTCAGAGATGAGGAGCAGGTCGGCAGAATCATCTCCCACATCAAGACTTCACAAAGCCTCCACATCATGTGCCACATCCCAGTCTTCTGCTGGATCACTGCTACAGTTCTTGAGGATGTGTCGAAAACCAGTGAGGGAGGAGACCTGCCCAAGACCCTGACTGAGATGTACATCCACTTCCTGGTGGTTCAATCCAAAGTGCAGAACATCAAGTATCATGGGAGAGCTGAGACAGATCCACACTGGACTCCAGAGACCAGGGAGATGATCCTGTCTCTGGGAAAACTGGCTTTTGAGGAGCTGGAGAAAGGCAACCTGATCTTCTATGAAGCAGACCTGGCAGAGTGTGGCATTGATATCAGAGCAGCCTCAGTGTACTCAGGAGTGTTCACACAGATCTTTAAAGAGGAGCGTGGGCTGTACCAGGACAAGGTTTTCTGCTTCGTCCATCTGAGCGTTCAGGAGTTTCTGGCTGCTGTTCATGTCTTTGTGACATTCATCAACTCTGGAGTCAATCTGCTGTCAGAAGAACAATCAGCCTCCCAACTAAAACA
This sequence comes from Myripristis murdjan, assembly GCF_902150065.1. Classification (NCBI taxonomy): domain Eukaryota; kingdom Metazoa; phylum Chordata; class Actinopteri; order Holocentriformes; family Holocentridae; genus Myripristis; species Myripristis murdjan. The sequence continues at coordinate 1,093,415 of NC_044003.1, read as the reverse complement.
CCTCTACCAGAGTGCTGTGGGCAAGGCATTACAGAGTCCAAATGGACACCTGGACTTGTTCCTGCGCTTCCTCCTGGGTCTTTCACTGCAGACCAATCAGACTCTCCTACGAGGCCTGCTGACACAGACAGGAAGTAGCTCACAGACCAATCAGGAAACAGTCCAGTTCATCAAGGAGAAGATCAGGGACAGTCCCTCTCCAGAGAGAAGCATCAACCTGTTCCACTGTCTGAATGAGCTGAATGACCATTCTCTATTGGAGGAGATCCAACAGTACCTGAGTTCAGGACGTCTCTCCACAGACAAACTGTCCCCTGCTCAGTGGTCAGCTCTGGTCTTCATCTTACTGTCATCAGAAGAAGATCTGGAGGTGTTTGACCTGAAGAAATACTCTGCTTCAGAGGAGGCTCTTCTGGGGCTGCTGCCACTGGTCAAAGCCTCCAAGAAATCTGTGTAGGTTCATAGATAACTGGACATATTTAAGACATAACCTGGTGTTTTGTATACAAAAGAATAAGTAGGTAAATAATGGGTTCATCCTTACTTCCTCTTCAGGCTGAGTGTGTGTAATCTGTCAGAGAGAAGCTGTGCAGCTCTGGCCTCAGTTCTCAGCTCGCAGTCCTCTAGTCTGAGAGAGCTGGACCTGAGTGACAACCAGCTGCAGGATTCAGGAGTGAAGCTGCTCTCTGCTGGACTGGAGAGTCCACACTGCAGACTGGAGGTTCTCAGGTAATGTCCATTTACAGTGATTGACTGATTCATCACATTTCACACTAAGGTCCATTCACTCAAAGCAGTTTGTCTCAGCTCAGTGATCCTGAATCTGCAACGTGTAACCATGTAAGATCCATATCAGGATCATCTGTTCAGTGTTTTTATCTTCATCCCTTCTTGCCCTGCTGTGAAACAGATGCCTGTACGTCACCGTGTTGGTCGCTCGGCAGTTAGGTCCAGAGCAGCAAATCTCCAAAGCTTTGTGGTGGATCACCATGAAACTTGGTGACAACATTCATGTTGCCAATAAAATAAAAATGTCCTAGTTTGGGTGAAAGCAGGGAAATCTTCCCTAAGGTGTCTGCTCTAATTCTCCAAAACAAAATGAAGCGCTAAATCAGATTGGCTATTTTCAGAGCTGAAATCTCAGCAGCCAGTGCTATTGATCAACAACAGTTGAACCCCCACCGCTGAGTTATGATCTTTTGGACCACCAAGGAAAATATTACATATTTTTTAAATGTTTAAATCTCACTTTACATGCAGCTTCATGTCACTGATCAGATTCCTAATTTGTGTAGGTTTTTGTGAAAACACAAAGCAGATGATGTGGTGGACTGATTGTGTTTGTGATGGTGTGCAGGCTGTCAGGCTGTCTGCTCACACAGGAAGGCTGTGCTTATCTGGCCTCAGCTCTGAGCTCCAACCCCTCCCACCTGAGAGAGCTGGACCTGAGCTACAATCATCCAGGAGATTCAGGAGTGAAGCTGCTCTCTGCTGGACTGGAGGATCCAACCTGGAGACTGGAGGCTCTCAGGTATGGAGACAGACACAATGTCTTACAGAGGGCTGAGGACTATTGTTTCATGTTGAATGGTGGATATGAGTGATGTGGTCTGCTAAATCCTTCATTGGGAAGGTTATTTCCTGCCCATGTTTCCATCATCAAAGAGAATCTGCTGCTCTGACTCTGTTTCTTCCTCCAGGGTGGACCATGGTGGAGAGCAGTGGTTGAAACCAGGTCTGAGGAAATGTAAGTGTGGATTTAATTTGACTCCTGAACACAAAGCAGCAAACATTCAGCTGTTTAGATGCTGCAGCTGCAGTTTCTGCTGTTTTTCTCAGCTGCTTTTGCCTGTTGATCCAAACAAAATCACATTTGATGCTCAACGACAAACACAATCTTCATTCTTTTAATATTTACACATTTTCCCAAATGTTGATACAGTGAACACACTCACCTGAGGCCTTGATCATTTTATTGAACCATCTGTACATTTTCATTGTTTAACACAATAAAACAAAGAAATCTTTTGCATAATTTGATCCAAGCTTCTATATTTATGGAAAACTAATAAAACCTTTAACAAATTGTCTAATAGTTATTATTATTATTATTATTATTATTATTATTATTGTAATTATCATCATCATCACACAAATTCTAAAAACAGTAAAGCCATCAATCCTCTGGACTGTCTGAAATAAATATCTTGATAAGGAGAAACTGGTGCAAATAATTAAAGAACCTACCTGTGTATGCCTTAAGTTCCAAACTACCATTGATTTGATCTTGGTCTCTGATGAGCCAAACATTGCACAGAGTGGGGTTATACAATATGGAATTAGCGATTACTACCTCATCCACTGTACCAGGAAAAGACCGAAAGTGTCTTTTTTTTTGCTCACAAAGCCATTCGTGTTAGATCACTTAAGAATTACTCTGCAGATGCCTTTAGGGCTATGTTGAAAAATTTGGACTGGTCTAAGGTAACAAATGCATGTGACGTGGATGTGGCTTGGGACTGTTTTAAAGGTTTATTCCTTAAGGTTGTAGACACAGTTGCCCCCCATAAACAAACTAGAATTAAACAGAGTAGCCATCCCTGGTTTGACCATCCTATTAGGGAAATGATTAAGGAAAGAGATTCAGCACTGGTTAAATTCAGAAAATCCCAGAACCCAGAAGACTATGAGCATTTTAAAAAGTGTAGGAACAAGGCGCAGGAAATGATCAGGAAAAGCAAGCAGAAATACTACTCTGAATTAATTAAGGAGAACAGCAATAATCCCTCGAAACTATGGAAAACACTAAAAGACCTGGGCTGCGGTGGTAAATCCAAGGCCAAGGAGGCAAATATAGGGCTCCAAACTGAAAAGGGTATAGAGTTTGATAAAATCAAAGTTGGACTGGTTTTTAACACCTTTTTCACTTTCATAGCCAGCGACTTAGTGTCTAAACTACCTGATAGAACAGGGGAGTATGGAGAGGAATTTGTCACCGAATATTACAGGAACCTGGGCGCTAAGGAAGGAGCTTTTTCACGTAAGAAGGTCACAGTTGAGTATGTAGAGAAGATGCTAAGTGAGCTTAACACAACCAAGGCTACTGGGTTAGATGGCATAGGTGCGAGGTTTCTTAGCAATGCCTCTGTCGTTATTGCCCCACACATCACTCACATAATTAACCTCTCCCTTGAGATAGGAAAAGTGCCCACAGACTTCAAACATGCAAAAGTAAGGCCATAAAAAGGGATGTTAAATGGACCCGAGCAACTACAGACCTGTCTCCATTCTAAGCGTGATCTCCAAGGTCTTTGAAAGAGTAGTACACGATCAACTTTACGATTACATATGCAGCAGCAATTTATTTTATGATATGCAGTCAGGTTTTAGGAAGTCTTGTTCAACCGACATGTGTCTTCTGTATATTACAGATTTCATTAAGATGGAGATCGACCAAGGAAAAATGTGCGGCCTTGTTTTGTTAGATCTCCAAAAAGCTTCTGACACTGTCGACCACAATGTTTTGCTGTCAAAGATGAAGGCCTTTGGACTAGATGGTTTAGCGATCAGGTGGATGAGGTCATATCTGACTGGGAGAGACCAGCGAGTTGATGTAGGCGGAGTCCTGTCTCAGGCCATGCCCATATCCTGCGGCGTTCCTCAGGGCAGTGTGCTGGGGCCTCTGCTCTTTTTATTATATACACTATATTACCAAAAGTATTCGCTCACCTGCCTTTACTCATACTATGAACTGAAGTGCCATCCCATTCCTAACCCATAGAGTTCAATATGATGTCGGTCCACCTTTTGCAGCTATTACAGCTTCAACTCTTCTGGGAAGACTGTCCACAAGGTTGAGGAGAGTGTTTATAGGAATTTTTGATCATTCTTCCAAAAGCGCATTGGTGAGGTCACACACTGATGTTGGTCGAGAAGGCCTGGCTCTCAGTCTCCGCTCTAATTCATCCCAAAGGTGTTCTATCGGGTTCAGGTCAGGACTCTGTGCAGGCCAGTCAAGTTCATCCACACCAGACTCTGTCATCCATGTCTTTATGGACCTTGCTCTGTGCACTGGTGCACAGTCATGTTGGAAGAGGAAGGGGCCCGCTCCAAACTGTTCCCACAAGGTTGGGAGCATGGAATTGTCCAAAATGTTTTGGTATCCTGAAGCATTCAAAGTTCCTTTCACTGGAACTAAGGGGCCAAGCCCAGCTCCTGAAAAACAACCCCACACCATAATTCCTCCTCCACCAAATTTCACAGTCGGCACAATGCAGTCTGAAATGTACCGTTCTCCTGGCAACCTCCAAACCCAGACTCGTCCATCAGATTGCCAGATGGAAAAGCGTGATTCATCACTCCAGAGAATGCGTCTCCACTGCTCTAGAGGCCAGTGGCGGCGTGCTTTACACCATTGCATCCGACGCTTTGCATTGCACTTGGTGATGTGTGGCTTGGCTGCAGCTGCTCGGCCATGGAAACCCATTCCATGAAGCTCTCTGCGTACTGTACTTGGGCTAATCTGAAGGTCACATGAAGTTTGTAGCTCTGTAGCAATTGACTGTGCAGAAAGTCGGCGACCTCTTTGCACTATGCGCTTCAGCATTCGCTGACCCCTCTCCGTCACTTTACGTGGCCTACCACTTCGTGGCTGAGTTGCTGTTGTTCCCAAACGCTTCCATTTTGTTATAATAGAGCTGACAGTTGACTGTGGAATATTTAGGAGCGAGGAAATTTCACGACTGGATTTGTTGCACAGGTGGCATCCTATGACAGTTCCACGCTGGAATTCACTGAGCTCCTGAGAGCGGCCCATTCTTTCACAAATGTCTTGTTTCACAGTCTGCATGCCTGAGTGCTTGATTTTATACACCTGTGGCCAGGCCAAGTGATTAGGACACCTGATTCTGATCATTTGAATGGGTGAGCGAATACTTTTGGTAATATAGTGTATCAATGACATGAAGGCCGCCTGCTCTAACTCCTTATTTTTATACACCGACGACTTTGCCATCCTTGTATCACATGAAGATAAGGAGGTTATCCAGGACAAATTAGCTGAAAACCTAGACAGAGTGAAGACTTGGCTGTCAGAAAACAGATTGTCGCTACATTTAGGTAAGACTGAGGCACTATTACTAGGCTCAAGGATTAGATTGAGCAGGGAGGACAAACTTATTATTACCACTGGAGGCATAACAATTACATCTCAGCCTTCAGTTAAATACTTAGACTGCATCCTAGACGGGACCTTGAGTGGTGCCCCCATGGCCCTTAATGTCCTCAGTAAGGTAAACGCTAGAATTAGGTTCCTGGCCAGGAAGGCAGCACTGCTAAACAAAGAATGCCTAAAGATCTTAGCCTCCTGTTTAGTCCAGTGCCACTTTGATTATGCCATCACCTCCTGGTATTGGAACCTTACTAAAGCCCTGAAACAAAAAATGCAGATAGCACAGAACAAACTAATTAGAGTAGTCCTTGGCCTTAATCACAGAAGTCATATAGGGAAGGCTCAGTTTATTCACCTCCACTGGTTACCAGTGGAAGACAGGGCGAAGCAGCTGCAGCTTACCATGGCCCACAAAATCCTCAACAACAGAGCCCCCAAATATTTTAATTACTTTACGAGACTTGACCATGGACACAACACTAGAGGTAGCCTAGGTAATGTATCCCTCTACATGCACAGGACAAAGGTTGGAGCACTCTCTTTCAGATACAGCGGTGCTGTGGAGTGGAATAAACTCCCTCTCTTTACTAAAGAAGTTCAGAGTCCAGCCATTTTTGAGATGAGGATTAGGAATGAACTCCTCAATGGTCTTCCTCTCTAACCATGCAAACAGTGCAGGATGAATAGGATGCTCGTTAGGGTGCATCAAAAAATAAAATTTTTGAATTTTGATATGGCTGGGTGCTAAAAGTGTTCCAATATATGTTTTAACAACACATGCAAATATTTTTCCAATACATGAAGGTTTAGGGGTGCCAGCTCACATGTGTTTCTGTGGATAAAGGGGCAACAGTGCTAACCGATCACCATAGAGCTCTGACGTAAAAAAAAAAAAAAAAAAGACTGCACCTCAAGAAAACTGAGGAGATATTTATATTTTTGTGTTGGGTATGTATACACTTATTACATGTAATTACCATATCTGCAGTTGTTTCTTTGTATATTGAAATACTTTGAGTGAAATGTAGTCATATTTAGAGGTATTTGGTGCTCATTACATCTAAGGTTAACTTGCTAGCCACAGTTAGCTAGCTATATTAGCTAAGCTATTAAGCTTAGCTAACATAGGGTTATGTCTCATCAACAGTATTTTGGAGTAGGCAATATCCTATTCAGAGTATTGATGTCTCATCTTTATTGAGTGTAGCATTGTAGCTGTTCAATTAACATTTTAAAGAAAGGTTTATTTGAGTGCAGCTAGTCACTCTGGTAGTGATGTTATTGTAAGTTCTCATTGTAATGATGAAGTTAGACGATGTAGAGCTTATATTTGAGGCTTATGCATGCATGGTACATCATAATTGAGTGATATTAGGTATGCTACGATATGATTGTAAACCCTATCCTTGTCCTTGTATCCTTTTCATTCTCAGGCACTGTACAACACAACAAACCCCAGGATCAGCTAAGATGCTGTCCTCACCAACTGTAGGGTTGCCAACTTTCACGCAGAAAAGAAAAAAAAAGTCTGTCCTAGTTTGCTCAGAGGTTAATACTGATATGAGGCCATATCACACTTCTTTGGAAAATTACAAAATAAACAGGCTTCAATCACAAAATGTTAACAGTGATAATGCACTGACTGTAACACTGCAATTATTCATTATTCGTTTAAGGGGCTTTCACACATTATTAATTATTATTAATTATTATTCCCTCCTATTGGATGCACCGAGGTGTTGTCACTGGGTGCTGCGCCCAAGTTAAAATATTTTCAATTTGGCTCCCGGGTACCTGCTGCTGTTGCTATGGGCAGGCACTTTGTAGCTTAGCAACTCTGAGTGACAGCGCTTTCACCAATGAACGGAGTGCACACTCACTGACGTCTGTGAATGAGCTCCGCTCATTGGTCAAACAGCGGGAGAGGGGGCAGACTCTCAAAAATAAGGGACAAAGTACATCCCTTATTGGTTCAATACGGGACGTGTGTTTTGGTTGCCAAATATGGGACGATTCCGTATTTCAAGGGACAGTTGGCAACCCTAACCAACTGGTCCCAGCCAGACTAGCTGGAGACATTTCGGGTGGGATGCACCAGCTAGGTTCAAGGTTCCATTTCCATTCCCTCTCTCTCCCTGGTGATGTTGCTCAGTGGGGCGGACTCTGGCACAGACTGAGCATTTACGTTTTGTCAGTTCTTATCATTAGGTTGTGTGAGTTTCCACTAGGGTTTGTTCTTTTAAGTGTCTCACTATTGCCCCTTGTGTGTAACAGTAAAGTCAGTTAAACTTTATATTTGTGTCTGACGTCCATCTCTGCTGCACAAACATAAAGAAAAAGGTGAAGCATCATCCAACTTAGCACCCATAAAATTTTGGCTTGGATCTGACATGTCGGTCCTTGATCTCCAGTCATTGTTTGGACCAGAATTACACAACCTATAAAACAGATTTTGAACAAACTTGATACAAGTGTGAAGCATTGGCCAACCTAGAAACCCTAAAATGTTGGTGTGGATCCAACCCACAAGGCAGGTCCACAGGCCACGCGAAGTTGTCCTATTGCCCTCCATTCATTTGTCTATAAGCTGTCGTAAATGAAGAATCTTGAAAGGTGAATTCTAAGAAATCCCCAAAGTTATCCAAAGGGCAAACAAACTAATTTTGCTTGAGTTACCCTATAGAACATGTTTCTGTATAAAAGTTCACCTTATTTAACCTTTCTGGGTCAACCATTTGGCAAATAGACTAAAAAATGCACATTTTTTGACATTTCACAGAAGTTCGCGTGTTAGCTGGTACCCCTAAATCTCAATGGATTTCCACAAAACTTTGCAAAAGTCATTTGTACATGAATAGGAACAAAATGCAATGCCAGCCAAATTGATATTTTGGAATTAAAATTTCACCACCTGTGCTCATGGTTTGACAACATAAAGGTCAGTTTGGAGAAATGTACTAATGAAAAAACCTTTAATTAATAATGCAAGAATAACAAAACAAAACAATACAGCACTGGAGCAGCTGTTGTTTTCCCTCTTTTATAGCTTCCTCTCTCCACTAAATTAAACAAACCTGACAGCCAATCACAGTTCTTTGCTATAATTTTGAACTGATAATTGAATTGAAGAACATTAATTTCAGGCAATTGAAATTATACATAAAGCATTTTGTGAACAAAGGTTATACCAAGTGAATAAAACTAAAAAAATATGAGAAAAGAGAAAAATAATTACATCTCAATTTTTTTTATCTCTTTATTATTCATTATTCATTGGAGTGGTGCATGGGATAAACTGAATTAACTGTCCACACCTGAGAAGGGGTGGCTAAAAGGCAGAAAATCTCCTGTAGGCTGGCTGCATTCTCACCACACTTTCTTTTCTGCTGTGAGTGAAGAGGACGGCTGACACAACGTGTCATCATCAAAGTGTTAACAAATCAATAATCAAACTGTTAATAAATCAGCAGATAATAACCACAGCAGGTCTGTTGTGTCTTGTTCTCTCCATCAGATTCCTGTGAACTCAAACTGGACATAAACACAGCAAACAGGAGCCTCATCCTGTCTGAGGACAGCAGGAAGGCGACAGCAGTGAGAGAGGAGCAGCCATATCCTGATCACCCAGAGAGGTTTGACCGCTGGGAACAGATCCTGTGTAGAGATGGTCTTACTGGTCGCTGCTACTGGGAGGTTGAGCGGAAACGAAGGGTTTACATAGCAGCGACTTACAGAGGAATCAGCAGGAAAGGAAACAGCGATGACTGTGGGTTTGGCAGGAATGAAAAGTCTTGGATTCTGACCTGTCATGATGGTGGTTTCTTTGCCAGACACAATAACAGAGAGACAGCCATCCATGTCCCCTCCTCCTCTAACAGAGTGGCAGTGTATCTGGACTGGCCTGCTGGCTCTCTGTCCTTCTACAGCGTCTCCTCTGACACACTGATCCACCTCCACACCTTCAACAGCACCTTCACTGAGCCTCTGTACCCGGGGTTTAGGGTTTGGGTATATGGCTCCACAGTGTCTATGTGTGACATTTGAGGAGGGAGAGTCGCCTCCTGTGTGGAGAAACACTGTATATAAAAAGTGACATCAGTACATTATTACATTATTGGCTCCACATTTAACATTTTTTGTATTTTTTTTAACCCAGCTAATAATGTAATAACCACCCAATGATGTAGGCTTATACCTTATTAAAATGATATAATAAACCACTTCACTGTTTCAGATTTGAGTTCATTCGGAGTTATTGAAGAACTAAATGGGTTAAAGGGGACCATCACTCATCTTGCCTGTAATCTGCACATGACAGTTGAATCCAGGAGACTGAGTGTATCCGCCCACAAGTGAGAAACTGTATACCTCAGCCTAAGGAGAACCTAGAAGTTAATAAAAGTTCAATCTGATGTATTGTGTTTTTTGAAGAATTAATCTGATTGGTGCCGACATATTCCTCTCAGGTATGTAGAGTTGTGGTTGTTGTTGTTTACCGCTCTTTTGTAGCAGAGGAAGTGAATCATAAGAGGTCTCTTTGAGGATAAGAGAGCTTTTTCTGCTTTAGGGAACAAGGAAAGTTATGGCTCTACAGAGAATTTAACTAAAAGTTTGCTAAAGGACCTCTGGGATGGCAAACTAGGGTCAGTCGCTAAGTGGCCTTTAAGGATGGCGTCTCTGGCCAGAAACTGTGTGTGCTAGCAATGTATGAATGGGATGCATGAATGGAATGTGAGTCTTATGTGTTAAATCAGCTTAGGGACTAGACATTTGAATCAAAAGGGTGGAAAGAGAGGCTAGCTCTACTGATCAGCGGAAATGCCGGGATAACAGTACACAACAAGGAGAAGAACTTTTTTTAAAAAAATTACTTTCTACTATACAAACAGAAATAAAATAGTATAATTCACACAATCACATTCAAACAAACAAACAGAAACATTTGGTGGGGGGTGGGGGTGGGGGTGTAAAGGGTGTCCCTCTGTGTGTGTGAAGTTTCTTAATGGATGAGCCTCCAGTGGAGAAAATATGATGTTGTACTACAGGACAGGAGCCCTTACAGTGGGATGTACAGAGGTTCCCTCAGTACCTTTCAGATGAGGAAAACTCAGAAGGCGCCCTCTTAGCTGCACTTCCAAGTGAGTAAACTCAAACTGGACACAAACACAGCAAACAGACACCTTGTCCTGTCTGAGGACAACAGGAAGGCGACAGCAGGGAGAGAGGAGCAGCCATATCCTGATCACCCAGAGAGGTTTGACTCCTGGAGGCAGATGCTGTGCAGACTCACAATATGTTTTGGGTTCTCTCCCATTAAATTTTACATCCTCTAGTTATAGTTTTGTGTTACCTCACAATATTTTTCTGCTTGTGTTCCCTTTGAGCCGTATGTCTATTTCCAGCATTCGTCCAGAGAAGCATTTGTTCAGAGCAGAGCCATGTAGAGAGAGAGTCGTGTCAACGGAAGTTCAAAACACTTGGTCGTCACATGATTCGTGAAGACTTGAGATTGTTTCTCTTAAGTTCTTGGCAGCCAGTTTGAAAACATACATAGCCGATGGATGGATGTGCACCACCAGGCGCTCGCGTCTGGATGCCGGTTGGCCATGCAGTCCGGCGGGGCTCAGCCCCAAGACGTTCCGGGGAGCACCCTCCCACGGGTCACCACCTGTGAGAGGAGGTGGGTTGGGGTGGAACCCCTGACAGACCGGACCCACAGTGCAGAAACTGGCTTTTGGTACGTGGAATGTCTCTGGGGGGGGGGGGGGCCGGAGCTTGTGCGGGAGGTGGAGCCTTACTGACTAGATATAGGCGGGCTCACTTCTGCACACAGCCTTGGCTCTGGAACCAAACTCCTGGATGGGCAGCTCAGAGCACGCAGCTTTCCTAGAAGCGCTGGGAAGTGTCCTGTGAAGGCACCATCATGGGACTCTGGTATTACTGGACGACTTCAGTGCTCATGCTGGCAATGTTGGGGAAAGTTGGAGGGGGGTGATTGGGAGGAACAGCCTGCCTGATCTGAACCTGAGCGGTGCTTTGTTGTTGGACTCCTGTGCGAGGGGCACTGCACTGCTGGACTGTTGTCATTAGGATTCTATAGGAATAAATGATTGCACACATGAACAGCTTCTGCAAGAGATGTGTAATGTTTTGCAGGTTTAGTGTGTAGAGTTTTGCAAAAATAGAGTTTCACAGATAGTGCCTAAGCAATCATAAAAACAGTCATGGTTTCAGAGACAGAGCTTCAAGATTCACTGACAGAAAAAAAGTAAAACAATGAATGCTGGGAGGTGTAACCGGTGAGCTACAGCTGTCCCCAGCAGAGGGCGACACAGGACCGACGACAGATACATGACCAGGAAGAGCGGAGGAGACGAGAGGAGGAGGAATGAGGTGGATGAAGAGTGAGTAGAGGTCAAAACCCATATTTTACATTTGTTTCTTTTTTCTCAGGTGCTATTTCTGAATCTGGCTGCTATTTTTTGCAAAACTCCACACAGGAAAACACAAAACCTCACAGTAAACCAGCTACACGTGATATATCTGACAAAACAAGCACCTCCTGCAAAACTCTGCAAACCCTTTTTAAAAACCTGTGTTTTTGCATCAACACACACACACAGAAGAAGAACATTTGTACAAGAAAAAAGAAGAGAAAAAATAAAAATCAGGCAAAATCTTTTTTTTGTGGGTCTGGCCACTTCATCTTCCTCCTCTATCCCTCTCTCTCCTCTTCCTCTGTCCTCTGGCCTCCGTTCTTCATTCCAGATGTTTCCCTGTGGTGTTTACAGTTTGGTTTGTGTGTGTGCATTAAAGTGTGTGTGACTGTCTTAGTAAATGTAGCGGCTAAAACTGTTAAAGGTTTCAGAGACAGAGCTTCAGGAGTCACTGCATAAAAGTGTTGAGACGAGGCAGAACGAGGCAGATCACCTCGACGACCAAGAAAACACTTGATTCAAGAAAATTCTGGTAACAGTTTGGTTATTGTTGGATTATCTAATCCCACAGGTGTTTTTTTTTTTTTTTTTTAATACTTTGCTACCCTCGTCACAGTGCAGGCAGAGTGGCCGAGCGGACCTCTCTCCTTTAAGAAACGAGAATTAGCTGCTGTTTTCATGAACCTTTTCTCTTCTGTCTTCTGTGCAGAATCCTCAGAGAACTCATGGCTGTTTGACGGTTCCATGAAGAACCATCAACTTCTAAACAACCATTTTATTTAGTGGAGGGATCCTTAGGTGGGAAAAAAGGTTCTCTTTCACAGTTTCTCAAATGGGGGTACACGTACCCCTGAGGTAGGCTACGTGGAGGAACTCCAGGGGGTACGTGAGATTTTTAAAAATTATACAATACGTAGATCCGACCGAGCAATCTGATTGATCAATCAGACGTTTAGAATGTGCTCAAATGAGCATGACAGCACAGCTAGCCGTACGCAAATAAAAAAAAATACTGAATCAATTACTGAAAATATTACTCCGCCTATATCTTACTGCCCGAGTCTGTGTGGTTCCCATGGCAACACGAAACGTTTCACTGAAACCCGCTTCAAAAGCCACTGTCAACTTTGTTCGCCTGCATAATGGACCGTTTTGTTGTCAATTTTGATTTCTTTGACGACCTAAGTTTGGATAAACGGCTGAACGAGGAAGACAAGACAGAAGAGAAAAAGGAGAGATACGCGAGAGTGACGAGTGAAGAGCTGGATCAGCTGGAGAGGTCAGGAAATGAAGCCGGTACGGCTCGGTCAACGTCTTGGGCTGTCAAATGTCTACAAGACTACCTGACAAACACCGAGCAAACAGCTGATATCTCACCTGTAAGAAAAGAAGAGCTGAACAAGATCCTCCGTGAATTTTATGGAGCTTTAATTTCTATAATAAAGAGAGTGAAATGCCTCAGCCGATTCAGCACCATGGACAGTACCTGCTGAGGCAGATTCAGCACCACGGACAGTACCTGCTGAGGCGGATTCAGAACCACGGACAGTACCTGCTGAGGCGGATTCAGCACCACGGACAGTACCTGCTGAGGCAGATTCAGCACCACGGACAGTACCTGTAAGATTTTCCATGGAGATGTGCAGCTATAACTCTGTTCTTGTTATTAATGCGTTATTGTTATCAGTTATTAATTAGCGTATTAATCGTTATTAATTTCAGTCTTTATAAGTTTTCTTGGCCTGATTTAATGTCTCAGGACGCCTGAGAGACGCTGTTGCCACGGGTTACGGCAGCCAGCTGGGCAGAGGGCCGTGGCGATGAGGAGGAGGAGCGAGGCTGAAGCCGGCCAAGATCCCCACGACCTGCAGGACACACACACACACACACACACACACACACCATATAGCCTTAATTACTGACACTACAGAGGCTTCAATGTTTCAAATCCCAGTTTCCCAGAGTGACGACCAAAGTTTGATGTCATTAAAGTTTTAGTAACACCTTCAAAACACAGCGACGGCATAAATTCTGAGATTATAAAGTCACAAATTTACAAGAAAAGATCATTTTCCTGTCGGGGGCTCAACCTGTGCTGCCCCCTGCTGGCCGTGTCTCAGGCCTGCAGCTGATCCCCTCAGCAGATTCTACTCTGACATGGGATTCAGGAACAAGGAGATCCTGCTGATCTGAGCCCAGAATCAGCAGATTGTTTTCTTCTGAATCGGCCCAAGTCACAGCAACGTCTCTTCAGAGTCCAGATGCTGAGGAGGAGGTTGGGGTTCTGGACTCAAACTAGCAGGATTTCCTTCAGACTGGATCCCACAGGAGGAGAACAAACTGGTTTCACTGTTTTTTTTTGTTTTGTTTTGTTTTGTTTTTTTTGTTTGTTTGTTTGTTTGTTTTTTTTATTTACAAAATTTCTCACTTTATAATCTCAGAATTTTTGAGATTATTTCTCATACATTTGTGAGGTTTTCCCCCATAAATTTATGACTTTAATCTGACAGAATATCCAAGTTTTTATCTCAGAATATTACCCGCCTGCCTTCCTTGGCCCCATATTTTTTTTTTTCTGTACAGCGGCCCTGATAGACCACTGCCACAGCCTGACGGTGGTCACCTGCTCCGGGGGAAACTCTTACAGGACGTCCCAGCCGGGCCGGCACCGTCTGTCGCCACAGACCTGGGAACACAGAGAGACACAACACACACACATTTACCTGGCCTTGGCACACACTGGTACGTGTGTAGTTCACCAAAACACACACACACACACACACACACACACACACACACACACACATACACACACACACACACACACACACACACAAAACTTTCTGCAGGACTGGGTGGCCTACATGTGGAGGGTGCGGCTCCGCTGCTCCTCTGGCTGGGGGCCTCGTTTACCAGAATCTAAACTTTCTTCTTAAATCTCCAAGATTAAAGTGAGAAATTTAAGAGAAAAATCTCAGATGCTGTCTGAGATGTAAGTGGTGTATTTATGAAAAAAAAAAAAAAATCAAATTTATGACAAAAAAACTCGGAAATTCTGAAATCATAAAGTCAGAAAATTATGACCAAAAAAAATAAATAAATAAATAAAAAATAGTGAAACCGGTTTGTTCTCCTCCTGTGGGATCCAGTCTGAAGGAAATCCTGCTGGTTTGAGTCCAGAATCCCAATCTCCTCCTCAGCATCTGGACTCTGAAGAGACGTTGCTGTGACTTGGGCCGATTCAGAAGAAAACAATGTTGATTCTGCTATGGACAGAAAAATATCTTTTCTTGTAAATTTGTGACTTTATAATCTTACAATTTTTTGGTTTTTCTAGCTTCATGATTTTATAAATATTAGCCCCCACCCCACCGGCTTCATTTTGTCCCCTTACAATGACTCCGGCACACCGTCGTACCCAGGTGAGAGGCGTGCTGTTCAGGTTTATATTGTCTGGACTGATGGAAAGGACTGAGAGAAGTTCCCTTCATGTCCACTTGGTGGCGCTCCTGCTCCGTAAACAGAACCGGAAAGTGAAAGCAGAGCCTCGTCCTGCTCTGAATCCGCCGTGCCGCTCCCTCTGTGCTCAAAGTGCAGATTGTCCAGTTGACTCCAAAGTGTCCTGTGTTAGCAGCCGCTGTGTGGAAACAGGAAGTTGACTCTTTTTAATGGGAGTTGTGTGAAAGTGCTCAGCAGTCAGAAAGTGAACAGGAGAGCAGAGCAGAGACTGTGAAGCAGCTGGACTCCACTGGACTCCCCGCTCTCACTGCAGGTGAGGACAGGCCGCTCGGTGTGTGTGTGTGTGTGTGTGTGTGTGTGTGCGTGTGTGTGTGTGTGAGAGAGAGAGAGAGAGAGAGAGAGAGAGAGAGAGAGAGAGAGAGAGAGAACCTCTCCTGGTTGCTGTGGCTCAAAATCTTTGAAAAAGACGTTTGTTTTGTCTACTTTCGCTCTATCTGTTCAGAATGTAGGCCATGTTTTCCTTAATTAAATACTTAATTAGTAGTTTGGCCCGCTAGAGTAATGAGTTTGTGTGAAGGTGAATTCGGTGCATCATATTTTCCCTTCGCTGTGAGTCCCTGACCTTTAAGTAAGAACCTGTTGTTTATTTACTTAGTTCTGTGAAAACTGAAATGTTGTTGTTTCAGATGTTAGATATTACATATCGGCCTGTGTTGCTAATATAATTACATAGAGACGGCAGTAGGTAAATCGATATTTCCTTCTTGTATTTTCCTCCATGGTGTGACTGTGACGCACTTTAAACCCTCAGGAGCGCACCTCGGCGCTGCGGGGGAAACTTTCTAAGTCTGTTGCTGCCGAGTGAATAATTCTCCTTTCAGCTCGCCAGTCACTGTCTGGGTTATTCTGTGTATTATTCTACTAATCTACTGTGTATTACTCCCTGTATTAAGACAGTTTAAAATGTTTGGTGATGGAAAAACATCGCTAAGTTGGAGTGAAATTTATATTACGTGTCGCCACAAGGGGGCACTGTGACCTTGATAATCATGTCTGTTTATGCCTATAAGCTTTGAGGTGCACTGCACTGTCTGTTATTCCTGCCTGTTGACCAGTGGTGTTGTTATTCTGAGTGTAGACAATTTATATCCTTTATATTTTGTCATCATTATAAGTAGTAATATTTTTATTATCTTACTGTTGTACTGTTACTATTATGCAAATAAATATGGCCTGTAATTTAAATGGTCTTGTTATTATAGAGATTTGAAGACAAACAAATATCCTTATTTGTTCCATTGACCATATCTGCCATGAATGCACAAGTTTGTTGAGTAAAGGGAAAGAAAAAGAGCTGCGTCCTGCGTCCTGAGCGACACCACAGAGACTCTCACCTGGTCACACCTGAGCCAGCCACCATACTAACTGTCTCTGCTCACCGTACCAAGGTTACCATCAGAGCACAGCAAGCACTACTGTGCTGAATCAAGTACGCATGTGTGAAGGTTTGAGGCTGAACTTATGAGGAAGTAATGTCATAGATCAGAAGTATACACACACACACACACACACACACACACACACTCAGGACTGTCTCAGGAGAGTCAGCAGCGTCTTCTCTCTCTGGGTTTCCTCTCCAGGTGAAGCTGAAAGTCTCTTGGATTTGATGTGGATGTGACTCAGCAGGTAAAGAGCCGACCAGGGATCATTAGAGATGTTTGATGAACAGGCTCCTACATTGTGTTTCAGAGCTGGAGGACTGAGAGCAGACTGGGACCACAAGGAGCTGGGAAGTCTTTCCAAACCTGATTTCTGTGTTTCCATATCATATATATTCATTGTGTCATAACACTGATGTCTGACATTGACGAGAAAATCAGTTTTGTCCCAAATGTTTTAAATGTGTTTTTTCTTGGTGACAGAAGTCAGAGTCAGGTAGAATGTAATCTCAACTCTTCATCCATGAAATATGCTGAATATGCAGAACCAGTCTGACAGCTCGGATCAACTTGACTGGAGTTTGTTTTTTATGCAGTTGATTCACCAAGAGAGAAAAACACTTTGACCAGTTATTTCACCTGTTAAATTATTTTTACATTATTATCACCTGTGCCTCCTATTTCAGTTTTAACCGTTTGGAACTTGAACAAATGTATTAGTATTTAAAAAAAAAACACACACAAAAAAAAAAAAAAACACAAAAAAGGTGATGAGAAATGCAGCAAGAAACTAGTTATCAGTTACAAGAATATTTAATAATATTTAATATATTTAAAAATACTTTATAACTGAGCCTGATACAGGAAGTGACATACCAACATATTTCTTCCTAGTTTTGTTTTCCTATCTACAATTTTATTTTTTTGTCAGTGATCCAGTGACAAAAAAGCGTATCGCTGCCACGCAAAAAAAGAAAAATGTACCAGTATCATGTTCTTATGTGAAAAGTGAACACCTCCACTTTACATCCTGCTGGGCTTCATCATTCTGGCTGAGAAGGTTTGGTGAATCTGGAGGCGACTTCTCTTATTTTTCCTGTGAACAGAAAAATGGAAGAGAATGATGCTGCATCTGGCTCACTTCACCTCTGATCTCTGACACTGAGAACAAAATCAGCTTTGTCTAAACTGTTGTAGCTGTCATGTTTTAGTGGTGAACAGAGTCACAGTCAGGTAGATTGTGATCTGAACTCATTTCACTGATGAAAAATGCAGCAAACGGCCGGTCTGACAGCTTGCAGTACTGACAGGTTACAGTACTGATGATGTAACTGATTTTATCATTAATTAGTTTATTTTCATATTGTCTAGGCATGAAGTTTTCAGACAATTTAAATACCAGGGAAAGGTCAAACGGTAATGATGGAGTACAATAGGTATATTTAAGAGTTGTGCACACTTAGCTTAGTGACCTTGGATGGACCCAGACAGTGGATCCTTAGTATTGTGGCTGCTGAACAGGAGGAGAGTTGAGACGCAGGTTCAAGCTGAGTCCCAGGATGACAATGCTACATTTTCGTTTTCACAGTAGAAAACCAATGAAAAGAAACACTTTATCAGGCACCTGCTGAGTCACATCCACAGCAAAGATTATTCCCCAAGTCCCCAGGTGCTCCTCTGCAGCTGTAAGATATTTGACGGCCGTCTTGGCTGAAGTTCCTTTTTTCTGCTGTCGACACACCAAGACAGGAAATATTATGACCTGTTGTTTCACCTGATATATTAGTTTTTACCCAACTATCACCTCCTGTTTCAGTACTAACCGTTTGTAAACTGAGCATCTGCATCTTAAAAAAAAAATAACATGGGATAAAAAGGTTGATTAGAAAATTGGCAAGAAATTAGTTCTCAGTTACATGAAACATATCTTTGAAAACTGGTTTAAAATGTTGGACACAAAGAAATCAGAAAATGAAAAGAACAATCATCAGGGAATTATTTAAAAAAAAGATACAAGACAACAATTTATATTTATTAGAGATGCACATGAAATGACAAGAAAATGACAATTTACTCTTGGAAAAGTAAAAATAAAACAAAGTGAATTTTGTTTAGTTGATGAAATAAAACTTTAATGTAAGTTATTGTCAGTCCATGTGTGAAGAGTCCCAGAGGATTCAAAGTCCTCTGTAGATGAAGCTGCTCAGTGGGTTTGATGTAAAGGGCGGCTGCTCTGAGTGTTACGTCCACTCTGTATATGTGACATGGTGCTGACAGGAAGACAGCACACATCCTGTCATGGAAAGCTTGTTGTCATCAATCAGCCGCTGTGTTTGTGTCAAGGTGTTGGCTCTGCTATGGAACCGGCTGGGAAGAGAGAGAGGAGGTTCCCCGCCTCTAGAACCACTCTGTCTGGAGAACATGACAGCCAGACCAAAGCTCAGAGGTAAGACGAGGATCTCTGACTGTCCATGACTGTTCTCCATCTCAGAGCTCAGCAGGCAAATCAGCACAGCAGCATTATTCACAGGAAAAGCTCTGTGTGTGTTGTGTTGAAGGCCTGAACCTGGACCTGAACCTGAACCTGAACCTGGACCTGGACCTGGACCTGGACCTGGATCTGGACCTGGACCTGAACCTGAACCTGAGCCCAGCTGTGTGTCCATGAAGAGTGACCAGTCTATGTATTGTCTTGATGCCTTCAAACACAGACAGCTCTCTGTGGATCATGGGTAATTATTTCAAACTGATGATAAAACAGATGGGTTTTTTGTCTGTTTTCGGATTCACAGTCATGAGATACAGCATTGGTTCCAACCTTCAGACTCTGTTGACTGAGTTTCCTGTGTGTGTGTGTGTGTGTGTGTCCTCCACAGAGTCCACCAGCAGAGCTCAGAGGTTCCCAGTGCTCAGTCTGCCCAGCAGCATCAAACAGACCTGGCCTCCATATTTATGGTGTGTAAATGTACAACAACATACCAACTGAAAAACAACCATTCTGCTCAGAATCGTCTCCGTGCTGCTCTCTTTACATCTTTCAGCCTCTTTGACCTGGATTTGATTTGGTGTTTTGTGTCCAGATTTTAAAGTGGAAGTCTGATTCTTTTATTTTTCTGCTGCAGCTGCTGGAGGAGAACATGGTCACCTTTGTGAAGAAGGAGCTGAAAAACCTCCAGAGGTCTCTGAGGCCAGATTACCCAGAATGCTTCGAGAGGCAGAGGGAGGATGAGGAGGTGTTGGACGGTGAGGAGGAAGAGCAGAGGTGGAGCAGCAGAGAGGCTTTTCTGCAGATCACACTGCACTTCCTGAGGAGAATGAAGCAGGAGGAGCTGGCTGAGCGTCTGCAGAGCAGTAAGAGGTTTTCAACTCCTTTAACAGGATGGAAAGGAGGAATGATGGGAAAATGGAAATGTTTGTATTTCTACCCTCTGCTGTAAATACAGACATTTCTAAAACAATTGTTGTTGTAGATTTTATGTTACGGTGACCCTAAGTAGGCTTTCATATCTGTGTCTAAATTAAAACATAATTTCACGAGGCAGTAAATAAGCTTTTTATTTTTAGTAAGGAACTGTTTTAATGATTAGAATAAACCCCTCCTGAATATCTGCTTTCTTTCTAACATATTCATCAGTTCTAAAATACTAAATGTTTGTACCCTGATGTCCACCTTCAGTTGCACTCGCAAAATCTAGCAGTGAAAAACAAACGAATGATAATTATTATTTTTGATGAACACAACGCCATTAATGCCACTGCAAACCTTTTTAAAATCAAGGAATTCTCTTTTTGTGGTCTTGTTGCATTTTTACACTCTGTTTGGCCTTGCAATTCACTTTTTCATGTCAAGCTCTGCTGAATATCATAAATCATGAATTCAGTTATATCAGCCTCTGACACTTTTTACACATTATAATTTTTCTCCAGGACAGCAGCAGCAGCACTCCGGCTGCGACAGCGCTGTGTTGATTTTTAACTGTGAACTTTATTCTCCCCAAATCCTCATCAGGATGTGCAGCTTTTTGTTTTTGGAGACTGTTGTTTGGCTGACAGCTGAAAGGGGCCAACAGATACATTTACAAGGAACGTTTACATGTTTCACATTGAATGAAAGATCCATTTGTTGTTGTTTCTTGTTGTTTGTTCATCCAGGAACTCTCGCAGGGTGCCAACGTGAACTCAGATCTACCCTGAAGAAGAAGTTTGAGTGTTTGTTTGAGGGGATTGCTAAAGCAGGAAACCCAACACCTCTGAATCAGATCTACACAGAGCTGTACATCACAGAGGGAGGGAGTGGAGAGCTCAATGAGGAACATGAGGTCAGACAGATTGAAACAGCATCCAGGAAACCAGCCAGACCAGAAACACTAATCAAATGTGAAGACATCTTTAAACCTTTACCTGGAAGAGATCAACCAATCAGAACAGTGATGACAAAGGGAGTGGCTGGCATTGGGAAAACAGTCTTAACACAGAAGTTCACTCTGGACTGGGCTGAACACAAAGCCAACCAGCATGTCCACTTCACATTTCCATTCACTTTCAGAGAGTTGAATCTGCTGAGAGGGAAAAACTTGAGCTTGGTGGAACTTCTTCATCACTTCTTCACTGAGACCAAAGAAGCAGGAATCAGCAGGTTTGAGCAGTTCCAGGTTGTGTTGATCTTTGACGGTCTGGATGAGTGTCGACTTCCTCTGGACTTCAACAACAACCAGATCCTGACTGATGTTACAGAGTCCACCTCAGTGGATGTTCTGCTGACAAACCTCATCAGGGGGAACCTGCTTCCCTCTGCTTGCCTCTGGATAACTGCACGACCCGCAGCGGCCAATCAGATCCCTCCTGAGTTTGTTGGCATGGTGACAGAGGTGAGAGGCTTCACTGACCCACAGAAGGAGGAATACTTCAGGAAGAGATTCAGAGATGAGGAGCAGGCCAGCAGAATCATCTCCCACATCAAGACGTCACGAAGCCTCCACATCATGTGCCACATCCCAGTCTTCTGCTGGATCACTGCTACAGTTCTGGAGGACGTGTTGAAAACCAGTGAGGGAGGAGACCTTCCCAAGACCCTGACTGAGATGTACATCCACTTCCTGGTGGTTCAGTCCAAAGTGCAGAACATCAAATATCATGGGAGAGCTGAGACAGATCTATACTGGACTCCAGAGACCAGGGAGATGATCCTGTCTCTGGGAAAACTGGCTTTTGAGGAGCTGGAGAAAGGCAACCTGATCTTCTATGAAGCAGACCTGGCAGAGTGTGGCATTGATATCAGAGCAGCCTCAGTGTACTCAGGAGTGTTCACACAGATCTTTAAAGAGGAGCGTGGGCTATACCAGGACAAGGTTTTCTGCTTCGTCCATCTGAGCGTTCAGGAGTTTCTGGCTGCTGTTCATGTCTTTGTGACATTCATCAACTCTGGAGTCAATCTGCTGTCAGAAGGACAATCAACCTCCCAACTAAAACACCTCTACCAGAGTGCTGTGGACAAGGCCTTACAGAGTCCAAATGGACACCTGGACTTGTTCCTGCGCTTCCTCCTGGGTCTTTCACTGCAGACCAATCAGACTCTCCTACGAGGCCTGCTGACTCAGACAGGAAGTAGCTCACAGACCAATCAGGAAACAGTCCAGTACATCAAGGAGAAGATCAGGGACAATCCCTCTCCAGAGAGAAGCATCAACCTGTTCCACTGTCTGAATGAGCTGAATGATCATTCTCTAGTGGAGGAGATCCAACAGTACCTGAGTTCAGGACGTCTCTCCACAGACAAACTGTCCCCTGCTCAGTGGTCAGCTCTGGTCTTCATCTTACTGTCATCAGAAGAAGATCTGGAGGTGTTTAACCTGAAGAAATACTCTGCTTCAGAGGAGGCTCTTCTTGGTCTGCTGCCACTGGTCAAAGCTTCCAAGAAATCTGTGTAGGTTCATAGATAACTGGAAATTTTTAACACATAACATAATGTTTTCTACACAGTTTAATATTGTTGTCATCTCTACTTCCTCTTCAGGCTGAGTGTGTGTAATCTGTCAGAGAGAAGCTGTGCAGCTCTGGCCTCAGTTCTCAGCTCCCAGTCCTCTAGTCTGAGAGAGCTGGACCTGAGTGACAACCAGCTGCAGGATTCAGGAGTGAAGCTGCTCTCTGCTGGACTGGAGAGTCCACACTGCAGACTGGAGACTCTCAGGTAATGTCCATTTACAGTGAGTAGAGGATGCTACTGGCTGCTTATTAAATCTTGTTTTCAAACACCTCGAAGGAAACAAAAACCATGCCATGCTGTTATCTGCAGATTTTTGATCAGCTTTTAACACAATCCAGCCTCACATTTTAATTGATAATCTCATCAACAATTTTAACTTAGATCTTCGCATTGTGGGCTGGATCCTTGATTTTTTAACATCAAGAACACAGAGAGTGAGAGTAAATGGATGCATGTCGGCGGAACTGACATCATCCACTGGGTCTCCCCAGGGCCGCGTCCTCTCCCCTCTCCTTTTCATTTTATATACCAACGAATGCCGCAGACAGCAGGAAAACAGGTTGATCTTAA
The DNA here is from genome assembly GCF_902150065.1 of Myripristis murdjan. Classification (NCBI taxonomy): domain Eukaryota; kingdom Metazoa; phylum Chordata; class Actinopteri; order Holocentriformes; family Holocentridae; genus Myripristis; species Myripristis murdjan. The sequence goes on along the minus strand of NC_044003.1, from coordinate 1,070,357 downwards.
AGTTTGCTGATGACTCAGTAATAGTCAGTCTCCTTAGCGACAATGAAAATAGCCATGGTCCTGTAGTTGACGAATTTGTAGATTGGTGTGACAATGCTTTCCTTCAACTAAACGTGAAGAAAACTAAGGACATGTACATTGATTTTAGACAGAAGCCCTCTATTATTAATCAGACAACCATTATCAAGGGACATGCATTAGATGTCGTTGAAAATTATAAATATCTTGGGACTATTTTGGACATCAAGCTTAATTTTACTTGCCACTCTGATGCTTTGTGTAAGAAAGGCCAGCAACGTCTGTCCTGCCTGAGGAAACTGTCCAAGTTTCAGGTCGACAAGTCCCTCGTGGTCCTTTTTTATAAATCATATATTGAATCTGTCCTGACTTTCTCTCTTCTCTGCTGGTTTGGTAACCTTAACACTAGGTCCAAAAATGCTCTTAGCAGAATAGTCAAAATGAGCAATAAGATTTTGGGAGTAAATCAGTGTATACTATCTGACCTGTTCCATAGGCAGATATTTAGAAAGGCCAAGGTCATTCGGTCTGACAGCTCCCACCCTTTACATTCGGAGTTCCAGTTGTTGCCTTCTGGGTCCCGGCTCAGGTTTCCCCATGTCAAGAGTAACAGATATAAGTACTCCCTCATCCCTACAGCCATTTCACTTTTGAATGCGGATCCGGGAAGGAGTCGTACTTGACTTATATTCTGTGGCTACTCACTTGGCTCATCTGTTGCTGACTCTGATTTTGATGACTATGGTTTTTCATATCCTTATTTTTAGATGTCATGATGATGGTGTTGCTGTTGTTATTGATGGTATTGTTTTTGATGATGATGATGAAGATGTTCATACTGACATTATGCACTTTTCCTACTCCGTGTAGGCTGTTTTTGGACACTAGGCTACTTCCTACGCACTTGGCATATTTTTCTTATAATTGGCTATGTCCCAGTGTCTACTGCTGTTGCTTCGGCACACTCCCCCCTCCACCCTGAACCTCGTTTGTATGTACCTGTGTGTTTCTGTTTGCTTGCTTGCAAAACCAATTGCCCTATGGGGACACTGACAATAAACTTGAACTTGAACTTGAACTTGACTGATTTTTCACTTTTCACACTAAGGTCCATTCACTCAAAGTTTGTCTCAGCTCAGTGATCCTGAATTTCCAAAGTGTAACCGTGTAAGATCCATATCAGGATCATCTGTTTAGTGTTTTTGTCTTCATCCCTTCTTGCCCTGCTGTGAAACAGAGGCCTGTACGTCACCGTGTCGGTCGCTCAGCAGTTAGGTCCAGAGCAGCAAATCTCCAAAGCTTTGTGGTGGATCACCATGAAACTTGTTGACAACATTCATGTTGCCAATAGAATAAAAATGTTCTCGCTTGGGTGAAAGCAGCAAAATCTTTCCAAAAGTGTCTGCTCTAATTCTCCAAAACAAAATGAAGTGCTAAATCAGATTGGCTGTTTTCAGAGCTGAAATCTCAGCAGCCACTGCTATTGATCAACAGCACTTGTGAACCCCACCGCTGAGTTATGATCATTTAGACCACCAAGGAAAATACTACATATTGTTTACATGTTTAAATCTCACTTTACATGCAGCTTTATGTCACTGATCAGATTCCTAACCTGTGTAGGTTTTTGTGAGAACACAAAGCAGATGATGTGGTGGACTGATTGTGTTTGTGATGGTGTGCAGGCTGTCAGGCTGTCTGCTCACACAGGAAGGCTGTGCTTCTCTGGCCTCAGCTCTGAGCTCCAACCCCTCCCATCTGAGAGAGCTGGACCTGAGCTACAATCATCCAGGAGACTCAGGAGTGAAGCTGCTCTCTGCTGGATTGGAGGATCCAACCTGGAGACTGGAGGCTCTCAGGTATGGAGAGACACACACAATGTCTTACAGAGGGCCGAGGAATATTGTTTCATGTTTAATGGTGGATATGAGTGACGTGGTCTGCTAAATCCTTCATAGGGAAGGTTATTTACTGCCCATGTTTCCATCCTCAAAGAGAATCTGCTGCTCTGACTCTGTTTCTTCCTCCAGGTTGGACCATGGTGGAGAGCAGTGGTTGAAACCAGGTCTGAGGAAGTGTAAGTGTGGATTTAGTTTGACTCCTGAACACAAAGCAGCAAACATTCAGCTGTTTAGATGCTGCAGCTGCAGTTTCTGCTGCTTGTTCTCAGCTGCTTTTACCTGTTGAACCAGGTAAACTAAGGTCCAATACACCCATATACAGTTAACTCACTCACCTAAACCCTTGATTATTAAACCATCTGTAGTATTTTCAAAACACAACACAGAAAACTGTTCAAACTGAGATCCAAGCTCTTGGAAAAGTTCACCAAACAATCTTAAGTTTTATAATTGTGCAAACTTTCAGAACCTTTTACAAAGGATCTAAGAATTAGATAAAAGGCTTGGTAATGAAAAGTCATTGATGACAACAGTAACAATGAATCACCACAGCAGCTGGTGTTTTCCCTCTTTAACAGCTTCTTCTCTCCGCTAAATTAGAAAAACCTGACAGACAATCACAGTTTTTGCTGTAATTTGAACCAGTGAGTGAAGAACATTAATTTAAGGCAATTAAGATTATGCATGACACATTTTATGAGTAAAGGTTACAATCAAGTGGATCTAACTTCAAAATGAGACATAGAAATAGATAGAAAAATATTAGAAAAATAATTCTCTCTCTTATTTGATGTCTTTCATATCCATGACTGTACCTATAAAGAAATACATGAAGTATAGATGTACTTTAGTTCTGTATATCTGACTCTTACAAATGTAAAGTGAATTTCCATAGTAGTTAGTGACGTCCATTCATTCAGATTCTGCTCATAAATCAGCAGATAATAACCACAGCAGGTCTGTTGTGTCTTGTTCTCTCCATCAGATTCCTGTGAACTCAAACTGGACATAAATACAGCAAACAGAGACCTCATCCTGTCTGAGGACAACAGGAAGGTGACAGCAGGGAGAGAAGAGCAGCCATATCCTGATCACCCAGAGAGGTTTAACGTTTGGAGACAGATGCTGTGTAGTGATGGTCTGACTGGTCGCTGCTACTGGGAGGTCGAGTGGAAAGGAACAGTTTATGTAGCAGTGACTTACCGAGGAATCAGCAGGAAAGGAAACAGTGATGACTGTGGGCTTGGCAGGAATGACAAGTCCTGGAGTCTGACCTGCCATGATGATGGTTTCACTGCCAGACACAATAACGGACAGAAAGACATTCCTGCCCCCTCCTCCTCCAACAGAGTGGCAGTGTATCTGGACTGGCCTGCTGGCTCTCTGTCCTTCTACAGCGTCTCCTCTGACACACTGATCCACCTCCACACCTTCAACAGCACCTTCACTGAGCCTCTGTACCCGGGGTTTGATCTCTGGGTATATGACTCCTCAGTGTCTCTGTGTGAGATTTGAGGAGTGAGAGGGAAATGGTGTCCTGTTGGCAGCAGCATCACCTGAGCCTCCACCATGTGATTTATCTGCTGCTCCTTGTGGCCTGGTACATGTCGCTGAAACATCTACAAAGTTCAAACAGTGAAGCAGTGAACACAAAAGTAGCGTCTGTACGAATGACAGGAAGATCCAGTAGCTGTCCACCTCAGTGACTCCAGTCATATTTCTAGTCTCTAGTCTAGTCAGGTTTCATTGGCATAGAACAGGTTAGTCTGCCACCTAGAGGCCAAAATCATTAACTGCCTCTAAAAAGTTGTGTGAATGGTGTTTCTAACAATCTTTCTAACTACTTCTAACTACATGGAGTCATCATGTATTTTTTGATTGTCTTGTTTATGATCATTGTTGCTCTTGGAGCTGTCATGAACTTCCAAACAAACACTCGGAGCGAGCAGCCAGCCTTGCAGGCTCCAGAATAGCCGTGATTTTCCTGTTTTTTACTTGATGCTTACCGTATTGACCCGAATAAAAGACGACCCTGATTTTAAGACGACCCCTCTTTTTCAAGACCCTTTTTTGGAAAAATACTTTTTATATGGACATTCTGCCAGGAGCGGACTTACCATTAGGCAAAACTAGGCAGTTGCCTAGGGCCCCATAAAACTCCTCATACATTTATGGTTAATACAGTTATTACTTATTTTGCGCACATTAATTATGTTTTTGATTAAAATACTTTTGCTAAAATGCCAGCAGAATGCTTATCGTATTATATGTGTCTCGGGGCCCCTGTTTTGTGTGTTGTCCTCTCATCTCAGAGGGCCCCATGCCTGCCTTTGCCTTGGGCCCCAAATTTCTTAAATCCGCCACTGCATTCTGCAACACCAGCCCATGCTAGCTTTGAACTCAGTTCGGGCTATGTTGAGCTCTGTGGCAACTTCAAGTGCTTTTTGCTGCATCACAGCCCTTTAACGGGCAGTCCTTCACTACATTTCTCATTCACAAAATCGCACACCCTCCTGTCAGACTCGTTGAATCGACCAGTTTTTGGACCACGAAAAGCCCTTCTCTGGCTGTGGGCATTTTTTAGCTCTTCTTTCTGAGACCACCACCGTCTCACATTGCACTCATGGCCAGGGTTAAGGGATGTTTATTTACCTTGACAGTTTCGGAGGTGAGTCAATATCAGTATAAAGTGCCATTGAGACTTCCCAATGACAGAAAAAAAAAGATGAGATTTTCCACTGAACTCCATATCCATTGTATAAAGTAGACCTTAAGCTGTTAGAAATGCATGTTGGTCAAGCTCCTGCACCTTTTATAAATTGACTGCAAGAATAGAAAGTACAAGCGAATTGCAAAATGTGTCCACCCTGTCATGGGACAATTTCTAAATAGAGTAAATATGTTCTAATCATATTGATTACAAAATGTACATTTTCAGAAAGGTATTTGGTCCCTCGTTCAGGAATATATTTTAGTTTCTGGAAAACATCTCTCAAAAATACAGAAATTATGGAAAAATATGTTTGTATATGTAAAATCTGTGAAAGTTGTACTTTCTTTTCTGAATAAACTCTATAAATAAAGGTATCTGGTCAAACTTTGAAATAATACTGTTTGGCCCTAATCTCTTAAGAGCAAAATCACATAAAAGGTTTTGATAACTTGTGAAAATAATTATTTTTTCACATAAAACATGAACATGACGGGGTGGACAATGACATGACGGGGTGGACAATGTTATGGTTTTGTCAACAAATGTTTTTTGTCAAAATATGACTTTTTTCACCTACTGTATTTTGAATTGTGCACAGGTAGGCTACATTTGGAAATGACACTCAACAACAGCAAAAATAAATAAATAAAACCTTCAACTAGACGAAAAAACAAGATTGATATAAACAATACAAAAACCCTTGGTCCCTAAATGTAGGCCTACCACAAAAAGTATAAACATAGGTATCCTTTCAAATGGTTTCTTTCTCTGCATATGTTTTGTCCTCCACTTGACTTCTGGAACACTGAAAAACTTATAAAACTGTTATAAAACTAGACTTGATGACGGGGTGGACAATGACAGGGTGGACGTTTCTGGCTGAAGTTTGCATTTAATGAGCACATGGTGGGCCATTAGCTAGCAACATGTATCAGTTAGGAAGGTGACTCTGTATACTTTAACAAACATATTTTGAATTTCTGAAAAGCATTTATATAGATTCATATTTTGCAATGACAGGGTGGACACATTAAGATTGAACACATTCAAGTTCAATCATAAAATGATGAAAATGTCAAAATATAAATGTTGATATGTACTCTCTCTGCATGCGCTATTCTTCACTCCATTTGTAAAAGACAAAGCAGTGGTAGTGATGTCACTGATTACAGCAGGTGGTTTCTTATAGTGGCAGTAACCACCTAATGACGGGGTGGACAGCAAATCCAGGGACACATGCAAAACGTTTATTATTATTATTACATTAGACCATAAATGATCCAATTGACTCATTTTATTCAAGTACTTGATGAGAGCAACAAGAGCATGTAAAAGGTTTGTACATTGTATATCATTTATCTACTTATTTCACTCAGTGAAGTTAGTAGAGAGGAGTTTGGGACATGGCAAAATCACATGCATCTAATCATAGAAATTTTTTTTAAATATGAAAAACACCCTTTTAAAGATGTATCTCTGTACCAATGTGTGTTTAAATGTTTGGCCATTTATAATAAACCATCAGAGTTTTGTTATTTTGCAAATTTTTCATGAAAAGTGAGTGATTTCTGCCTGGGACACCAAATGGTACCCTATATTGATATTGACTCAGGTAACTTCTGAAAGCGTCCAATTGACAGCCGGAGCGGCATGTCAGCTGGCTGCTACATTCAACAGGGTGGCGGCGCACAGCCTCCGAGGCGCACCGCGGTCAGGTCTGCCGGATCTGACAGGTGTGCGGCGCACATAGACTGCCTTATATACCTTTCATCATAAATCAACTTTTGTTTATACGCGGTTGCAGCAGCACCATGGACAGCTACACAGACACCATGGTTTATTATTGATTGCGCGACGCGGCCATTCGCCGGTAATCGCGCTGGGCATTAAACGATTTTGCGGAGGCAGGAGGAAAGTTGCATGATTTACGTTGTATCCACGTTCGCCCGCTGCGTGCGTGACCGTGCATGTGCTCGTGCATGAACACCCGTACCATGCTGGAGCACACCCCTTCCAACCGTGCCAGAGCGGGGGAGGTGTAGCCTACTGTATTCAAGCACGGAACATATGCAAGCACAATACATGTGTATTTGCTTAGACCCCCAATATAAGACGAGGGCGTTTTTTCAGGGCATTTTCAATGGAAAAAATATCGTCTTATATTCAGATCAATACGGTATATTTGACGACTTGACAGGTTCTGTTCTATGAGGGTGTATAGTTTAATCATGAGAAATATTCTGAGATGTTTTTTTTTTATATATATATTGTAATGCTATATGTTATTGATACATATATTTGACTGTATATTCTGTTAATACTGTTTATGTTGTTAGTAAACCTCTGTGGTGCTTCAGATTTCTTTGAAATGTGACTGTGCCCTGTATGAGAACATATCAGTCACCTGCTGTTCACACCTGAGGAAGATCCTGAGCAGACGGTGCCGTCGTCTTTATGTTTATGTTCGTGTTTAATAAAGTTCAAGCTGCGAGTTTGAGACGGTGTTTGGGATTTTCTTTACAATTTCTATGTGCCTTCTCCTTGACACTCCCGCTGCATTAAGCCTTTTTATGTGTGTGTGTGTGTGTGTGTGTGTGTGTGTGTGTTTAGGACATGATGGTCATTTGCAAAAATGAGGGTAAACATGTCCCCTTTGCTCCCCTGTAAACTGCATTCATGTGTGTGTGAAATGGTCTAGAAGTGCAGGGCTTCTCCAGACCTGCTGCTCGATGCTGTGGAGGCCAACAGTTTCAGTCCCACAGTCTCAGCATGTGCAGGTTTACACCAACAGCTCTCGACCAACGCTCTTAAACTGTTTAGAGACGGTTCAGTCTCGGCATGTTTCTGGGGGGTGAAGGTTGGGTTAAGGATCTGGACCAGCTGTAAATCATTTCCAGCTCTGTCTGAAACTGCTGTTCTGAAGCTGCAGTGCTTCTCCAGGCCTGCAGCTCCATGTGTCTGAGCAGTCTGGTGAACTGTTACTGTGTTTTTGTTATAGTGCCACTTTTCAGCCAGTGGAGGGCGCTGTTTCCTTGTCATTCCATTTTGTGAGATAGATGGAGCTGCAGGTGGAGAGGCAGCAGTTTAAAGCAGAGCTGAAAATCTCTCTGAAGCAGGCAGATCATTTCCAACAGGCCCAGGCCCCTTGCCCTGACCTTACCCTGAGAAACCCTGAGCCATCTCTGACCGGTTCAAACCCGCTGCTCTGAAACTGGAGAAAACTCTGGCTGGCAGCACAATGTAAGGTACAAGTTACAAGTTACTGCAGATGCCCCAAGGGAAGGCAAACAATTAAGACTCTTTGCTAAGTTTCTATGTTAGTGTTACCTGCATGTGGATAACCATGCATTAACACCTGTGTTGCTGGTCCTGGGCTCAATCTCAGCTGTGCCTGACCATGCAATGTCAAAATCTGGGATTCTCAAAGTATATCAACTCACAATCTCACAGCTCTGTGCAGTAGAGGTTTGTTCAAGGTTCTGGGTCACTAATTCACTAAGTTCAATAAGGAGATTGGCAGGAAGAGCAGTAAGACCTCCAGCCCACACAAAAAACATACACGACAAATGCCTTAGGAAGAGGAACAACAAATATATTTTGATTTCAAATGAAAATAAAAATCATAGAGCAGTACAGTAACAGCATGCGGTGTTCAAAAAATCAGTAGTCTTAAGCATATAGGATGAAGCATAGAGATCAGCTGCTTAGAAAATCTATTAAGTCTGGGCTTAACACAGACTCAACTTTAAAGTAGCTAGAAACAAAGTGACATCAGAATTACGTAAGGCCAAAGCTGATTTTTTTATTCAAATTATTGAGAACGCTAGAGGTAACAGCAAAAAAATATGGCAGAATATGAATAAATTAACAGGGAAACAACCCAAACAGGAAACTAAAGGTCTGGAATTAAAAATTGACAATCAGCTGGTGAGAAACCCTGGTATCTTGGCTCAGGAATTTAATTCTTTTTTCATAAAATCAATAGAGGATTTGGTGAAACAGTTCACATCCTTCGAAGTTTTTTTAATTCATCTAACAATATCGAGCCCAAATTTCATATTCAAGAAATTACAAAATCAGAAGTTATTGAGATCATTAGCAATCTGAACAACTCTAAAGCCAAGGATATCCTCGGGCTTGACACCAGTTTCTTAAAATTACATAAGGAGGCTTTAGCTCCCCCACTTGTGCGCTTGGTAAATTTATCTATCAAAAATTCAACTGTTCCAAAGGCATGGAAATTGGCCTCAGTCACTCCAGTATTTAAAGCTGGCGACAAGTCTGACATGAATAATTCTAGACCTATCAGCATTTTATCTATTACTTCCAAAATAATTGAAAAATGGGTCCCAATCAAGTCAATGAGTTCCTCGGCAACAGCCATACTCCTTTACATCCCATGCAGTTTGGGTTTCGACCACACCACTCCACTGAGACTGCTTTGACCATGTTCATGGAGAAAATTAAGTGTTATCTAGATGTTAATGGATGTGTTGGCACTGTTTTTTTTTTAGATCTAAAAAGAGCATTCAACACCGTCAATCATAAGGTACTTTTATCTAAACTGTCTTGTTTCAATTTTTCCTCCAAATCTATTAAGTGGTTTGACTCATACTTGTCACATAGAGAACAATGCATTGTGGTGGACAGTACCAGCTCCTCTTCTATGGGTTGTCCAGTAGGGGTCCCCCAAGGGTCCATTTTGGGGCCCATATTATTTACATTGTATATTAATAATCTGCCTGATTTTTGCCTAAATGTGGATGTCCAGCTTTATGCTGACGATGCGGTCATCTTTACTAAAGCAAAAAATCCTGAGGATGCAGCACGTGTGCTCTCTACAGCTCTTACACACATACAAACATGGCTTACTAGATCATGTCTTATCTTGAATACAATAAAATCTGTTTGTTTATTCCTGTCGAAGCAATCTGCCACTAGCATGCTTTCTCGCTCAGGTGTTTTTTTGGGCGCAGCAGAGCTGGAAGTTGTTAATGAATTTAAATATCTAGGGGTGATTATAGACTCCTCTCCTTTAAAAACCATGTTAAAATGTTGTCTAAAAAAATTAAATTTCATCTTTGTAACTTTAAGCAAATCAGAGGTTCCTTGTCAGAAGCAGCTGCTCTGATGTTTTTGCACTCTATGATATTTTCAGATCTAAGCTACTGCATCACCAGCTGGTCTTTGACAGGTTCTAGTACAAAAAAGCACTCAAAATTCTAGACAAAAAATCCTTTTTGTATCATCACTCCAACATTTTAGTGAAATATAATTTGCTGAGTTTTCTTAATTTTTGCAAATTGTCCTCTGTATGTTTAATATATAAAGTGCTTCATGGCCTGGCGCCACCTCCACTTGAAGAGTTTATTATATTTAGACAGACGAGGACCACCAGAGCAATTACTAACAGGGACTGTGTGGTTCCCTACAGGAAAACCTCTTTCAGTCAGAACGCCCTGTCTTCTAAAGGGACTTCAATTTGGAACACATTACCCTCATCCATAAAGGAGTGTCCAACTCTGACCACCTTCAAGAGCTACCTGAGGGTGTGGCTCAGAGCCAACCAAACGTGCAATCACCTCTAACCGCTTCTACCGCATGCTGTTACTGTACTGCTCTATGTTTGAACACATACACTACTCACAAAAAGTTAGGGATATTTGGCTTACGGGTGAAATTTACGGAAAATGTAAAAAGTTCATGCTACAGTGATATTATATCATGAAAGTAGGGCATTTAAGTAGAAGCATGCACTGGTGATTTCCTCATCTCAAACAATTTCTTGAAAAAAAGCCAACAACAGTGGTGGATATACCACAACAAAAAATGTCAATGTCTCAATAACTTGTCATGTGCCCTTGAGCATCAATTACAGCTTGACAACGACGTCTCATGCTGTTCACAAGTCGACTTATTGTCTGCTGAGGCATGGCATCCCACTCTTCTTGAAGGGTGGCCCTCAGGACATTGAGGTTCTGGGGTACAGCTGATCCCATAGGTTTTCTATGGGATTCAGGTCTGGAGAAAGTGCAGGCCACTCCATTTGAGGTACCCCAGTCTCCAGCAGCCGTTCCCTAATGATGCGACCTCGATGAGCTGGAGCATTGTCGTCCATGAAGATGAAATTAAGCCTGTGTTGTTCATGCAGGGGTACAATGACTGGATTAATGATGTTATTCAGGTAGCATGGGCTTGTCACAAAGTGTAGGGCAGTTCTGTATTGACTAGACACACCTAACCACACTGTAACACCACCACCACCAAAGGCTCGTCTGGTGACAACAGTGGCTGATGCATAGTGCTCTCCTTGACGTCTCCAACATCGTTGGCGGCCATCATTTCTGCTCAACATGAATCGGCTTTCATCAGAGAACAGCACTGAGGCCCACTGGTCCCTCGTCCAGCGTAAATGCTGCCTGGCCCATGCAAGACGATGACACCTGTGCCTGGTGGTGTGGTCAGGTACCCTTGCAGGTCGTCTAGCACGCAGACCATGCTGATGTAAACGGTTTCGAATGGTCTGACGTGACACTTGGGTGCCTCTCACCTCCCTTAAATGTGCCTGGAGTTGAGTGGCATTCATCATCCGGTTCCACAGGGCACTGTTCACAATGAAGCGGTCATCAGTGTGGGATGTGGCCAAAGGACGTCCACTTCTATGCCTTTCTGTGACTCTTCCAGTCTCTCTGTATCTCTGTTGCAACCTGCTGATGACACTCTGTGATGCTCTAAGCTCAGTGGCCACTTCCGTCTGAGAACATCCTGTTTGAAGCCTCGCAATGGCGAGGTGCTGCTGATCAATTGTTAGGTGTCGTCTTGGTCTCATGATGTCAAAATGTGAACAGCATGATGAGGAGGACTGTTTAAATACCAATTCAAATTGAACCAGGAAATTTATTGGTCGATTCATGGATCAAACACCTGTTGTGAATTTTGCCGTTAAGCTCCTTGTTAGAGAACAGCAACTTGTGCAAAAGGTACTGAAACACTGAACAGTTGGACATGTGCATTCAAAAGTTTACAGAAGGTCACATTAAATTCACCTGTAAAGGTTATAATGCATTTTAGGTTCATCCTGAAATTTCACCCGAAAGCCGAATATCCCTAACTTTTTGTGAGTAGTGTATTTTGTAATGTATATGTCTATGCTGTTTTAACTCTTTTTTGAAATGTATCGCTCTATGTTTTTACGTTTTGTTGTAGTGTAACATCAACAGGACTGCAAATGGAAATTAGCCCTTGGGCTACGATCTGGCATATTTACATGTACATTGTTACATTTTCATTAATGTGCATTGTCCTGACTTCTAAATAAATAAATAAGAAATAAATAAGAAATAAGAAATAAGCTATTTTGTCTTGAAAATGATCTTGACAATAATGTGTGCTGCTAGGTGCTATCCACAGGCCGTGCCACATTAAATCCAAAGTTGCTGTGAAGGCTCTGGTCAAAATGTTCTCCACTTGCGGACTGCCAACATGTGTCCAGACCGATCAGGGGTCTAACCTCATGTCGAAAATGTTTTCGCAGGTCATGTCGGAGCTCAGGGTAAAGCATCAGAAATCCAGTGCATACCATCCAGAGTCACAAGGTGCTTTAGTGCGATTCCACCAAACACTAAAATCCATACTCCCAAAGTTCTGCCTCCAATCAGACAAAGAGTGGGATGAGGGTCTCTCACTCTTGCTGCTTGCCGTGAGGGAATCAACCCAGGAGTCCCTTGGTTTCAGCCTGGTGGATCTCGTCTTTGGTCATACGGTGCACAGACCTTTACGTTTATGCTTGTTAAAAAATAAATGGCTATCAGACGCTGAGCGTGTTTAACACAATGTGCTAGATTATGTAAGCTCTTTTCATGACCGTCTGTATCACACTTGCAAAACTGCTCAAGAGACTCTCGCCACTAGTCAGTCCTCAATGAAGCGACAGTTTGACAGAGTGTTTGAGCCAGGTGACAAGGCTTTGGTTCTGTTGCCAATTCCTGGTTCTGGGTTACAAGCCCATTTTTCTGATAGCTAAGTAGTAGAACGCGAGCTTTCTGAGACTGACTGTGTGGTGCAAACTCCCAGCAGAAAACAAAAATCACGTGTTTGTCACATTAACATGCTAAAACACTATCTCTCCAGAGATGTTGCTCCACCTGTCCCTGCTGCACCTGTTGCTATTGTTTGTGGCCCCGCCTCCCTATCAGTTAGCGGTGGATGGCCTCATTTAGAAAAGAAGTGTCACTCCAACCGCTCGTCTGAGAAATGAAATGTTGAGTGATTTAGAGTCTTTCTTGTCTCACTTCTCTGAACCTGCTAGCCATGATATTATTAAGCTGATTGACCATCTGTTGCTGTTTTCAGATCACCCTCGTCAAACATCTGTTTTGTACCATGACATAGATGTTGAAGGTCACGCCCCAATCAAACAGCACACATATGGAGTAACTCCTGCCAGAAGAGCTCTGACGCAGCAGGAAGTCTCCTACCTCCAAGGGCTTGGCTTAGCTGTGCCTAGTTCGAGTGCTTGGAGCTCCCCCTGCCTGCTCGTTCCCAAACAGCACATCATCTTTTTGAAATGATTACAGAAAAATCAGCTCTGTTACTAAACCCAACTCATTTCCCCTTCCCAGAATGGAAGATTGTGTTGACAGGGTGGGTGCAGCAAAATTTGTCACAACGTTGGATTTACTGAAAGGGTATTGGCAGGTCCCCTTGACCAAGTGGGCATCAGAAATTTCTGCCTTTCTTACGCCTGACCACTTTTTGCAATACACTGTGATGCCCTTTGGCTTAAGAAACGCCTCTGCTACATTTCAGCATTAAATGCTCCAGGTCCTTTTTGGTGTAAAAAAAATTGTGAGGCTTTTTTAGATGATGTTGTGGCTTCCTCTGATACTTGGTCTTATAATTTGGAAACACTTTCTTTTTTTTAGGCATCTTAGTGATGCTTTGCTCGTGCTAAACTTGGCGAAATGTGAATTTGGTAAAGCTTCTGTCACATATTTAGGCGTGCAGGTCGGACAAGGTCAGGTGTGTCCTACAGGCGCAAAAGTGGAGGCAGCGACCGATTTGCCTGTTCCTCGTACCAAAAGGGCGCTGTGCCGTTTTTTAGGCATGTGTGGATACTACAGGGCATTTTGCTGAAATTTCTCAGATGTGGTGGCTCCTCTCACGAGTCTCTCTAGCCCCACAGTGGAATTTGTGTGGTCTCCAGTTTTTCAGTGCACTTTTAACGCTGCTAAAGCTTTGCTGTGCTGTCCGGTGTTGTCTGCCCCAAATTTCCAGCGACCTTTCAAGTTGGAAGTGGATGCTCGTGGCTGTGGTGCCGGTGCTGTCCTGCTTCAGGAGGACGTACAGGGCATAGATCATCCTGTTTATTTCTCACAAAAAAAAAAAAATGACAAACAAAATTACAGCACCATTGAAAAGGAGGCCCCTGCTCTTCTGCTCGTGGTCGACCATTCTGAAGTGCATCTAGGCTCTGGTGCCCAGCCAGTTCAGGTTTTTACTGAGCACAGTCCCCTGGTTTAACTTGCAAATCTGCCACAAAAAGGGAGTTGATCATGTGTTGGCAGATGTGCTCTCCTGTGTTGATTTTATTGTTTCTGTTTACTGACCCTTTTCTTTGGAATTAAACATGATAGGGCAGCGTTTGATTCCTATGGTCCTATTGCTGTGTCTAATGTATGTGTGTTGGTGTCGTGATTTGTGTGATGGCTGTGATTGGACCAGCCAGCGGGCGGCATTATAAAAGGGCACCAGTGGAGGAGGAATGAGGAACCCTTCCTCCACTCCCAACCCGACTGCCGATTGTCTGCCGTGTGTGTGTGTGTGTGTGTGTGTGGGAGCTTTAGATATTGTTCTTGTTCAACATACCGTGAGATAAGTAACAGTAGGGATGGGCTGCCATTTTTCTTTGTGGTTTCCTTCTGTGCTGGTTTTGTGAAGTCAGGGAGATTAGTTACATTCTCTGTTCTTTTCTCTTTCTTTTGTAGGTTATCTCCCGTCTCTGAGTTAGTGTTGTTTTGTTTGTTATTTTGGCCGAGGTCCGCCCCAAAGCTATCCTCCTTATTTCCTGGAACTGTACATAGTTCACCTCACAACTGTAAAATAAACATGTGTGATTCACCTGCCAACTGTATCCTATTTAGTGTTACCTGGCTTGGGAGTGGAGGAAGGTGTTGTGTCCCCGGTTACCCCGAGATGGGGTCATAACAATTTGTATGTTTTTTGTTTTTAATCAAAGCTTTAAATGAACTCGTCTCTGATTGGGTGAACCAGCTGGAACTGTGCCACACTAGTGTTTGTGTGGCCTCAACACTGGTTTAATATCACCTGATGAATTTATGAGGAAGTAACCGCACCCTCAGATCACCTTACCTGAGTGGGGTGGGCGTCTCCTGCTCTGCTGGGGGCGTGTGTGTTGAACTGCCTGCAGGCTGCAGAGAGACGCCTCAGTATGAGGAAGTGACTGCACCCTCAGATCAGACACACACACACACACACACACACACACACATACACACACACACACACACTCAGGACTGTCTCAGGAGAGTCAGCAGCGTCTTCTCTCTCTGGGTTTCCTCTCCAGGTGAAGCTGAAAGTCTCTTGGATTTGATGTGGATGTGACTCAGCAGGTAAAGAGCCGACCAGGGATCATTAGAGATGTTTGATGAACAGGCTCCTACATTGTGTTTCAGAGCTGGGCGACTGAGAGCAGACTGGGACCACAAGGAGCTGGGAAGTCTTTCCAAACCTGATTTCTGTGTTTCCATATCTTATATATTCATTGTGTCATAACATTGATGTCTGACATTGACCAGAAAATCTCAAATGTTTTAAATGTGTTTTTTCTTGGTGACAGAAGTCAGAGTCAGGTAGAATGTAATCTCAACTCTTCATCCATGAAATATGCTGAATATGCAGAACCAGTCTGACAGCTCGGATCAACTTGACTGGAGTTATTTTTATATGCAGTTGATTCACCAAGAGCTATTTCAGTTTTAACCCTTTGGAACCTGAACAAATGGATTAGGATTTTAAAAAACACAAAAAAGGTGATGAGAAATGCAGCACGAAATTAGTAAGCAGTTAAAAGAATATATATTTAAAAAATAATTCCTAAATTAGTCCCAGACAAAAGAATTATCACAAATGTAACCCCAGGAAACTAAATATCAGTATCGTATATCCTGTCATGGAAAGCTTGTTGTCATCAATCAGCCGCTGTGTCTGTGTCAAGGTGTTGGCTCTGCTATGGAACCGGCTGGGAAGAGGAAGAGGAGGTTCCCCGCCTCTAGAACCACTCTGTCTGGAGAACATGACAGCCAGACCAAAGCTCAGAGGTAAGACGAGGATCTCTGACTGTCCATGACTGTTCTCCATCTCAGAGCTCAGCAGGCAAATCAGCACAGCAGCATTATTCACAGGAAAAGCTCTGTGTGTGTTGTGTTGAAGGCCTGAACCTGAACCTGAACCTGAACCTGAACCTGGACCTGAACCTGAGCCTGAGTCCAGCTGTGTGTCCATCAAGAGTGACCAGTCTATGGATCAACATATTGACTTCAAAGATGGACGGCACTCTGTGGATCATGGGTAATTATTTCAAACTGATGATACAACAGATGTTTTTTCTGTTATTAAAATTCACAGTTTTATAACCTTTAATCTCTGGTAAAATCTCTTCACTTTACTTTCTGTACACGTTTTAGACAAATATGCCTCTGAAAATAAGTAAGACATTATTGTCTTAGCATTTTAACTTTAATGAGAAAGTAAAATTACAGTTATTTTTTTAATGAGGACTCGCTCGCTGAAGATCCCTTCACTGTGTTCCTGATGTTTCTATCAGGATCCAGCAGCAGAGAGCAGACTCCCCTGAGCCCAGCTGTGTGTCCATGAAGAGTGAACGGTCTAAACATGAACTTATTGACTTCAAAGATGAACAGCACCCTGTGGATTATGGGTAATTATTTCAAACTGATGATAAAACTGATGTTTTCTTCTGTTTTCAGATTCACAGTCATGAGATACAGAATTGATTCCAACCTTCAGACTCTGTTGACTGAGTTTTTTTTCTCTCTCTCTCTCTCTGTGTGTGTGTGTGTGTGTGTGTGTGTGTGTCCTCCACAGAGTCCACCAGCAGAGCTCAGAGGTTCCCAGTGCTCAGTCTGCCCAGCAGCATCAAACAGACCTGGCCTCCATATTTATGGTGTGTAAATGTACAACAACATACCAACTGAAAAACAACCATTCTGCTCAGAATCGTCTCCGTGCTGCTCTCTTTACATCTTTCAGCCTCTTTGACCTGGATTAGATTTGGTGTTTTGTGTCCAGATTTTAATGTGGAAGTCTGATTCTTTGATTTTTCTGTTGCAGCTGCTGGAGGAGAACATGGTCACCTTTGTGAAGAAGGAGCTGAAAAACCTCCAGAGGTCTCTGAGTCCAGATTACCCAGAATGCTTCGAGAGGCAGAGGGAGGATGAGGAGGTGTTGGACGGTGAGGAGGAAGAGCAGAGGTGGAGCAGCAGAGAGGCTTTTCTGCAGATCACACTGCACTTCCTGAGGAGAATGAAGCAGGAGGAGCTGGCTGAGCGTCTGCAGAGCAGTAAGAGGCTGAGATTTTTTTAAATTCAGTTTCTCACTTGGACCAGCCGAGTTGAGCTCCGCTGAACACCATAAACCTTCAATTAGATTATATCAGCGTCTGACACTTTTTACACATGAGTATTTCTCTCCCAGCCAACAGGGGGCAGATTTTCCTCCTCCTCTTCCCACACCCCAGTCTCATTCATACCGATGCTCTGTCATGTCCCTTCAGCATCTGATACAGACGACAAATAGGGCAAATAGGGCCCGGACTGAAAAATACCAGTGTTATCCTTTAACCATGTCATTGAACTGTTGTCATGGAAATGATTGCAGATAAAATGAAATAGCCTTTGCTAAACTCTTAGAGTTGAAAAATGTCAATAGATACTTTTACCAGGAAATTCTCACATTACATTTAATACAATATCCATTTGTTTATGTTTTCATTGTTGTTTTTTTCCACTCAGAAACTCTCGCAGGGTGCCAACGTGAACTCAGATCTAACCTGAAGAAGAAGTTTGAGTGTTTGTTTGAAGGGATTGCTAAAGCAGGAAACCCAACACCTCTGAATCAGATCTACACAGAGCTGTACATCACAGAGGGAGAGAGTGGAGAGCTCAATGAGGAACATGAGGTCAGACAGATTGAAACAGCATCCAGGAAACCAGCCAGACCAGAAACACCAATCAAATGTGAAGACATCTTTAAACCTTTACCTGGAAGAGATCAACCAATCAGAACAGTGATGACAAAGGGAGTGGCTGGCATTGGGAAAACAGTCTTAACACAGAAGTTCACTCTGGACTGGGCTGAACACAAAGCCAACCAGCATGTCCACTTCACATTTCCATTCACTTTCAGAGAGCTGAATCTGCTGAGAGGGAAAAAGTTGAGCTTGGTGGAACTTCTTCATCACTTCTTCACTGAGACCAAAGAAGCAGGAATCAGCAGGTTTGAGCAGTTCCAGGTTGTGTTGATCTTTGATGGTCTGGATGAGTGTCGACTTCCTCTGGACTTCAACAACAACCAGATCCTGACTGATGTTACAGAGTCCACCTCAGTGGACGTTCTGCTGACAAACCTCATCAAGGGGAACCTGCTTCCCTCTGCTCGCCTCTGGATAACCACACGACCTGCAGCAGCCAATCAGATCCCTCCTGAGTGCGTTGGCATGGTGACAGAGGTGAGAGGCTTCACTGACCCACAGAAGGAGGAATACTTCAAGAAGAGATTCAGAGATGAAGAGCAGGCCAGCAGAATCATCTCCCACATCAAGACGCCACAAAGCGTCCACATAATGTGCCACATCCCAGTCTTCTGCTGGATCACTGCTACAGTACTGGAGGACATGTTGAAAACCAGTGAGGGAGGAGACCTGCCCAAGACCCTGACTGAGATGTACATCCACTTCCTGGTGGTTCAATCCAAAGTGCAGAATGTCAAGTATCATGGGGGAGCTGAGACAGATTCACTCTGGACTCCAGAGACCAGGGAGATGATCCTGTCTCTGGGAAAACTTGCTTTTGAGCAGCTGGAGAAAGGCAACCTGATCTTCTATGAAGCAGACCTGGCAGAGTGTGGCATTGATATCAGAGCAGCCTCAGTGTACTCAGGAGTGTTCACACAGATCTTTAAAGAGGAGCGTGGGCTGTACCAGGACAAGGTTTTCTGCTTCGTCCATCTGAGCGTTCAGGAGTTTCTGGCTGCTGTTCATGTCTTTGTGACATTCATCAACTCTGGAGTCAATCTGCTGTCAGAAGGACAATCAACCTCCCAACTAAAACACCTCTACCAGAGTGCTGTGGACAAGGCCTTACAGAGTCCAAATGGACACCTGGACTTGTTCCTGCGCTTCCTCCTGGGTCTTTCACTGCCGACCAATCAGACTCTCCTACGAGGCCTGCTGACACAGACAGGAAGTGGCTCACAAACCAATCAGGAAACAGTCCAGTACATCAAGGAGAAGATCAGGGACAGTCCCTCTCCAGAGAGAAGCATCAACCTGTTCCACTGTCTGAATGAGCTGAATGACCATTCTCTAGTGGAGGAGATCCAACAGTACCTGAGTTCAGGACGTCTCTCCACTGCCAAACTGTCCCCTGCTCAGTGGTCAGCTCTGGTCTTCATCTTACTGACATCAGATGAAGATCTGGAGGTGTTTGACCTGAGGAAATACTCTGCTTCAGAGGAGGCTCTTCTGAGGCTGTTGCCACTGGTCAAAGCCTCCAAGAAATCTGTGTAAGTTTATAAATAACTGGACATATTTACCACATAACATATTATTATCTCAAAAAGAGAAAACTAGGTGTAATATTATTGTTTTTATCTTT
Organism: Myripristis murdjan; assembly: GCF_902150065.1. Classification (NCBI taxonomy): domain Eukaryota; kingdom Metazoa; phylum Chordata; class Actinopteri; order Holocentriformes; family Holocentridae; genus Myripristis; species Myripristis murdjan. Next base: position 1,050,810 of record NC_044003.1, on the reverse strand, counting down.
ACTTCCTTCTCAGGTTGAGTGTGTGTAATCTGTCAGAGAGAAGCTGTGCAGCTCTGGCCTCAGTTCTCAGCTCCCAGTCCTCTAGTCTGAGAGAGCTGGACCTGAGCGACAACCAGCTGCAGGATTCAGGAGTGAAGCTTCTCTCTGCTGGACTGGAGAGTCCACACTGCAGACTGGAGACTCTCAGGTAATGTCCATGTACAGTGATTGACTGATTTGTCACATTTCACACTAAGGTCCATTCACTCAAAGCAGTTTGTCTCAGCTCAGTGATCCTGAATCTGCAAAGTGTAACCATGTAAGATCCATATCAGGATCATCTGTTCAGTGTTTTTGTCTTCATGCCTTCTTGCCCTGCTGTGAAACAGAGGCCTGTACGTCACCGTGTCGGTCACTCAGCAGTTAGGTCCAGAGCAGCAAATCTCCAAAGCTTTAAGGTGGATCACCATGAAACGTGGTGACAACATTCATGTTGCCAATAGAATAAAAATGTCCTAGTTTGGGTGAAAACAGGAAAATCTTTCCCAAGGTTTCTGCTCTAATTCTCCAAAACAAAATGAAGTGTTAAATCAGATTGGCTATTTTCAGAGCTGAAATCTCAGCAGACACTGCTATTGATCAACACCACTTGAACCCCCACTGCTGAGTTATTATCATTTGGACCACCAAGGAAAATATTACATATTGTTTAAATGTTTAAATCTCACTTTATATGCAGCTTCATGTCACTGATCAATGTCCTAAGCTGTGTAGGTTTTTGTGAAAACACAAAGCAGATGATGTGGTGGACTGATTGTGTTTGTGATGGTGTGCAGGCTGTCAGGCTGTCTGCTCACACAGGAAGGCTGTGCTTCTCTGGCCTCAGCTCTGAGCTCCAACCCCTCCCATCTGAGAGAGCTGGACCTGAGCTACAATCATCCAGGAGACTCAGGAGTGAAGCTGCTCTCTGCTAGACTGGAGGATCCAACCTGGAGACTGGAGGCTCTCAGGTATGGAGAGACACACACAATGTCTTACAGAGGCCTGAGGAGTATTGTTTCATGTTTAATGGTGGATATGAGTGATGTGGTCTGCTAAATCCTTCACAGGGAAGGTTATGTACTGCCCATGTTTCCATCCTCAAAGAGAATCTGCTGCTCTGACTCTGTTTCTTCCTCCAGGGTGGACCATGGTGGAGAGCAGTGGTTGAAACCAGGTCTGAGGAAGTGTAAGTGTCAATTTAGTTGATTTTATTTAATTGTATTTAACAGGGACAGTGCACATTAATAAATATTTCTGTTCATGCCAAAGAATCAGAGAGTGAGGGGCGGAGTCTGGAGATATTGTTTTGGTCATAAAAGGCAGATTTAGTGATTGATTTGATGTGTGATTTGTAGGAGAGGGTCAAGTCCAGAATAATGCCCAGGTTATGGACTTGCGCCTTGGGAGCCACAACCAAGAGCTCTGTCTTTGAACTGTTAAGTTTGAGGAGATTAGAGGTCATCCAGGTCTTTATTTCTCTGAGGCAGTTGACTAGGGACTGAAGAGGGAGCTGATTGGGTGGTGTGGTGCTGAGATACAACTGAGTGTCATCAACATAGGAATGAAAGCTGAGACCATGGTGGCGGATGATCTGACCAAGGGGAAGCATGCATATGGTGAAAAGTAATGGACCAAGCATGGAACCTTGTGGCACACCGTGGTTAACTGGGCTGTCCAGGATGTGGAACCACTGATGGTGACAAACTGTTGCCTGTTGGAGAGATATGACTGAAACCAGGAGAGGGCTCTGTCAGTGAGTCCGAGATAGGTGGAGAGGCAGTCCAGGCGGATAGTGTGAGAAACCATGTCAAACACAGCGGAGAGGTCCAGGAGAACAACAATACCGATGTGGCCAGATTCAACAGCAATGAGGTCATTGGTGATTTTCAACAGGGCGGTCTCCGTGCTGTGGTGAGGTCTATAAGCTTACCAGTGTTGTGCAAGTTCATAGTTCTCATGAACTAGTTCAAAGTTCAGTTCACACAGTATAAAAATGAATAGTTCACGTTCATAGTTCACCATTTCAATTTTGAACTAGTTCAAAGTTCAGTTCATTTCAGTTTTTTTAGGTGAAAAGTGAGAATGAAAGACTGACCTTGTTTTTCAAAGAAAACTATGACATCCATCACCACCTAAAACTGTTCGCTGTTTACAATTATATATTGTCCTAGTGGAATTGTAGAAATCTGTAAATCTCAAACAATGTAGTCCATTATTAATTTGTCTACCTGTTGCTGGGAAATCCAGTAATACCCCTGAAGGCTGCAGGCAGTGTGACTTGGGTCGTTTGGTGCTGGCAGGGGGTGTTCTTGCCCATTCTTGATGACTTTTTGGGATTGTCAAGGACTTGTAGATATTTTCTCACACTGGATGGATGCTTCAACTCCAAATGCCTTTTCAAATTTGAAGTTGACATGTCCACCTGCGCTGAAAGTGTTTTTCAGCGCAGGTGGACATGATTTGCACAGAAAGGTTAGATTTTTGCTGTCGGAATCAATGTAGGGCCCTATAAAATCCGTCCCACACATCCGACTATAACAATTACATTGTTATAGCAGTAAAAGGTGAAAATGATATGTTATTAATAATTGAACAATGTTAAATTATTTGTTTTAAAAATGTAAATTACTTATCAAACAGACCTAACAATTCAGCTACCAATGAATGAGCAGTAGTATGCATGTGATAACATAGATTGAAAAATAAGCCGAAGTGATACCTCTTCTCTGAATAGACAAGCTAAGCCAGTGTGCCGCTGTTAGCCAGTGAAAATAGCGCAGAGTGGTAGCTCTTCGCGTTGTTACACAATCTTTGTCAGTGCGCCGCTGTAGCTGGAAAGTTTCTTTGCTTTTGGACTCGTACGGTGCCGGTGCAGGTGTTGGAATGTTTTTCTTGGTGGTGCAGGTGCAGGTGAAACCACTGGAGGGGTTGTGCCACCCAGATTTGCTTCCGTCCATGTAATTTTCCCCAGACATATGTTCATATTCCACACAAAAACAGCATTTCATTCAAATTATGTCAAATTCCGCAATATTCCGTGTTAAAAAGGAGAAGGGAAATTCCGCAATAATTGGACCTAAACATTGGCGCTGACTCTCACATAATCTGAACGAGTTCACGTTCAAGTTCTTTATTTACAAATACATTGCGTTCAGTTCAACGTTCTTAAAAAAATGAACGTGTTCAGTGAACGCGTTCTTTTGAACTCGTTCATGCACAACACTGAAGCTTACTGGAATGATTCAAAAAGCTTATAGTTGGACATGTGTTGTTGAATTTGGGCGGCAACTGCTGTTTCCAAGATCTTACTTAGGAAGGAGAGGTTAGAAATTGGCCAGTAGTTACCAAGGTCCTCAGGGTCCAAACCAGGTTTTTTTTAGGATAGGGGTGACTGAGGCAATTTTGAGACTGCAAGGTACAGTGTCAGTTAGGAGTGAGGAGTTGATAATGCTCATGATGACAGGGCAGAGGCCTTCACAAGTCCGGTGGGCATGAGGTCCAGAGAGCAGGTGGATAACTTGGCCTTGATGGCCAACTCAGTGACCACTGGAGCATCCACAGGGGTGAAGGACTCGTGATGGTACTGGGGGGAACATGCAACATGGATGGAGTCCAAAGGCTGAGGTGCATGTGAAGTATGGGAGGCAGGTGCCAGGAGCTGCTGGTGGATGGAATCCACTTCAGAATCACTGCCTGACAACTTAGCTAATGTTAGCTTGTATTCGCACTCCAACCAGCTAGCCAACATTAGCAATGAAATGCTATCACGATCTGGAAGAAATAACAAGTAACAATAATATTCGCATTCTGCAGCTGCGGTTTCTGCTGCTTGTTCTCCGCTGCTTTTACCTGTTGAACCAAACAAAATTATATTTGATGCTCCATCACAAAAACAGGCTTTGTTCTTTTAATATTTACACATTTTCCCAACTCTTTGTTACACATTTCTCCAAACTAGTGTCCCAAACTGTTGAAACAGTGAACACACACAATCTGTACATTATCATTGTTTCAACACAATAAAACTGCTGAAAAACTCTCTGCAGAAAACTGTCCCAACTGAGCTCCTCTGTCTCAGAACAGTTCACAAAATTGTGTAAACTTTTACAATTTTTCAAAACTAACAGAAACTTTAACAAATAATCTAACAATAGCTTGCTGACAGAAATAAACGTCTTGATTAGGAAAAACTCACTGATTACAGCAGTAACACTCAAACATTTTCTTCAGCGGCTGTCTTCATGGTTTGACAACATAAATGTCAGTTTGGAGAAATGTACTAAACCAAATGAGAAGAAAATTATTTTATCATGTCAAACAAACAAAACAATGACGCACTGCAGCAGCTGGTATTTTCCCTCAATGTGTCAGCATCAAATTGTTAACAGATCAATAATCAAACTGTTAATAAATCAGCAGATAATAACCACTGCAGGTCTGTTGTGTCTTGTTCTCTCCATCAGATTCCTGTGAACTCAAACTGGACATAATCACAGCAAACAGAAACCTCGTCCTGTCTGAGAACAACAGGAAGGTGACAGCAGTGGCAGAGGAGCAGCCATATCCTGATCACCCAGAGAGGTTTGACTCCTGGAAACAGATCCTGTGTAGAGATGGTCTGACTGGTCGCTGCTACTGGGAGTTTGAGTGGGAGGGAAAGGTTTATATGGGAGTGACTTACAGAGGAGTCAGCAGGAAAGGCGACAATTATGACTCTGTTCTTGGATTCAATGACAAGTCGTGGACTCTGACCTGCTATGATGGTGGTTTCTATGCGTGGCACAATAACAAATATACAGCCATTCCTGCCCATCCCTCTTCTAACAGAGTGGCAGTGTATCTGGACTGGCCTGCTGGCTCTCTGTCCTTCTACAGCGTCTCCTGTGACACACTGATCCACCTCCACACCTTCAACAACACCTTCACTGAGCCTCTGTACCCGGGGTTCAGGATTTGGGAATATGGCTCCACAGTGTCTCTGTGTGACATTTGAGGAGTGAAAGTCGCCTCCTGTGGAGAAACACTCACACTGCTGATCAAAGACATCTGCTTTGATATGATAGCTCTCCACACGGTCAAAAAGCCTGAAATAACAGACATCGATGACAGACTGAGTGACAGACTCAGGAGGCCACAAAAGCAGCCAAAAAGGAAGTGAGACAGCCACACAGGCCACAATGCACACATAGACCCCAGTACACACTCAGGCCTCAGCACTGGAGAAGGCCACATTACAGCCCAGACAAGACAGAGAGAGTTCCTCAAAGTCCAAAGCACAAGAACACAGAGGAAAACACAGAACCCCCACAACCCCATTCGACCACTGAGGATCCAGAAAGCAGTGGAAAACCAGAACTGCTCATCGAATACGACACCAACATGTCACCAGTTCCCAAGTTATCACCTCCAGCAGGAGAAACAAGCCCACAGAGGAAAACACCCAGAGAACACCAAGTCCAGCCAGGGAGACAACGCCCCAGGAGGAAACTCACCAAGAGCATGGAAGGGTGCAAGGGAGTAATTTAGTCTAGGAAGCCAACATAGGCACTGATAGGGAGGACAGAAAATGAGAAACACCTCTGAATATAAAGTCGTCCAGTACAAGATCTCTGCAAACTACAACCTCAGTAATAATTAGTTGTAGACATCCTCCACACTGTCAACAGAAACTGAACATTATAAAAGGCAGAATTTATGGCAGAGCTGTTGCACTGAACTGCATTAGATTGGAGAAAGTGGACACTGAGTGTATAAGTAAGAATGTAAATACAGATTTGGTGTTAAAAGTTTAAGTATGAATCATTATTCTGTGTAGTTAATAGAGAAGTCTTGGGCCGGACTAAACAAATAGTTAATCTCTGCTCATGTCCAGAACAAACTGCAAGACTTATCAAAAACTGATAATGTCTGGTATCAAAATAGGGTAAATGCTCTCAGCGAACCCAAGACAAGTCATGAATAAGACCAGGAGGATCAGGTGGAGGGGGACAGGATACTTGATTACTAAAATAATTATTTGGGTTTTTGTATTAATAAAGTTTTATCTATTCTTATAGCTTATAGCTGTTAACTTCTGCAAATCCTAAATAAAGCAAGTGGTCTGAATTTAAAGTAAAAGACTCCTAGTTTTACTGCCTCCATATTATAAGACCGTTAAATTCAAATCTCCTGCCGCTCGCGTCGTCTTGCAGAACAGAAGCTGACGTCAGCGCTGCTGCTAGGCAACAGCTGCGTAGCGCAGGCTGACGGTTGCCAGGTATCATGTCGGCTATCCCCCTTCTGTTGCGCTTCCCCTCTCCGTCTCTTTAAAGAACAGCGCACTTTTTGCACAAAACACACAAACCTGGCAACTCAGTCTGCTTAGAGTTCCCAGCAGCCGCTCACAGCCCTGAAACAACCAGATCTGATGACAGAAATATAAAATATGTGGGCAGGGAATATTTATCAGTTCCTTGACATTGGTAGAGACCGTCAACATCCAAATCTGCGTCCATGTAATATGCTAACAAATAAGTGTTGTTATTGTTGTTGTTATTATTATTATTTTTTTTAGACCTTTATTTTACCAGGCAAAAATTGCTTGAGATAAAAAATCTCTTTTACGAGCAAGGCCTGGCCAAGAAGGCAGCAAGTAGAATACATATACACACAGGACGGGACAGACATGGGGAAGGAGGGACATGAGAGAAGAAAAAAAAATATTTAAAAAAAAGAGAGAGAGACCAGGAGAAGACCGGGGGGATAGGGGGAGAGAAGGAGGAAGAGTGAGCTGGATGTGGGAAACGCAGGCTGCACCAGGGGATCCTGGTTATTGTTTATTCAGTTCAGAATCAGAATCAGCTTTATTTGCCAAGTATGTATGAATGCACATACAAGGAATTTGACAGACATACAATCACAGTGAACAAACACATTGCTGCTCTGTAGCCTACACATCTACATGTAAATATGTATTCATGTAAGTGTTACAGGTCCAGGCATTGGATCCCGTAGGCAGATAAAAGTTTCTGTAAATGGGAGAAATAATGAGGACAGGCAACGTTGCGTTCTGTCAGTTCAGCTTCTCTCATCAGAATTTATTTCCCATTAAACCAAATATCTTTCTTTTCTCTTTGTGTTTCTTATTTAAATGTCCTTTTCTTTGTCCTAAAGATCCACAAATAACAAAAATAAAACAATATGCCTACACATTTCAGTCTTTTTCCACCTTGACATAAAGCATACATTTTCCATTCACCATAAAAATTATACTGAATTCACAGCACTATTGTACCAATAAATCCTCCCTCAGTCCACAAACTGAATTGTTTTAGTGTAATTCACAACTATCAAAAATACAAGTTAAGCATTCATCTGAAATGTAAAAATACTGGACATTTATGTTTCCCCTTGTTTTCATATGACTTACAGTACAAAACAAAAAGTGGCATTAACTGGCATTGGTCTAGTAAGAATATAAGCTGAAGACTGGCAAAGTGCTTTTCTCTTTTTCTCCAATAAAATACAAGAAATGTTCACGTGCATTCAACTGTAAACACCAGGAACAGAGGCTATATTTGGAATAAGCTGTTGCACAAAACAACAATATTAAAACAAAATCTGAAATGTACTGGAGCCTTGAGCCACTAATAAAAACATAAGACTGGTCTCAACTTGGTCGCGGTGCGACTTCAGTGTTACAGAGGTAGCCATTTTAGGCGACCGCAACACTACAGAAACGATAGTTTCTCCACTTTCCCATATAACATGTAAATGCGGAATTTACTCTCACAGCATCAATCTAACATATAATATGAATGTTAAACAACATGTATGTGCATTTATACTGGTTTTGCAACTTTACAAACCTGTAAATGGGAGAAATAATGAGGACAGGCAACGTTGCGTTCTGTCAGTTCAGCTTCTCTCATCAGAATGAGGAAGTAGCGCAAGTCCGCGAATAAGAGTCCAAAGGGAAAACAACGAACGCACTGCCCCCTGCTGGCAGCACTGAGGTGCTGTAGGTTTCAAAGTGCATTATACAAAACAAACTTACACTGTACTTTTACAGAGAGACAATAAATGACTGCTTTGGTTCAAATTCAAATACTTCTTACAAAAATTACCAAAATAAAAGCATTCATTAAATAACATCAAATGTGACCATACATTTTGTGTGTCACACGCTCCCTGACAAAATAAAAATGGCTCCAGACATTTCCAAAAATCCACTATACCTCTAACCTTTTAAATCTTACAAAGTCTTCTCAAAACTTAAAGACGAACCCAAGGTAATTATGTGTGTGGATGTATGTGAATTTTAACAGAGCAACGGTAGTGGTGTGTATGACATGGTTGTGGGGTAAAGTAGGAGTTGGTATGGTGGTGTTGTGAAAGGTGGGTGACAGGGCATGGGGTAAGTTGTCATTCCCCAGAATGGCATCGACGGTCTTGTAGAGGCCACCACTGTGTCACAGGTGGCCTGGGGTTGATATGAGGGTTGGCCCAAAGAATCATATGTGAGCTTTTGAGCAGGCCTTCTTTCACGAGTAGACCTCCGAGTTTGTGGCTGAGTGGCCTGTTCATTATCAGGCTGCCAACTGGGCATCTGCAGTCCCACTGGTCTATTCTCCTGCTGCATCACATGTTCCTCCTCCCTTTCCGCAGTCGGATTATCAGGTAACAGCTCTTCCTCTGGCCATTCCTCCTCATGTGCTCTGTATTGTCTTTCTGTATCCTCTAGAATGGGCATGTTCCCCATTTGATCACTCACATGTATACTTTGTCTGGTTTCTCTTTCAGGTGTCCCGAGTTGGGTTTGTTCATACCTTTCAGTCATTGTCACACGATTAGAGTTTCTTTGAGGCTGTGTGTCTGTGCCTTCAAGGACCCTTCTGACTGGTATTCTAAGCCAGTACCGTGGTTCATCATCCTCTGAGGAATCACTGCTCGGCCTCCATTCACTTTGTTTGTTTGTATTTGGCTGTCTGCTCCTTGTTCTTTGTCTGAGTTTTGGTTCAATTGGTGGATCAGGAAAGTGTCTGTGTAAGTCTCTTTTCTTTCCAGCTTCCGAGATCTGTGACTGCTGGGTCAAGTCTACTGGTAAGTCATTTACCAAGTGAAGTAAATTACGGTGCAATGTTCGGACTCTGTTCGCTCCTGCCTCTGGGGCCACTTTAAACACGGGTCCATCAGCAATTCTCTCCTTCACTATATGAACTGTGTTTTCCCAGTATGATTTCAACTTGCCTGGGCCCCCTCTCTCACCCAGGTTACGAACCAAGACACGGTCACCTGGTTCAAGAACAACACCTTTCATGTGGCGATCATTGTACTTTTTTTCCTCGAGAACTTGACTGTTGACTATTCTCAGAGGCAAGTCTGTAAGCTTCTTTCATTCTGGAGGCCCATTTTTCTGCATAGCCTCGTGGAGAAGTGGCTTCTCCATCAACATTTAAACCAAATATCATGTCCACAGGCAGACGTGGGTGCCGGCCATACATCAAATAAAAAGGTGAAAACCCCGTCGCCTCGTGCCTGGTACAGTTATAGGCGTGGAGGACTTGTGGGGGGTGTTCCCTCCACCTTTCCTTTTCTTTCTCCTCCAGGGTTCTCAGCATCTGAAGCAAGGTTCGATTAAACCTTTCTGCAGGATTTCCCTGGGGGTGGTAAGGTGTGGTACGGGAGTGACCCACTCCACTCAGCTGTTGTAAGGTTCTGAAAAGCTCATTCTCAAATTCCCTCCCCTGGTCGTGATGTAATTTCCATGGGAAGCCAAATCGTGGAATGAAGTCATCAAAAAGTTTCTCTGCAGCAGTCTTTCCGGACTTGTTTTTGGTAGCATAGGCTTGTGCAAACCTAGTAAAATGGTCTACCACCACAAGAACATACTCAAAGCCTCCTTTGCTGGCCTCTAAATGGAGGTAATCGATTGACACAAGCTCTAGGGGTGAGCTGGTAGTAATGCTTCCCATGGGTGCCCTTATGTGTGAGTTAGGTTTTTTCTGCTTGATGCAGCGACATTTCTTTGTGACATAAGCCTCAACATCATGCTTCATATATGGCCAATAAAAACGGTCCCTCGCCAGGCCCAGGACCCTTTCAGTCCCCATATGACCCATGAGAACCATATTGACCTTGAAGAATATGCATCATCAGTGACATCATACATCAGCAAATGTGCTGATGATGTGGTAAAAACAAGGACAGTTAAATCATTCCCTAATGAGAAAGCCTGGATGAATGGAGAGGTGAGAGCTCTATGTAGAGCCAAAAAAGCTGCCTTCAAGTCAGGTGACAAAGAGGCCTACAACACTGCCAGAGCAAAACTGAAAGCTGGCATCAAGGAGGCAAAGCGAAGGCATCAGCAGAGACTGGAGAGAGACCTCAACACCAACAACAGCAAAGACTTGTGGCAGGCGGTCAAAAATGTGACAGGCTACAAAACCAGGAGCGCTCCCATCATGTGTGAGGCCACGTTACCAGACGAGCTAAACACATTCTATGCTCGCTTTGACCTCCTCAACAAGGAATCAGCTGTAAAGTCTACTCCGCCTCCAGAGGACCGGCCACTGTCAGTATCCACAGTGGATGTGAGGAAAGTCCTGCTGAAAGTGAATATGAGTAAAGCTGCTGGGCCTGACAACATCCCTGGCCGTTTACTAAAAACATGTGCCAACCAGCTAGTAGATGTCATTACTGACATCTTCAACATATCACTGTCACAGGAGAGTGTTCCCACCTGCTTCAAGACAGCCACCATTATCCCTGTGCCTAAAAAGTCTGCAGTGTCTAATCTAAATGACTACCGCCCTGTGGCACTCACCCCCATCCTTATGACGTGCTTTGAGAAACTGGTTCCCCAGCACATAAAGAACAACATCCCTGCCAGTCTGGACCCTCAGCAGTTTGCATTCAGAACCAACAGATCCACAGAGGATGCCATATCCACTGCTCTCCATTCAGTCTTCACTCACCTGGAGAAAAGCAGCACGGATTGGCAGTCTCTCCTCCTCCACTCTAGTGCTCAACACCGGAGCCCCCCAGGGCTGTGTGCTCAGCCCCCTCCTGTTCACGCTGTACACCCACGACTGCAACCCCCGACATGGAGAGAACTCTATTGTGAAGTTCGCGGATGACACCACCATCATCGGCCGGATTTCCAACAATGATGAGTTCTCATATCGTGCACCATTGCAGAATGGTGCACAGAAAACAACCTACTGCTCAACGTCAGCAAAACCAAAGAGCTGATAGTTGATTTTAGAAAAAAAGAGGCAAAGACACACAACCCTGTCTACATTAATGGAGCTGAGGTGGAGCAAGTGAGCAGTTTTAAGTTCCTGGGAATCAACATAACAGAGAACCTGACATGGACTTCACATATCTCTGCCCTGGTTAAAAAAGCTCAGAAACGGCTGTATTTCTTAAGGAAACTTAAGAAAGCAAAATTCCCACGCCAAGTTCTTGTCAGCTTCTACAAAGGAGCGATTGAAAGCATCCTGACTGGAAACATCACAAACTGGCATGGGATGTGCACGGCCCAGGACAGGAAGACTCTGCAACGAGTGATTAAAACTGCCCAAAACATCATTGGCACCCATCTACCAAGCATCAGTGATATCGGGGAGGTGAGGTGCCTGCGCAGAGCCAAAAGGATCCTAAAAGACAACACCCACCCCAGCCACAGCCTGTTCACCCTGCTGCCATCAGGCAAAAGATACAGAAGTATTCGCTGCCGTACAACCAGACTACAGAGCAGCTTCTTCCCTCAGGCTGTGAGACTACTAAATGCACCATCTGCACTCCTCCATGTTTAATAATTTTATTTTCTATACAATCATTTAATCAATCAAGAGGGCACCACACTTTAATTTCATTATTCAACCTGTTGTATAATGACAAATAAACGTCCTTGTATCCTTGTATCCTTGTATGTCATCGTGAAGGTGTCTTAACACGAGGGTTTGGTACTGGTATGGGAGGACAAGTTGACTGTTCCGGCTGGTTTTACGGTACAGCAGGCCATCTTTGAAGTGAAGCTTTCCCCACTGGTACAAAAGTTTCTTTGTAAGACCACTGACTCCTTTTCTCATATTATCAGTCAGCATGTTGGTAGTCTCTTTCAGTCTGATGACATGACTGATTGTGGGGTCATCTCGCTGAGCTTTCATGAGCTCATCACAGCTTATGGTCGGGAGAAGTTCTGGTGGCGGTGGAACTGGACTATTTACTGACAGGTCCAATGCTGCAACATCGGCCACATCTCTTTCCTTAGCAGCTTTGAGATAATGGACTGAGATGTACTCTGTGAGCCACACGGGGAGGACATCAATGACATGACAGACTGCATCACAGAATACATCAGGTTCTGTGAAAACACCACCATACCAACCCGGACTGTACGCTGCTACCCCAACAACAAGCCATGGATCACCAGCGACCTGAAAGCACTCCTCAACAAGAAGAAGAGGGCTTTCAGGTCTGGTGACAGAGAGGAACTGAGGAGAGTGCAGCACGAACTCAGGGAGAAATTGAGGGGGTGCAAAGATAGCTACAGGAGGAAGCTGGAGGCCAAACTCCAGCAGAACAATGTGAGGGATGTGTGGACTGGGATGAAACAGATCACCGGATGTAAAGGGAGACAAAGGCAACCATCAGGCAGCCTGGAGAGAGCCAACGAGCTGAACGTCTTCTTCAACAGGTTCAGCTCACAGCCGTCTGTCTCCCTCACACATCCAGACCCCCACACACCCCCACCGCATCCACCCCTCCCCCCTCTCCCCCCTGTGGTGAGCACTCCTGTGCAACACCTCCCCCCTCCTCCTCCACTGAAGACACCAGCACCCTCACCCGCATGACTGTGACTACGGGCCAGGTTAGGAGACAGCTGGAGAGACTCCACCAGAGGAAAGCCGCAGGACCTGATGGTATCAGCCCCAGGATCCTGAGGACCTGTGCCAACCAGCTGTCTTCTGTCATCCAACACCTCTACAACCTGAGCCTGAGTCAGGAGAGAGTCCCGGTGCTGTGGAAGACGTCCTGCCTGGTTCCTGTCCCAAAAAAGTCGACTCCATCGGACCTCAATGACTACCGACCAGTTGCCCTCACATCTCATCTGATGAAGGTGCTGGAGAGGCTGGTCTTGGCCCACCTGAGGCCGCAGGTGAAGGAGCTGCTAGACCCTCTACAGTTTGCCTACCAGCCCCATTTGGGAGTTGATGACGCTGTCATCTACCTGCTGCAACGAGCTCATATGCATCTGGATGGTGGTGGCAGCACTGTGAGAATCACATTCTTTGATTTCTCCAGTGCTTTCAACACCATCCAGCCACTGCTGCTGGGTGAGAAGCTGCGGGTGATGGGTGTCGACATCTCCATTGTCTCCTGGATTACTGACTACCTGACAGGCAGGCCACAGTTTGTTCGTCTGGGCAGTGTTCTGTCTGACGCGGTGGTCAGTGATACAGGAGCTCCACAGGGGACTGTACTGCCCCCTTTCCTTTTCACCTTATACACCACAGACTTTCAGTACAACTCCGAGTCATGCTACCTGCAGAAATTTTCTGATGACTCGGCTGTTGTTGGGTGTATAAGTGAGGGAAGGGAAGGGGAGTACAGAGCAGTGGTGGATAACTTTGTGGAGTGGGCTGGACGCAATCACCTGAGGCTGAATGTCAACAAGACCAGAGAGATGGTGATTGACTTCAGGAAGAAGAGGACGGCTTCACAGTCACTGTGTATTCTGGGAGAGGATGTGGAGGAGGTGGAGGACTACAAGTACCTGGGCGTCAACATCAACAACAGACTGGACTGGAAATCCAACACCGTACAAGAAGGGGATGAGCAGACTACTTCCTGAGGAAGCTGAGATCCTTCAATGTGTGCAGCAAGATGTTGGAGATCTTCTATCAGTCTGTTGTGGCCAGCGTAATCCTCTTCGCCGTGGTTTGTTGGGGGAGCAGCATCGGAGCCAGCGACACCAACAGACTCAATAAACTGATCAGGAGGGCTGGCTCTGTGATCGGCTGCAAACTGGACACTTTGGAGGCTGTGGTGGAGAGGAGGACACTGAACAAACTGTTAACCATCATGGATAACCCTGACCACCCTCTCCACCACACACACTGGACAGACAGCGAAGCTCCTTCTCCATCAGACTGTTACAGCTCCGCTGTCCAAGGGACAGATACAGGAAATCATTCCTGCCACAAGCATCACACTGTACAATAACTCACATCTGTCAGACAGAGACTTGCAACTGTCTGCTGTATAGTTCTGTTCTTAACACTGCATTACCAGCACCTTAACTGTTTTTGTACTTATTGTACATCACCCAGCACCTTAACTGTGTATTTATTATCCATCACTCAGCACCTTAACTGTTTATTTATTATTTATTATCTGTATATTACAGCCTAAGTTAATATACACTCACACTGTTTTTCAGACTGGAGGGGAAGTGGATTCCTTAAGAGGCTGAATCAAGGCGGTTAGTTCCTTGTCCCAGTCCCGGGCGTTTCAGGTTCTGCCACTTGGTTCTTAGTCTCCTGGTTTCATACTAACTCTCCTTATCTACACAATCTATACAATCATGCATATACTTCAGCGCCATCTGTATATTGTCATACTCACTCCATATGTATATTTTCACATCTTGTATCTCCTTTCCTTAGGTTAGCCCTTATTGTATTTTTTGAGTCTTTAGTCTTTGTAGTCTCTATTGTATATTTTTAGCCTTTATTCTTTTTTAGTTAACTTTATTGTATGTTTCTACTGTTGCTGCTGGAACACCAGAATTTCCCTGGTTGGGATCAATAAAGTACTATATCTATCTATCTATCTATCTATCTATCTATCTTTGCAGCCTCCCCAGGCTGCCTGAACAGCATCTTTGGGCAACTCCTCTGTGCATGATCTATCATATCTGTGGATGTCTAAGGGCAACCTGGACAGTGTGTCGGCGTCCACATTTGTTTTTCCTGGCCGGTATTTTACATCAAACCTGAAGTCGGCAAGCTCTCCAACCAATATATTGCATCCCTAAATAAATTGATTTGCAATGTCTCTTTATTGGATGACAGTGAAAACACGTAGCGCCAGAGGATTCAAAGAACAGCACCGTCATTTGAGTCTGTAAACATTGTTATTAATATTATTATAACTGTTATTAAAAAAAGAACAAAGAACAAAAGGAGTAATATGATTGTGACGGAGCGGCTCCGTCACTGACTGTGGGCAGTGCGCGCACACATACGCACACACATACGCACACACACACTCCCATTCATAGCCGTGCTCACTTTCAACATCTTCCCCGATGATAAGTAATTAAAATATCCGATAGCCATCCCCCTTTCCTTCTCCGTTTCTGTAGCGCGGCCAAGGGTGCACACTTGGTAGTTCTACCTTTGTTTAAGCATACATTCACACCGTCAAGTATCACTTACCATGTGGAAGTGCGTTGCGCATTCATCCGGCTGTCTCCCGCTGTCTGAGTTTGGTTGGCCAGACAGAGGCGTAACCTACTGCTCCGTTAAATAGTCTGTTGTCCCGCGGTTTCATGATCATGTGACCTGCGTTATTATGTTTTCCATTTGTAAAGTTAGTTTTGTTGTGAATAATTTGTGATGGTTAAAGGGGGAACACTTATGAAAATACACAATATTTTTGTGCTATTTATATTTGGAGTTTTGGAAGCTATACATGTGTTTGTGGTTAAAAATATGCTGATTATGGGTTTTTTATGTGTATACCGAGCCTAGTGGGAGGGGCAACTGGTTTAAAGGGGGCTGCTTCGGCCCTGGATGGGTCAGTCAGTCTTGTCTTGGTTACAGAGAGGGTAACATCTGGTCAGCCTTCCAGACTGTGTGCTGGAATTTGTGTCTTTGGGAAAAAGTCGTTGAGTTATTGAAGAACTCTTTTTGTGTCATTTCTGAATTTTGTAAGAAATATTTTTTTTCCCCCTTCTGCTTGTTTTTTTTCCCCCACCTTTTTGTAAATATCACTGTTTGCACCTTGGGAGGCCGGCAAATAAAAAAAAAACGCAGTTAAGTCAGGTAACAGAAGAGGGTCGACATGATGATCTGTGAGTCTGATTTTTGTAAACTGTCTCATATATAAGGTAAAAAAAAAATGAATAGTTTGAATTTTATTTACAGATGTAGAGACTGTAAATATGTAGGCCTATCGTTTCACTTCCTTAAAAAATATTTCAGGTCATTTGTTTGAGAATTTTCAATTTTGTTTCTTCCATGTATTTATATTCACAACAACCAAATATAGCCTATTTATAAGGGGGTCGAATATGTTAACAGCAAATGGGGAGAGGGCAGCATATTTAGGAGCTTGCTCGTTAAGATTCAAACGGACTGGGATTCTTGTCATGAGAAATATTTTTAAACTGTAAACAATATTGGCGCTGGCATGAAAGCATCTTCAAACTATGGATTTGAAATCCATCTGTTTCTCTCAGGTGAGAGGCGTGGTGTTCAGGTTTATATTGTCTGGACTGAGAGAAGTTCCCTTCATGTCCACTTGGTGGCGCTCCTGCTCCGTAAACAGAATGGAAAGTGAAAGCAGAGCCTTGTTTTGTGTACTTTCGTTCTCTCTGTTCACTGTCTACCTCGCTCGACCATCTCTCTCTCACTGCGCCCCCCACTCTCTCTCCCCTGTTTAGACGGTAACCCTGGATTTGCGAAACTTCCACTGCTCATCAAACTCTCGCGATGCCGTCAGTATCAACATTTAAATTACAGCAGAGTAAAGAGTTGCTGTGCTGAATCAAGTGCGCATGTGTGAGAGTTTCACAAATCTAGGGTTACCATCTCCCCCACAGATAGGCTATAGAAAGAAAGCTGGATGCGTCACCGCACTGTTTTAGCACGCTGAGCGACGTGCTGACGCGGCGGCCATTGCAAAGGGGGCATCCCTCCCATTGTGGGCAATGCCTGTACAATTTAAATAAATAATAACTCGCTTATTTCTCAACCATTTTTTTCAAGGTTTTTTTTTTTTTTTTGTTATCAACGTCATGACATGTTGTTATAATACAGAATTTTTGATTAAGTAAAAAAATCAAAAAATCTATACAAAATAGGCTACTTTTTACCCAGATAAGAGTAAAATATACTTGATACTTAATTATATTAACAATCAAATCTTTCAAACTAAAATCTTATTACCCAGATATCTATCTATCTATCTATCTATCTATCTATCTATCTAAATATTAAAAAATAAAATTAGTTTACAGCATTTAAATATATAATTTACTTACATTCTGTATATATAAATGCACACACAGTGGTGGAAGCAATCAGCTGTTTTATTTCAATGTACAAAAAACATTTTCACATTATTAGCCAACTAATAATTATTTAATTAACAGTGTCAGTCACTTGGAGGAATAGAGAAGCTTGTCATAAAATCAGTTTGGATAAAAACGTAGATGGAAATCTGGATTTATATGATTTAGGCTTTACTTCTAGGCAACTAATACTACTACCACTGATAATACTACTACTGCTACCACTGATAATACTACCACTGATAATACATACTAGGCTACTATTACTACTAGGCCTACCACTGATAACACTACTACTACTGATACTACTACTACTACTGATAGCCTACTACTACCACCACTGATCCTACTACTACAGATCTGATCTTTGGTAGCCTAGCAGCTGGCTAGCGTTGCCGTTTAGCGAGTAACCAACTAGTAACAGCAGCTCTCAATATAATTAAATTATGATAATACTTAATAGAAAACCAAAAACTATTCTTATCTATGAAAGGTGATTCCCAGTTGCCTGGTTTCAATATTCCTCTGGTTTGTACAGCCACACGCTGCACAGTGTGCTGGCACCTCTGCTGCTGGGGCAGGACTGAGGAAGTTTCCCACTCCTGGTGGGAAACTTGAAGATGTAGGCTACTTTACAAATTTACAAACAAAAATGATTTTCCTTTGATCTGACAGCACAAAAAACTTGTGTAGATGTCTGCCGTGTTTACAAAAAAAATGCTTGAAAATTAGAGGGAAATTGAGCAACGAGCACAAACCTGTAAGCAGCCTGTACACCTGCAGGTTATGGAGTCAGGACTCAGCCCTCACTAGCCGAGCTTAGCCCGAGGCACGCAGGTCAAATGGGTGTGATGTATCCAGCTTTCTTTCTAAATCCTGATCCTTTGAGACTGAAGTCATGACAAAGTGACCCTCAGATCACCCGTATAGCCTACACACACACACACACACACACACACACACACACTGGACTGACGCAGTGAAGCAAAGCATGATGTCCGTGTTTCCAGAATTTAATATTCATTGTGTCATAATTTTCAACATTGATGTCTGACACTGAAGACAAAATCAACTTTATCTGAAATGTTTAAAATGTGTTTTTTAGTGGTGAGCAAAGTCAGAGTCAGGTACGTTGTGATCTGAACTCATTTCATCAGGAAAAATTTACACCAGCAGAGAAAAACATGATCACCTGTTGTTTCACCTGTTCTATTATTTTTTTTTACTCGATCAATCACCATTTCTATACTAACCCTCTGAGACCTGAACATTTGCATCTTAAAAAAGCAGAAAAAGTTCATTCATAATCAATTACATATAACATATTTTTGACAATTAATTTGAAAAAAATTACACAAAAATATACAAAAATAATTGCCAGGAAATCAGTAAAAATTATAAGACACCAATATATCTATCTATCTATCTATCTATCTATATCTATATCTATATCTATATATCTATATATCTATCTATCTATATCTATCTATCTATCTATCTATCTATCTATCTATTGATAGATAGATAGATAGATAGATAGATAGATAGATATAGATATAGATATATAGACATATATATAGATATCGATATAGATATATATAGATATAGATAAAGATATATAGATAGATAGATATAGATATATAGATATATATATAGATATATATTGGATGCACATGTAAAATTAAATGACAAGAAAATGACAATTTACTCCTAGCAAAGTAATAATAAAACAAAGTGAATTTTGTTTAGATGATGAAATAAAACTTTTCTTAATGTCAGTTGTTGTCAGTCCATGTGTGAAGAGTCCCAGAGGATTCAAAGTCCTCTGTAGATGAAGCTGCTCAGTGGGTTTGATGTAAAGGGCGGCTGCTCTGAGTGTTACGTCCACTCTGTATATGTGACATGGTGCTGACAGGAAGACAGCACACATCCTGTCATGGAAAGCTTGTTGTCATCAATCAGCCGCTGTGTTTGTGTCAAGGTGTTGGCTCTGCTATGGAACCGGCTGGGAAGAGAGAGAGGAGGTTCCCCGCCTCTAGAACCACTCTGTCTGGAGAACAAGACAGCCAGACCAAAGCTCAGAGGTAAGACGAGGATCTCTGACTGTCCATGACTGTTCTCCATCTCAGAGCTCAGCAGGCAAATCAGCACAGAAGCATTATTCATAGGAAAAGCTCTGTGTGTGTTGTGTTGAAGACCTGAACCTGAACCTGAACCTAAACCTCAACCTGAACCTGAACCTGGACCTGAGCCCAGCTGTGTGTCCATGAAGAGCGAGGGTTCTATGTATCGTCCTTTTGTCTTCAAACACAGCGAGCACTCTGTGGATCATGGGTAATTATTTCAATCTAATGATAAAACAGATGTTTTTCTGTTATCAGATTCACAGTCATGAGATACGCGTGCGCGCGTTCGTGCGTGCGTGCGTGTGTGTGTGTGTGTGTGTGTGTGTGTGTGTGTGTGTGTGTGTCCTCCACAGAGTCCACCAGCAGAGCTCAGAGGTTCCCAGTGCTCAGTCTGCCCAGCAGCATCAAACAGACCTGGCCTCCATATTTATGGTGTGTAAATGTACAACAACATACCAACTGAAAAACAACCATTCTGCTCACAATCGTCTCCGTGCTGCTCTCTTTACATCTTTCAGCCTCTTTGACCTGGATTTGATTTGGTGTTTTGTGTCCAGATTTTAATGTGGAAGTCTGATTCTTTGATTTTTCTGTTGCAGCTGCTGGAGGAGAACATGGTCACCTTTGTGAAGAAGGAGCTGAAAAACCTCCAGAGGTCTCTGAGTCCAGATTACCCAGAATGCTTCGAGAGGCAGAGGGAGGATGAGGAGGTGTTGGACGGTGAGGAGGAAGAGCAGAGGTGGAGCAGCAGAGAGGCTTTTCTGCAGATCACACTGCACTTCCTGAGGAGAATGAAGCAGGAGGAGCTGGCTGAGCGTCTGCAGAGCAGTAAGAGGCTTTCAACTCCTTTAACAGGATGGAAAGAAGGAATGATGGGAAAATGGAAATGTTTGCATTTCTACCCTCTGCTGTAAATACAGACATCTGTAAAACAATTGTTGATTTCATGTTAAATCATCCTTACGGTGATCCTAAGTAGGCTTTCATATCTGTGTCTAAATTAATACATAATTTCACGAGGCAGTAAATAAGCTTTTTATTTTTAGTAAGTAGCTGTTTTAATGATTAGAATAAACCCCTCCTGAATATCTGCTTTCTATCTAACATATTCATCAGTTCTAAAATGCTAAATGTTTGTACCCTGATGTCCACCTTCAGTTGCACTCGCAAAATCTAGCAGTGAAAAACAAACGAATGATAATTATTATTTTTGATGAACACAACGCCATTAATGCCACTGCAAACCTTTTGTAAATCAAGGAATTCTCTTTTTGTGGTCTTGTTTCATTTTTCCACTCTGTTTGGCCTTGCAATTCACTTTTTCATGTCAAGATCTGCTGAATATCGTAAATCATCAATTCAGTTATATCAGCCTCTGACACTTTTTACACAGTAGCATTTTTCTCAGTGGGCGGCTTTTCCATTTCCTGCTTGCCTGGTGAAAAGTTCCTCCTGTTTTATCGTCACGTCCCACTGAATTCTCCAGGACAGCAGCAGCAGCTCTCCGGCTGAGGCAGCACTGTGTTGTTTGTTAAACTGTGAACTTTATTCTCCCCAGATCCTAATCAGGATGTGCAGCTCTTTGTTTCTGAAGACTACTGTTTGGCTGACAGCTGAAAGGGGCCAACAGATACATTTCCAAGGAACATTTACACGTTTCACATTTAATAAAATATCCATCTGTTGTTGTTTCTTGTTTGTTCATCCAGAAACTCTCGCAGGGTGCCAACATGAACTCAGATCTAACCTGAAGAAGAAGTTTGAGTGTTTGTTTGAGGGGATTGCTAAAGCAGGAAACCCAACACCTCTGAATCAGATCTACACAGAGCTGTACATCACAGAGGGAGAGAGTGGAGAGCTCAATGAGGAACATGAGGTCAGACAGATTGAAATAGCATCCAGGAAACCAGTCAGACCAGAAACACCAATCAAATGCAAAAACATCTTTAAACATTTACCTGGAAGAGATCAACCAATCAGAACAGTGATGACAAAGGGAGTGGCTGGCATTGGGAAAACAGTCTTAACACAGAAGTTCATTCTGGACTGGGCTGAACACAAAGCCAACCAGCATGTCCACTTCACATTTCCATTGACTTTCAGAGAGCTGAATCTGCTGAAAGGGAAAAAGTTGAGCTTGGTGGAACTTCTTCATCACTTCTTCACTGAGACCAAAGAAGCAGGAATCAGCAGGTTTGAGCAGTTCCAGGTTGTGTTGATCTTTGACGGTCTGGATGAGTGTCGACGTCCTCTGGACTTCAAGAACAACCAGATCCTGGCTGATGTTACAGAGTCCACCTCAGTGGATGTTCTGCTGACAAATCTCATCAACGGGAACCTGCTTCCCTCTGCTCGCCTCTGGATAACCACACGACCCGCAGCAGCCAATCAGATCCCTCCTGAGTGTGTTGGCATGGTGACAGAGGTGAGAGGCTTCACTGACCCACAGAAGGAGGAATACTTCAGGAAGAGATTCAGAGATGAGGAGCAGGCCAGCAGAATCATCTCCCACATCAAGACGTCACGAAGCCTCCACATCATGTGCCACATCCCAGTCTTCTGCTGGATCACTGCTACAGTTCTGGAGGATGTGTTGAAAACCAGTGAGGGAGGACACCTGCCCAAGACCCTGACTGAGATGTACATCCACTTCCTGCTGGTTCAGTCCAAAGTCCAGAATGTCAAGTATCACGGGAGAGCTGAGACAGATCCACACTGGACTCCAAAGACCAGGGAGATGATCCTGTCTCTGGGAAAACTGGCTTTTGAGGAGCTGGAGAAAGGCAACCTGATCTTCTATGAAGCAGACCTGGCAGAGTGTGGTATTGATATCAGAGCAGCCTCAGTGTACTCAGGAGTGTTCACACAGATCTTTAAAGAGGAGCGTGGGCTGTACCAGGACAAGGTTTTCTGCTTCGTCCATCTGAGCATTCAGGAGTTTCTGGCTGCTGTTCATGTCTTTGTGACATTCATCAACTCTGGAGTCAATCTGCTGTCAGAAGGACAGTCAACCCCCAAACTAATACTCCTCCTCCAGAGTTCTGTGGACAAGGCCTTACAGAGTCCAAATGGACACCTGGACTTGTTCCTGCGCTTCCTCCTGGGTCTTTCACTACAGACCAATCAGACTCTCCTACGAGGCCTGCTGACACAGACAGGAGATAGCTCTCAGACCAATCAGGAAACAGTCCAGTTCATTAAGGAGAAGATCAGGGACAATTCCTTTCCAGAGAGAAGCATCAACCTGTTCCACTGTCTGAATGAGCTGAATGACCATTCTCTAGTGGAGGAGATCCAACAGTACCTGAGTTCAGGAAGTCTCTCCACCGCCAAACTCTCCTGCTCAGTGGTCAGCTCTGGTCTTCATCTTACTGTCATCAGAAGAAGATCTGGAGGTGTTTGACCTGAAGAAATACTCTGCTTCAGAGGAGGCTCTTCTGGGGCTGCTGCCAGTGGTCAAAGCCTCCAAGAAATCTGTGTAGGTTCATAGAGAACTGGATATATTTAAGACATAACCTGGTGTTTTGTATTCAAAAGAATAAGTAAATAATGGGTTCATCCTAACTTCCTCTTCAGGCTGAGTTTGTGTAATCTGTCAGAGAGAAGCTGTGCAGCTCTGGCCTCAGTTCTCAGCTCTCAGTCCTCTAGTCTGAGAGAGCTGGACCTGAGCAACAACCAGCTGCAGGATTCAGGAGTGAAGCTTCTCTCTGCTGGACTGGAGAGTCCACACTGCAGACTGGAGACTCTCAGGTAATGTCCATGTACAGTGATTGACTGATTTGTCACATTTCACACTAAGGTCCATTCACTCAAAGCAGTTTGTCTCAGCTCAGTGATCCTAAATCTCCAAAGTGTAACCATGTAAGATCCATATCAGGATCATCTGTTCAGTGTTTTTGTCTTCATCCCTTCTTGCCCTGCTGTGAAACAGAGGCCTGTACGTCATCACGTCTGTCGCTCAGCAGTTAGGTCCAGAGCAGCAAATCTCCAAAGCTTTGTGGTGGATCACCATGAAACTTGGTGACAACATTCATGTTGCCGAGAGCATGAAATGTCCCAGTTGGCGTCATCCTATGACCTATGAACCATCCTATGAGCGCCACCAGCAAGAAAAATATCCTAGACATGAGCATTGTTTTTGTCCTAAACAAAACAAAGTGCCAAACCGATTTGGACATTTTCAGAGCAGAAATCTGAGCAGAGGTAACAGTTAAGTGACTGAAATTGATCAGCAACATTCTTGAACCATTGCTGCTGTGTTCTGGTCATTTTCATATTTAACAAAGAAAAATGTTACATTGTACTTTTGAATCTCGCTTTACATGCAGCTTCATGTCACTGATCAGATTCCTAACCCGTGTAGGTTTTTGTGAAAACACAAAGCAGATGATGTGGTGGACTGATTGTGTTTGTGATGGTGTGCAGGCTGTCAGGCTGTCTGCTCACACAGGAAGGCTGTGCTTCTCTGGCCTCAGCTCTGAGCTCCAACCCCTCCCATCTGAGAGAGCTGGACCTGAGCTACAATCATCCAGGAGACTCAGGAGTGAAGCTGCTCTCTGCTGGACTGGAGGATCCAACCTGGAGACTGGAGGATCTCAGGCATGGAGAGACACACACAATGTCTTACAGAGGCCTGAGGAATATTGTTTCATGTTTACTGGTGGATATGAGTGATGTGGTCTGCTAAATCCTTCATAGGGAAGGTTATTTACTGCCCATGTTTCCATCCTCAAAGAGAATCTGCTGCTCTGACTCTGTTTCTTCCTCCAGGATGGACCATGGTGGAGAGCAGTGGTTGAAAGCAGGTCTGAGGAAGTGTAAGTGTGGATTTAGTTTGACTCCTGAACACAAAGCAGCAAACATTCAGCTGTTTAGATGCTGCAGCTGCAGTTTCTGCTGCTTGTTCTCTGCTGATTTTACCTTTTGAACCAAACAAAACAACCAACGACAATGACAAAGGCAATCTTTTGTTCCTTAAATAATGCATAACCACAGCAGGTCTGTTGTGTCTTGTTCTCTCCATCAGATTCCTGTGAACTCAAACTGGACACAAACACAGCTCACAGAGCCATCGTCCTGTCTGAGGACAACAGGAAGGTGACAGTGAGAGAAGAGCAGCCATATCCTGATCACCCAGAGAGGTTTGACTTGGAGACAGATCCTGTGTAGTGATGGTCTGATTGGTCGCTGCTACTGGGAGGTCGAGAAGAAAGGAAGAGTTTATATATCAGTGACTTACAGAGGAATCAGCAGGAGAGGAAACAGTGAAGACTGTGCGCTTGGCAGGAATGATAAGTCCTGGACTCTGATCTGCTCTGATTATGGTTTCTCTGCCAGACACAATAACAGAGGAACAGCCATTCCTGTCCGCCCCCACTCTAACAGAGTGTCAGTGTATCTGGATTGGCCTGCTGGCTCTCTGTCCTTCTACAGCGTCTCCTCTGACACACTGATCCACCTCCACACCTTCAACACCACCTTCACTGACCCTCTGTACTTTGGGTTTGAGATTTGGGAATATGACTCCTCAGTGTCTCTGTGCGACATTTGAGGAGTCAGAGTCGCCTCCTGTGTGAAGAAACACTGTAAATAAAAAATGACATAAGTACATTATTACATTATTGGCTCCACATTCAACATTTTTTTTAAATATATTTTTAACCCAGCTAATAATGTAATAACCACCCACCGATGCAGGCTAATACCTTATTAAAATATGTGATGTGATAAAACGTGATAACATAATTAGTTCAGAATTATTATGACATTATTGACCAGTTATCACTTTACTGACTTTTACTACAGTAAAAATAGAAAAGTTATTATGCTATTGGCAATTACATTTACAGTGTGTCTTACATTACTGGTTGTCTTTTGGTGCCACAGTAATATATTTTAAGCCTTACCTTTTTTGTCAGTCCCCATATTGTGGAAAATAATTTCACTAAAGTATGGAATTATTCACATAGAACTCATGATATGTAACCTGACAATTTATTAATGTTATTAAACATACATTTTTTAATTTTTTTTAGTAGGGGATTCAATCCCTAGACACCATTATGTAAATCAAATTTATTATGTAACTCCAATGTTGATTAAGACATTTTAATGATGTAAAAACTCAGACTGACTGTAAAAATGAAAACTGATCTTGGCCCCACTGCTCTTTGGACCAGCTCAGTTTATGGAACTCTGACTAGTAACTAAAATGATATAATAAACCACTTCACTGCTTCAGATTTGAGTTCATTCGGAGTTATTTTACAGAGTTATTGAAGAACTAAATGGGTAAAAAGGGACCATCACTCATCTTGCCTAAGTGGTGGATTTTCAACCACATTTGTTGGCGAGCCAGCCAGGAGTTGGGGTGCCAAATGCTTGAACTTTACCTCTGACTCTTGAACTAACGGTGGCCACTGTAAGAAAGTAAGCAGGGCCTTTCAAAATCTGCACATTACAGTTGAATCCAGGAGACTGAGTGTATCCGCCTCCAGATGAGAAACTGTATACCCGAGCCTACGGAGAACCTAGAAGTTAATAAAAGGTAAATCTGATGTATTGTGTTTTTTGAAGAATTGATCTGATTGGTGCCGACATATTCCTCTCAGGTATGTAGAGTTGTGGTTGTTGTTGTTTACCAGTATTTTATAGCAGAGGAAGTGAATCATAAGAGGTCTCTTTAAGAATAAGAGTGCTCTGGCATGGCAAACTAGGGTCAGTCACAAAGTGGCCTTTAAGGATGCCGACTCTGGCCAGAAACTGCACGTGTTAGCAATGTATGAATGGGATGCATGAATGGAATGTGAATCTTATATGAGGGACTAAATATTTGAATCAAAAGGGTGGAAAGAGAGGATAGCTGTACAGATCAGTGGAAATGCTAGGATAACGGTACACAACAAGAAGCAGTAGTTCTTTTTTTAAAAAAAAAATATTTTCTACTATACAAACAGAAATAAAATAGTATAATTTACACAATCACATTCAAGCAAACAAACAAATATTTGGTGGGGATTGGGTGTGTAAAGGGTGTCTGTAATGAAAATTTACTGCTCATGTCTGCTTAGTTAGTATGCCCTTGATTTATATCTTGAGATTTCTACACTTCCTAGTTCTCCTCATTTTTCAGATGAGGAAAACTTGGAAGGAGCCCTCTTAGATGCCCCTCCAAGTGAGTAAACTCAAACTGGACACAAACACAGCAAACAGAAACCTCGTCCTCTCTGATGACAACAGGAAGGTGACAGCAGTGACAGAGGAGCAGCCATATCCTGACTGACTGGACCTACGGTGCAGAAACTGGCTTTTGGTACGTGGAATGTCACCTCTCTGGGGGGCAAGGAGCCGGAGCTTGTGCGGGAGGTGGAGCCTTACTGACTAGATATAGGCGGGCTCACTTCTGCACACAGCCTTGGCTCTGGAACCAAACTCCTGGATGGGCAGCTCAGAGTACGCAGCTTTCCTAGAAGTGCTGGGAAGTGTCCTGTGAAGGCACCATCATGGGACTCTGGTATTACTGGGCAACTTCAATGCTCATGCTGGCAATGTTGGAGAAACTTGGAGGGGGGTGATTGGGAGGAACAGCCTGCCTGATCTGAACCTGAGTGGTGCTTTGTTGTTGGACTCCTGTGCGAGGGGCACTGCACTGCTGGACTGTTATTATTAGGACTCTACAGGAATAAATGATTGCACACATGAACAGCTTCTGCAAGAGATGTGTAATGTTTTGCAGGTCTACTGTGTAGAGTTTTGCAAAAAATAGCCTTGAGTTTCACAGATAGTGCCGAAGCAATCAGAAAAACAGTCATGGTTTCAGAGACAGAGCTTCAAGATTCACTGACAGAAAAAAAGGAAAACAGTGAATGCTGGGAGGTGTAAGCAGTGTGCTACAGCTGTCCCCAGCAGAGGGCGACACAGGACTGACGACAGATACATGACCAGGAAGAGCGGAGGAGACGAGAGGAGGAGGAGGAGGAGGAATGAGGTGGATGAAGAGTGAGTAGAAGTCAAAACCCATATTTTACATTTGTTTCTTTTTTCTCAGGTGCTATTTCTGAATCTGGCTGCTATTTTTACAGGAAAACTCCACACAGGAAAACACAAAACCTCACAGCAAACCAGCTACACATGATATATCTGACAAAACAAGCACCTCCTGCAAAACTCTGCAAACCCTTTTTAAAAACCTGTGTTTTTGCATCAACACACACACACACACACACACCATCACAAAGCACCAACTACACACTGATAGTAGAAATGAAAAATACTTCTCTCTCTCTCTCTCTCTCTCTCTCACACACACACACACACACACACATTTTGCCAAATGTTCTGCTGTAACTCTCCTCAAACAACAAAATCATAGAGGAAGAGAAGAACATTTGTACAAAATAAATAAATAAATAAATAAAAATCTGTTTTGTGGGTCTGGCCACTTCATCTTCCTCCTCTATCCCTCTCTCTCCTCCTCCGTTCTTCATTCCAGATGTTTCTCTCTGCTGTTTACAGTTTGGTCTGTGTGTGTGTGTTGGATGGTGCATTTGTTTTGCGTTCATTGGATGCTAATTGTAATTGGTTGATATGGCTCCATTCACTTGTGTCTGCAAAGCTAACAGGGTTGAAATTTCCTTTTAAACTTTGTTTTCTTTAATGAGCGACACTGCTCGTGTATGGAGGAAAAACTCAGGGAATGAGTGTGTGTCTGCAGTTTGTTGCTGCTCACTGTCTGCAGATCAGCTTGTAAGAACTGACCTCAGGCCTGCGCAGCAGAAACTGACCTGATATCAGCATGTTGAGGAAATACAAGCACCAATTACCAAGAGACACGAGAACACACCAAACCAACCCTGAGGTCTGCACATACATGCATCTAAAGCTATTAACTCCCATGAACCGTGGATATGGAAATGTGCTCCTTTATTAACACACAGGCAAATGTTTAGAGCCCGGAGCTCCACTTGAAGTTTAAAATGAAAACTCAGAACCGAGAGAGCGGCTCGGTAGGACTGCATCAGGATCAGCTTGGAAAACTGAAACCTCAGACTTTTCTCCTGGAAACTGGGCTGACGTCAGCAGGTTGAGGCGATGAAGTGTGCAGAGCCAATGAACATGCTCAACAACAATGTTCTCATACAAAACTAATCGTCTCCATCATGACTTGTGAGCCACTGGTAGTGTGTGTGTGTGTGTGTGTGTGTGTGTGTAATGTGCATCTGTCTGCAGAGACCCTGCCCTCTGCCTGGATTTTCTTGTTTTGCTGAGCTCGGGACTCTTCTGGGCGTCGGCCTTTGGACAGTGGATGTGTCGCTCCCAGCCAATCACAGCGCAGTACCATGCCAGATCGACAGCACCACATCCGACATGAAGCTTGGAAAATCATGGACTGCAGGAAAATGAATTGTAGTGAAGAGAAAACAGACAAAACGTGTTCCACAGCGAGAGTGAATCTGGGGTCTGAGGCTTTCATTTGCTGGCGAGCGCCAAGGAAGAGGAGGAGGATGAAGAGCGACGCCACGTCAGCCTGTTTCCTGTTGGACAGGGATTAGGGTTAGCGAGCCAGTTTTTTGCCTATCCTAGGAAAGGAAAACTGGCTCCTGGCGGTTAGCTTATTCAGGGAGGAGGGGCCAACGTTTGACAAATCTGATCAATCTGCCTTTACAGATCTGTCACGTAACATGAACAACAGCTGGACAGATTAGTAGGGAAGAAAACTTACTGACACTCGGTTTGGTTTAAAAAGTAAATTCAGAATTCGGATTCAGAACAGGATTAGAACTGATTTATAGATTAATTACAATCAAATGTTTGTAAAGCAGCAACAGTAACGTTTACAGCACTGAAGTCACTCTGACACCTCACTGGACACCGAGCCACAATGTCAATAAAATAAATAATGTTTAATAAAATAGAGAGAAGGCAGAACACGGTCGGTCGGTCAGAGG
Source organism: Myripristis murdjan (assembly GCF_902150065.1). Classification (NCBI taxonomy): domain Eukaryota; kingdom Metazoa; phylum Chordata; class Actinopteri; order Holocentriformes; family Holocentridae; genus Myripristis; species Myripristis murdjan. The sequence continues at coordinate 1,021,429 of NC_044003.1, read as the reverse complement.
TCACGTGAGGGTTAGGGTTAAACCTAACCCTCTGCCGGTGGGTGAGATAATCCCACTTGTTTCCAACTCAATAATCAACATGTTTCCAGAATTTTCTTGAATCAAATGTCATTTTCTTGATCCTCTTGGCTGATATGAATTAATCTGCCTTGTTTCAACACATTTATACTTTATGTTCGAGGGGAAAAATGGACACAAATGGGATTATCTCATCCCACTGGTGGATTTTTTTTTTTTTACCTTGATGGAGGAAAAAACAGATTTGAACTCTTAAGATGAGACTGAACTTGGTAACACGGAGACTTGTTGCAGTGAACAGACGAGACTCAGCACTCAGACCAATGAGGAGAGAGAGAAACTGACACAGGTGAGGCATTTAAAACCACAAAACTCAGGATTATTTAGTTTTTTACTTGTTTGTTTATTGCCACAGCGTGGAACAAGGCAAGGCTGTCCTCTCTCCCCATCATCTTTTGCCAGTTTTATTGAACCACTTGCAGCAGCTATTAGCTAAAAACAAGTACAACAAAGGGTTAGGGTTAGGGTTAGGATTATCTCATCCCACTAAAGTTTTAGTTTAAAAACCTCACACTTGTAACGATGATGGAAGATGCACACGCTCACATTAGACAAATAACCTTGTTTGTGTCGACCATCAGTGGACACTAACACACCCAGCCAGCCCAGACACTCCGGGCTAATTGCACTACAGTGCCGTTAATGTTTCCGTGGAAAATCAACTAATCTGATAACCTTCCCTGAACTGGAAAAAAGGCTGTTTTCCCCATAATTCAGCAGTGGATGGAAAGCTCCATGCAGCAGCCACTTCAGTCTGAAGTGCAGCAGAGGTGAGCTGCTGTTTAACATGCAGCGTGGGAGGAAGGCAGCTGCTCAGTTCACATCTAATAACTAATTATGAAAATAAAAAGCTGAAATGGTTCTACAGCAGCATCAAGCCATGACGGCGTGTTGGAGCCACTGTGCTCACGCTTCTGTGTCCATGCAGCTGTTTTTGGGCTTCATGTTGGGACACTGATGGTGTTCTCCCGTGTTTTTCATACTGGTTTCCTGAGGGACACACCACCAAGCCGGTTCAGCCGGGCTCCCTCTGTGTGAGCTGCTGAGCTAACCCTAAAGCCCCTAAGCCTACAGCCTCTAACCCTAAAGCCCCTAACCCTAGCCCCTAACCCTATAGCCCCTAACCCTGACCCTAACCCTGCAGCCCCTAATCCTGCAGCCCCTAACCCTGCAGCCCCTAAGCCTACAGCCCCTAACCCTATAGCCCCTAATCCTAAAGCCCCTAACCCTAAAGCCCCTAATCCTAAAGCCCCTAACCCTACAGCCCCTAACCCTGCAGCCCCTAACCCTGACCCTAACCCTACAGCTCCTAACCCTAACCCTACAGCCCCTAACCCTATAGCCCCTAATCCTGCAGCCCCCAACCCTACAGCCCCAAACCCTCACCCTAACCCTACAGCTCCTAACCCTTTAGCCCCTAACCCTGACCCTAACCCTACAGCCCCTAACCCTAAAGCCCCTAACCCTAAAGCCCCTAAACCTACAGCCCCTAACCCTAAAGCCCCTAACCCTGGCCCTACAGCCCCTAACACTGACCCTAAACCTAAAGCCCCTAACCCTTACAGCCCCTAAGCCTGACCCTAACCCTACAGCTCCTAACCCTAACCCTGCAGCCTCTAACCCTAACCCAGCCCCTAACCCTATAGCCCCTAACCCTGCAGCCCCTAACCCTATAGCCCCTAACCCTCACCCTAACCCTACAGCTCCTAACCCTGACCCTAACCCTACAGCCCCTAACCCTATAGCCCCTAACCCTGACCCTAACCCTACAGCCCCTAACCCTAAAGTCCCTAACCCTAAAGCCCCTAAACCTACAGCCCCTAACCCTAAAGCCCCTAACCCTAAAGCCCCTAACCCTCACCCTAACCCTACAGCTCCTAGCCCTGACCCTAACCCTACAGCCCCTAACCCTATAGTTCCTAACCCTGGCCCTACAGCCCCTAACCCTCACCCTAACCCTAAAACCCCTAACTCTATTCAGTATTGAAACTATTTCAATATTTGGCCTGTGCAGACAAGACCACCTGGGCCAGGTGTTCCTGGAGGTTTGGTCATCTTCTACAAACATGATGTTCTCCATCTGGTGAGGGTGAAATTCCTCAAGGTTTTCAGCACAGGCTAAACTTCTGACAGGGTTTTCTATATACTCCCCTGCCACTTTATTAGGTACAGCTGAATAAGTTCACGTTAACACAAATATCTAATCAGCCAATCACACGGCAGCAGCTCAGTGCATTTAGGCCTGTAGAAATGGTCAAGATGATCTGCTGAAATTCAAACTGAGCATCAGAACGGGGAAGAAAGGGATTTAAGTGGGTTTGCAGAGAACGGTCCGGAAAAGATTTATGCCTCAGCTTAGTGGTTTTGCCACGATTTTACCTTTTAACTGGCTGTTGACGGGAGCAGCCGTGTAGTCTCACCTTTCCTCTGCATGATCTGCTGCCGACTGAGGAGAAGAGCCCGGATCCACACAGCAGAAATACAGTGATAAAAAAATAAAAGCTCTCTAAAAGAAATATGAATAGAAACGGGTATGTAACATGGAAAAACTGCAAAACCTGAACAGAAATGGGGATGGATTACTGGTGAAATATAAACCTGTTACGCTAATGCATCAGTTACACTCACACAGTCAGGAACTGAGTCACTTTTACTGCCAGGACATTTCAAATGAGACACTTTTTACTTTTATTGCAGTAGATTTTTACTGCACTACTTCTACTTCTACTGCAGTCAAATACCAGCAGAGGAACAGTACTTCTACTAGAGCAGTAGCTTGTAGTCCCTCTCTCCACGTCTGCTCGTTTACTGGGCTCAGTTTGGGCGGGGCAACGCCTCAGGAGGTCAGGCAACTCTTTGACCTCGTGATAACCCAGACTTGAAGAGCGCATCGCTGTATTCTTTATGTTTTTGGGTTCATTCAACAGCAGAGCATCAGACCGGAGGCAGATATTTCACAGTGCTGCATTAATTCTCTGGGTTATCAGTCTTGATATGGACCTCAGGGGTTTTACCGCTCCACTCCTTCATCCTAAACATCAAGAAACAATGCAGCGTGCACCCCTCCCTATTTCAAACTGCTGAGTCTATGTGTGCGTGTGTGCGTGTGTGTATACATGTGCATGTGCGCATTCATGATCAGTGCACAATTGTGTATCTGTATGAGCAGGCACAAGGGTTTATGTGCACACAAAAGCATGTGAGTAACAAGTTGGATAATTGGTGGGGGCCATTACTGTGATGGATTGGAAGAGGCAGCCAGGGCCCTTCCCCACGTCCCCTCTGAGCTGAAATTAGGTGGTTGCAGCTTGTGTTGGTGTTGCCCCAGTCAGGACTAGGTGGTCTGCAGGAGCCTCACGTACTACTAGTGCTAGTGCTGGTCATATTCACTTGGTCTAGGCTGTGGGCAGTATACTTGGGATTGGGACTCACACACTGCCAGGCCTCAGATCTAGCCAGGACAGAGGCAGCTCAGCCCTAACCACACAAATGGATGAGCTAAAGAAATGCGAAGGCAAAGAGGGTGGCCTAATCTGTGATCAACTAAAGTAATCCGTAGCTGATGGTCTCCTGAGAGATAGCAGTAGCTTGTAGTCCCTCTCTCCACGTCTGCTTGTTTACTGGGCTCAGTTTGGGCGGGGCAACGCCTCAGGAGGTCAGGTGACTCTTTGACCTCGTGATAACCCAGACATTAAGAGTGCATCGCTGTATTCTTCATGTTTTTGGGTTCATTCAACAGCAGAGCATCAGACCGGAGGCAGATATTTCACAGTGCTGCATTAATTCTCTGGGTTATCAGTCTTGATGTGGACCTCAGGGGTTTTACCACTCCTCGTCTTCATCCTGAACATCAGGAAACAACGCTTTCAAACCGCTGAGTCTCTCTCTCTGTGTGTGTGTGTGTGTGTGTGTGTGTGTGTGTGTGTGTGTGTGTGTTGCTGATCTGTGCTGAGCTCACTCCTCTGAAGTCCAGACTGATGAGGCTGCGCCGCTCACCTCGTTACTGAGGAACCAACACCACAACAAATCCAGTTAGCTGCTCATAATGTCAAGGACACAATCCAATTACTGCTTATCACTGTGGACTGCTGGCACGCACACACACACACACACACACACACACACACACACAAACTGAACCTAAAGTGCAAAGTCATCTGGACGGTGTGTGTGATGTCACGCTGCGTGCACAGGCATCATCGGTTTCTTCTTCAGTTGCAGCTTTTATACCCTTAAAGGGACAGTTCAACCAAAACATATGTATGTATGTCTACCTCCACCCAGTGTCCACTTCCTCAGCTCCAGTCTGTCCAGTCTGACCAGTTCTGCTCAGCAGCTCTGCCATAAACTCCACCTTTTAACAAAGTCTATAATGTTCAGTTTGTGTTGACATTGTGCAGAATGTGTCTCTTTAATTCTGTGTTTGTTACTGAGGTTGTAGTTTGCAGAGGTCTGCTACTGGACTGCATTATACTGAGAGGGGTTTCAGGTTTTCTGTCCTGCCTATTCATGTGAAACGAGGGGGGACAGAATATTGGAAACAGCTAAATGAACACCTCTATTACTGTAACAAGACAAGCTGAGCATTACAGGCAGCGGGAGAGGAAACTGTATGGCACAACAGCTGGACTGGATTAGATGAGATTATACAGGTGGAGCTGATGAAGCGTATGTGCATGTATTGATAAACCAATGTACGCTGCCGTATTAGAGCCACTGTAGTTGGAAAAAAAAATTACAGAGCCAGGGGAGGAGGGGTAGTATTCTGAGAAAAAAATACTCACTTTACGAGATTACAGTAGTTTATTTATGGGGGAAAAAACTCAAAAATCTAAGAGAGGAAAAAAAAATTCTGAGACTATTAAGTCACAAATTTATGAGGAAAGAAAAATAAAAAATAAAAATCAAGTTTTTAAGTCACAGCAACGTCTCTTCAGAGTCCAGATGCTGAGGAGTAGGTTGGGATTCTGGGTGATTCTGACTGGATCTGTTTGCTGCTGGAGTTTTTTTTTTCTCAGAATATCACTCCCCTCCCCCGGCTTTGTGTTTTTTTTTTCTCAAATAATTATTTCTATAACTGTAATTATGAAAACGATAAACATGATGCTGGATTGCCGTCAAACATCTTTGTGGGAAGGCGCTGAGGAGGTCAGTGACTTTGACCCGCTTCATTCAGGAACCATCACACAAAAAAGAATCTAACTGATGTGATGAGCTGCAACTAAGGTCATAACACAGTTAATAACAATAACATTAAAGTAATTCTGTCAGATTTTCATGTTTTACAGGAAAAGGAATAGCGATATTTTTTATTTTATGGATTTTATGGATATGAATTCAGTGATTTGGATTGTTTTTTTTACTGAAACGTTACCAAAAAATAATTTTCAAAGATTCCCTGCCAGACAGACTGTGTGTGTGTGTGTGTGTGTATGTGTGTGTGTGTGTGTGTGTGTGTGTGTGTGTGTGGTTATTCACCCCCTCCTGTACAGTGTGTGTTTAATAATTAACTTCATAGCAGGGAATAAATTTCATTCCAGCGACTCTGCCGGGACGCCTGAAGGGCCCGTGTGTGTGTGTGTGTGTGTGTGTGTGTGTGTGTGTGTGTGTGTGTGTGTTTGGCAGAGAAACATGGCTGCAGCTCTCAGATCATATCTGACGTCCCTCCTGTTATTCAAGATGCTCCGATCAACGAGCCACCAAACTGATGATCAGCTGATCGATGCTCCTCGTCGATCAGATCAGCCAATCACTGATTGATCTCTCCTCAGCTGATCAGTCATTCACAGAGAGGGTCCATGAGCCGCCATGCGATACTGGTAAGATATTTTACCCACGATAATGACAGTATCACGATACAGAATCAATAATATCAGAATATTTCATGAATATTAATGTTAGCTAATCCTCCAGGGCTCCAACACAAGAACAGCAACAATAAAAAAACAACAAAACACAAAAACAAGCCAAAATTAATAAGAAAATAAGTCAAATAACTACATATGAAACACAAATACTGACGTATGACGCACACAGAAACAAACCCAAACCCTCCAGCTGTTACAGACGGGCTTACAGCCGCGCAGGACGCACAACAACGCACAACAACACACAACAACACACAACACACACCTTTCAGCGCTCCTTACCGCCCCCTGGCTGCCCAGAACGGTGGAACTACTTTCTGCCGTAGCGCCGTATCGCGGTGCGGCGCTCCGGCCCCCAGGAAAAACAAAGGGCCGCAGGAAACCAGTTCAAACGCTGGTTTCACTCAGACAGGAAATGAAAACAGAACTATAACAACCCCAGAGCCCCAGGAACCACTAGGGTGTTTTTTTTTTTGTTTTTTTTTTTTTAAAAAGTTTATTTCTGGTCATTTGTGCTTTGCTTGAAGACAGGCAGGACGGGGTGGCGACCTGCAGGAAACGGCTCAGGCTATTGGCCAAAAAAAACCCCAAAAAAACAAAGTAAATACAGATCAGCAGAAAATGAGTGGTATAGTGGTGCTAAAGCATGTGAGTAGTTTAACGAAGTGAAAAGGGGCGTGGCCTCATGTGGGGCGGGGCCGGGTCTCCTCTCGCCTCCCGGCTCCATGACGCCTCCATGTCGGCTCAAATCAGCTGCAGAGTCTCAGGCTCACGTTGCTTCACGGCGATAAGACGGCGAGGAGACGGAGCTCGGTGTTGATAACAGCCACGGCAGGGATTAACACTGTGTGTGTGTGTGTGTGTGTGTGTCGGTGTGTGTGTGTGTGTGTATGCGTGTGTGTGTGTGTGCAGCCGTCCTCTGAGCCTTGAGATTTCATTTCCTCCCTGAGAGCCTTCAGTGACCCAGCAGCCTCTCCCACCTCGCCGCTGCAGCTCCATGAGTGTGTGTGTGTGTGTGTGTGTGTGTGTTTGATGCCAGGTGTGGCACTGCCTCCCAGATTTGGAGGCTTGATGGGCGTGGCCATGCCTGATGACTGACAGCTGCTCTCTCCTTCCTCGCTGCACCTGATTGGACGAGCCCCTCACCAGTGGGCGGTCCTCCTCCTGGACGTCCCGCCGGGCCAACATGGCGGCTCTGAGAAGAGGACAGGGAAGAGAGTCTTCATCTCAGATCCACGACGGTTCCAAAGGGGGTGATGATGATGATGATGATGATGATGATGATGGTGATGATGATGATGGTGATGATGATGATGATGATGATGGTGATGATGATGATGATGATGATGATGATGATGGTGATGATGTCATGTAAAGTCTGTGTTTTTTTAAAGGATCTGGATCCAGATCAGTCTTGTTTCTGCAGGTTCTTCTGTTCCTCTCCAGCTCAGCCGTGTGCTGGGATTTATTTTCCGGAGGGACTATTTTCTGCCGCAGCACCACCACCGTGTCAGCCTGCAGGTTGAAGATGGAGAGCCAGACCGCTGCTGTTATTACCTAACATCCTGCTGTCTCTCACAAACACATTTATTTTGTATTTCTGTTGCTGTATTTATTATTTATTTATATCCATTATGCGTTTTTCTCTTTTGCCCCTTTGTCAAAATGTTTTTTTCTCCTTCTTCTCTGGGCAGAAAACAAACAAACAAAAGGAAAACTAATGTTGAGAGTTTTTTCTTGTAAATTTGTGAGTTTTTTTTCTCATAAATTAACCATTTTAATCTCAGAATATCAGAGTATTTTTCCGAATTCATTTGCAACTTCAATCTCAGAGTTTTTTTCCGCACAATATTACCCCCCCCACGCCCCACCTCCCCTGGCTCGCTAATTGTTTTCTCTACAACGGCCCTAATTTAAAATAATCCAAGTGGTTAATGACAGCGGACAGCCGGTGCTCTGAACATCCGTCCGGCTCGTCCTGCTGAGGCTCTGTGGTCTGATCCCAGCTCATCACCCGCCCGGCTCAGATTAAATTAACGGGCTGATGAGCCTCTCTCTCTCCACAGATCGTGTCCATTAAGCCGAGGCCGCCGTGACTCTGATTGCCTCCAATGCGGCTTGACGCCCCGCCCCCGTCCCACGGCGTCCGCTCAGGGTGACAGCCGTCGCCCCGCCCGGCTCGGGGCGCCACCCTCTCTGCCGGAGGTTAACCGGAGCCGACGGCTGATCTGGGCTCCTGGTGTCCGTCACCGCCGCTCGGCAGATCAGAGAGCAGAGCCTCAGTCAAAACCACATTAGATTTTAATGTCCGTCCTGATCAGGAGTCCATCTCTTCGTTATTAAAAACACTTTTATTATCAAATGAAATGAACGCCCTAATGCAGATGAATGAAAATGAATACCTGGAGCTCTGGTTTGGGACTCGGGAGAGGAAACTTCATTATGTTGACCTTAATTAGGGAGTTTGTGCTCGGCATTGTGTTGCACTAAAATATGAAACCTCTAACGAGACGAGCAGCAGTCGGAGCGGCACTGAGGGACAGCGAACACACCGCAGCAATAACCCAGCATGCCAAGCGTCTGGAAGTGATGGGTTTGGCTGTGGATGGGTCCTGCGGGCCGCGGCTTGTTGTAATCTAACGCAGGAATCAAATCAGGTTTCCTGGCTGAAACGCGACCTTTGGGTCAGCTTCAGACGCCGCTGCCGCCGCCGTCTCAGCATTACAGAAACACAGATCCTGAAATCATCATCTGGGATGTGATTAGAGCCCCGACCGGCCGGCAGATGTGATCACATCCTCACATCTGCAGCCGGAGGCGGAGAGGAAACTCAGTCTGGCCTCGCCTTCACATCGAGGACCTGCTGAGTCACGTTTCCTCCTGCAAACGTCAGAGGAAACCTTCCACACGCAGAGGAATCCAGCAAGGAACAGCAAAAACAACAAACCAACAGGCCAGCAGAGCGCCGAGCGGGGACGCACGGCTCAGAGGGAACAGGACGCAAAATTTATTGTAAGAGAATGGAGGGAATGCAAAAAGAACCCAACTCATTATAACCCTTTGGGGGCTCCATATTACAAGATTATTACAGAATATTACAGAATATTACAGGATTATTACAGATTATTACGGAATATTACAGGATTATTACAGGAATATTACAGGATTATTACCGATTATTACAGAATATTACAGAATATTACAGGATTATTACAGATTATTACGGAATATTACAGGATTATTACAGGAATATTACAGGATTATTACCGATTATTACAGAATATTACAGAATATTACAGGATTATTACGGATTATTACGGAATATTACAGGATTATTACAGGATTATTACAGGTGACAGTGTTGCTGTGCGCTGGTGTCAGCAGCCTCTGGGTTTAGGTTTCTTGTTTTGTTTGTTTGTTTGTTTTTAGTAGCTCATCTATAATTTCTGACATCAGAGCCGTGACAGTGGGAGAGGCTCCGCCCACCTGCTCACTCGCACCCTCCGGCTCGGCCTCGGGTCCGGCTCAGTGTTGGATCCAGCTCAGCGTCAGGTCTGGCTTGGTTTCTCCTCAGCAGCTCAGAGCCGCTGGAATAACTCAATAATCTGAGCTGAACATGATGGAGCCTGAAATAACAGACTGAGATTATAACGAGGACGCCTCCTTCTGTTAAACGCCTGTTGCCTGTAAAATTCCATTTTATTTTACTTTAATATTTTTATTTTTTTTTTTTTTTGCATGGAGAGGTACAAAGTACAAACAAAGTAAGAACATCACTGTGTGTGTAACTGTGTTACTGTGAACATGACTTTGTGCTGTTGTGATCAGATCAGCAGGACGTGGTCGTGCGTCTCTGCGGTGAAACGGGGCAGCAGACCTGACGCTTTAACCCTAATCAGGAAAAATCAATAGCTGAGCTGACAGGCAGCCGGCAGCGAGGCTGCTGATCAATGATTTATAGCGTGAGGAGCGGAGGCGGCGTTGTTAACCCTTCCCTGACACATGGCGTCCTCAGATGAATTATTAAAGCTCAGCCGCTCCTCCGCCGTTTCTCCACAAAACTCCCCGCCGGAGCCGACAGCGGCAAGAAAACATGGACCGAGGGCGTCGGCATAAGCAGAGGAAAAAACTTTAAAGAGATTAAAATTGTACATTTACCAGAAAAAAAATGAAAAACTAGTTTCTTTCCTCCTCTTTGTTCGAGGCTCCACCTGTGCTGCCCCCTGCTGGCCGTGTCTCAGGTCTGCAGCTGATCCCCTCAGCAGATTCTACTCTGACATGGGATTCAGGAACAAGGAGATCCTGCTGATCTGAGCCCAGAATCAGCAGATTGTTTTCTTCTGAATCGGCCCAAGTCACAGCAACGTCTCTTCAGAGTCCAGATGCTGAGGAGGAGGTTGGGGTTCTGGACTCAGACCAGCAGGATTTCCTTCTGACTGGATCCCACAGGAGGACAAACAGCTTCACTGTTTTGTTTTGTTTCATTTCGTTTTTTTGTGGTGTAGAAATTTGTGTGTATGTTCCACATAAATTCACTATTTTGATCTCAGTTTTTCTGAATGTTCCCCCCCGCCGCTGTCTGATCCTCTCTGCTGCTTTTTGCGTTTGTTGTTAACAGAAGATTGGAAATGAATGAATGCAGTTCACTCTGATCCCAACAGAGCATCGTTTTTTTTTTTTATTTAATTTTTTTTTTTTTTATCCATTTGTTTATTTATTTGGAGAAGCTCCTCATGTGGCTCACCTGAAACAGCTCAGCTTGTCGGGTTATTGCTGTGATGATCATGAAGCTAAAACACTTTGCTGGGCTTCATTTCCATGAACACATATGTAGACAGAGCCAGCCACTTCACACATCCTCAGGGTGTGTGTGTGTGTGTGTGTGTGTGTTGGGGGTGCAGAGGGTTGGGATCGACCGACAGCAGATCCTCCCGCTTCCAGTGTCTCATGAATATTCATGAGGCGGCGCTGCGAGCTGTTTGAACAGGAGCTGCTGGTCGTCAGCGGTTCTCCGGCCTGAACCCGTTTCCTTCCAGCGGCCAATTAAATAAATCGCTGCTCGGTTTCCCTCTGAATAAATTACAGCTGGGAGATTGTTGATTTTCCTGGGAGAAATTTGCCATGCTGAGTGAGTTATCAGCAGAACGTCTCATGTCGAAACAAGACAACAGACCGAGAGGAGCCCATTATTAAAGGAGCATGCCACCGATTCTGAATATTGGACCGTTCACTGCAATCTCTCCACATTTTCAACGTCAGCAAACCGTTTATCAAATCCTGCAGGGAGCTACAGATTTCACTTTCATCTCAGGTCTCATAAGTTGAGTTTTTTCCTCAGAATATTTCCGCTCCCCTGCAGCTCTGTAATACAGAACGTGTAACATAATGTAAAACGTGTCGCGTTAAAAATAAATGGGAAAAATTGTTGTTCTTCTAACCCATCCAGTGGTAGAAGAACAACAATTTTCTGAGTTTTTTTTTTAATAAATTTTTGACTTTATATCAGAATTTTTTGAGATTAAAGTTGTAAATTTATGAGCAAAAAAAAACCTCGCTTGTCTTTTTACACTAATTTTTGTTTCTTCTTTCTAATTTTGTTTTTCCTCCACTTTGGGACTTCCCCCTCTGCTTTTTTAAACTTTAATGTTGAGGTGTAAGAAACAGACTCCCTCTCCATCCAAACACACACACACAGACACACACACACACACACACACACACAGCAGGAGGCTGGTGTCTACATGAGGGCGTTTTGACCCCTGCAGGCTCCTGTCCTGCACCCGAGGGACTCTCATTAGTTCTGGGGTGAGTCTGAGGTGGGGGCCGGGGGGGGGGGGGGGGGGGGGGGGGGGGGGGGGTGGCTGGGGGCCAGGGGGGGCCCAGCATACTGACAGGCCCTCTGTAGTAACGTGCTTTGACTTTAATGAGGGCTGTCAGGACAGGCGGCAGTGGGCGGGGCTTGCATCAGTGGATACAAATGAGGACACAGGATCATCATTATGATCTCACAATTCAGTTTTTATTCTCAAAAATTCATGATTTTATAACCTTAGATTAAGTTTTTTTCTCATAAATTTACCACTTTAATCTTCCTACAGCCTCGCCTCGCCTCGCCGCTGGCAGCTGTGTCGGACGCTGGCGGCAGAAAACCACAAATGAACTGATGACGAGCCGGATCAGGAGCTTGTGTGGGTGTGCAGGGTCTCACTTAACGTTAACTGGTGTGTATGCTGCTTGTATGTGTGTGTGTGTGTGTGTGTGTGTGTGTGTGTGTGTGTGTGTGTGTGTGTGTGTTGAGAGTCGGGGTGTGGGGGTATATGTCTATGCAGTGGTAATGGATGTGGAACCCATTAAAGGCCATTAGTGAGAGAAGGACTATTCATTTTCATTGCTGCTGCTGACTAACTGATTGCTGTTCCATTTAATTAATTATAACACAAAGCCAAATGTAACGGCAGCGTTCTCCAGCTCCTCTGAGGATTAACGTGTCCTGTTTGGACCGCACTTCTGTTTCCACGGCGCACAGCGACTGACAAACGGCTTGAACATTTGAACATTTGAATTTCACATTCTCTCTTGCAGTGGCAGTCACTTTCTTGCTGTGGTGTTGTTACAGTATTTGTTAAATTAGTGAATAATGAAATATAGAATTTATTATGGGCCTGTGTATGGGAGAAAAAAAAATATGGAGCCAAGGAAGTGGGGGATTAATATACAAAAAAAATCACTCAGAGTTTCCGAGATTGAAGTCATAGATTTACAAGAAAAAATCTCAGATGTTCTCTGAGGCTAAAGTGATAAATTATGAGAAAAAACTCACCAATTTATGAGAGAAAACTAGAAAACGCTAAACCCACTGACGGAGGTAAAATGAGCAAAACGAAATGTTTGGGATTCCAACAAAGAAGAAAACAACCAGGCTCACATTCTCCTGCTCCTTGTCAAACACATTAATATCACTTAATATTAATAATTAATAGTTAAACAGTAATATCACTGTTACAACGCTCCATTCTTTCTGAGCTTCATTGTTTCCCACTACAGCAGCACAGAGTGATCACGTACGCTGATGAAGTTGTGTTGTATATGGACGTGTTGTAGCCAATAAGATTCATCGTTCAGTCCACACACATCAAACTTGATGTCCTCTCTAACAGCCTGGCGTTCAGCATTAAGGAGCTTCATCTTTACGAGGTGACTGTCAGAGCTGGAGACCGAAATTTATCCTCAATCTGTTGCTGTCATGTTTCTAATGTCGAAGAGAGCGATACAAAAACTACAGAGCTGCAGTGACAGAGACAGAGACAGTATCTCTGGGCTTTACAGGGACTCTGACCAGAGAGCAGGGCATGGAGAGTTCAATCAATTTTAATGATTACTAATTAGATAAATACAGGTTGGAGCATGAATGGGTGAATTACTCCTGTATGGCCACAGCTGCATTCAAAACAGAGAAACCAAGGAGACGTTTGTGTGTTTGATGAATCAAATGCGAGGGGAGGCTGTTTGAATAGAGACGGGGATGGTGTGTGTGTGTCAGTACCTCATTAAATTACCTCCAGCTGGAGGTCCTGGGACAGTTTGTTCCCTGAGTGAGGCACCGTGACGTCCCACAAACAGCCTAAAAAACACACACACAAATCAGAGAACGGTCTGTGTCAGCCAATGGGAGAGCGGCGTTGGCGGCGTCCAACGTGTGGACGAGGCGGCAGCGTCTCCACGTCCAAATCTGTTCCGCTTCACGCGCATTTCCCTTTGTAAAGAAGCTGCGTGCTAAACTGAGAGGGGACGGCTGGTTCAAAGACTTCCTCCTGCAGGAAGTGCACACACACACACACACACACACACACACACACACACACACTGGAAAGCTGAGACTCTTGTGGATTCAATGAGCCACATTTGATTCCTGTGTGATGATGTTGGCCCCCATAGCAGCCATTTCACTGCAGGCAGAGACTTTTGTCAAACTGGACGTCGCTGGAGAAAATGACCTCTAGTGACCTCTAGGAGAATCACAGCCTCATCACAAACTAGAGAGCGAGGCCGTTCAGAGGAGCTCTGCTTCTCCAGCTGGACTGACAGTGAGGGACACTTTCTGACACGTTAACACAACACAACCTCAACATCCAGTCACAGGAAAACACAGCTCTTCCAGAGAATCTGCAAGCGTCAAAAGTTTTTGACACCAAATCACAGCCTGAATTTTTCTGTGGTGTTCCTCAGGGTCTTGGTGTTGGGGTCTTGGGATTTTGGAGGATTTTGGACCATTTTTATTATTTCTCCAGCGGTCCAAAATAATTAAATATTACACTAAATCTGTGTAGGATAATCACAGCTTCATGAGACTTGACAGCCACAAACTAGAGGAGAATTCAAACAAACAAAAAAAGGAATAAGTCACAACATCAAATCTACATATTGAATCGGCACCCAAGTATCGTGACAGCATCAATCATGTTTTTATAGCTCTTTGTAAGAGTTCAGAATCCGTTAATCTCTGCACAACAGCCTTTTTCATTTTCTCTGGGTTCAGTTAAAGTTTATTTGAAGGTGTTAAAGTGGAGGGATCCTGTTTCCTGATGTGGCGGGGATCGCCCCCGTGACCTTCGGGCTGACAGAGCGGTCTCTCCGACCTCCAGGCCCAGTTCAAACATCTGCAATGCTAATGAGCCACGGGTTCGTTAGCGCTCAGCTGGAAAATGATCTGAACACTGCGGGGCGATAATGAGAGGAGGGTCGCTTGTTATTATTATTATAATGAGGTGATTATTAATCCATTTCAAAAGGCTTTTGACCAGCCGGGGCTGCAGGACGCTCCGCTGGAACAAAGTGACCTGTGTTAAAGTGGCGGAAGAAGACTTTAATGAGATGAAATGTCAGGAGGAGGGGAGCAGCCGTGCTGATAAATCACAGTGAACTTTACATCGAGCGCACCGACAAAAAAGCAGAGGCTCTCAAACTTTTTTTCAGTAACGTTCAATAATGTTTAAAATCTTTCCCAGTCCAGTTGGTCCTGACCAGTTGAGCCTCCTGTGGTCAGAGGGTCAGTCCAGAGGGAAAACTGAAGATAACATGTGATTTATCAAACTGACATTTACAGTTTGTTATTATTCTTATTACAGCATGAGCTCATTATTACTGATTATCATTATCATTACTGGTATGTCTTAAATTAACATTAAAAAAAAATCTCATGTACCCTCTGCAGTACTACAAACAAACCACTAGGGGTACACATCCTGTTCTAGGGCTTAAGGCCTAAAAATTTGTTTTTCAGGTCATTTTCTTGCTAATTGAACTGATCGCCTTTCATCAAATGTGACTTTGCTGGAGGGAAGAGGGGAGTTAGCAAATTCACAAAACATTTCCGAGAACATCAGTAAAGAATAAAGCAAAAAAAAAAAAAAAAAAAAAAGAGAAAAGAAAAGAAAAGAAATCAAGAAAGAAGGAAGTGGATCAGATTTCTTGTATTTAAATGCTTGTGGGGGAAAAAAAAAAACTCTCAACATCAGGGCGAAATTGCCTCAAACGGGAGGCTTGAAAAGTTTGAAAAACCCTGAATGGCTCTACTCTCTCTCACACACACTCACACACACAGACACACACACACACACACACACACACACACACACACACACACAGAGCAGGCTGTTTGAGGCACTCAGGCTCACAGCTGGGCGGCGGCAGGCTGGTGATAAAACTTTAAAGCCTCGATTTAAATGGGAGTTTTTCTGAGGCGTTAATTGGATTTTTTTTTCCTTTTTGATAGAGTGAGAAGTTTACCTGCTTCTTATTTACCACTCCATATAATCCACAGAGTCCTCCAGCAGACGGTAAGATGTGAGAGCCTCTCGGTAACGTTGCTTCATAGGTTGGAACATTGGGTTGGCATTTCTGGCACAGCATTAAACTGGTTTTGTTCTTACCTGAAAAATAGATATTTTAATGTTTGTATCAATAATTACGCGTCCTCGTCAGCCCCCCTGCTGTGTGGAGAACCTCAGGGCTCTGTCCTCGGACCAGTCCTCTTCTCAGCGTACATGCTTCCTCTGGGTCGTCTGTTCAGCCGCTTTCATGACATATCATATATGCTGATGATACTCAGATCTATTTCTCTGCCAAACCCAATAACCTGAATCAACTATCTGCCTTCCATGATTGCTTAGCAGCCACCAAAGACTGGATGTCCCTGGATTTCCTCCACCTGAGAAAACAGGAGTTCTTTTAATTGGTCCTGATAATTGTTGCTCAGTTTATTGGTCCACTTAATATTAAATCCACTAAGAATGTTGGTATCATCTTTGACCAGTTTATGTGTTTTGATCTCCATGTTATTGATCCGGTACTGTTTTCTTCAACCAAGAAATGTCACAAAAACCAGAAATATCTTTGAACGTATTATTCACACTTTATATTTCCTCACATCTGGATTATTGTAACTCTCTCTGTTCATGCCTCAGTCAAGCTGCTGTAAATCCTTTACAGTTGGGTCAGATTATTAACTGGAATGAGCCATAAATCCCACATTCTTGCTTCCCTCTGTTGACTCCCTGTAAAATTCAAAAGAAACTATAAAATCCTATAGATTCCATATAAAGCAGTACACGACCTTCCCCCAGTTACATCTCCAATCTCCTTCCTCCTCACTCCTCCTCACTCCACCTCTCCACCACTCCGAACAGCAAATCTCGGCCTCGCATCCATCGTTCTCTCGAAATACAAAAGTCGACTGTCTTCTCGTTTGTAGCCCCGCCTTCTGGAATAATCTGCCGCGACCCGATCGCCTCGCCGACTCCCGGGACCCGAGCCTCTCCGTCCATCTCAGCTGAAGATCCTTGATAGTCTTTTATCGATGTGTCTTTACTGTCTGTGCCTTTAGTGTGTGTGTGTATTTATCTGTATATGTGTGTGCATGTTGAATATGTGTGTATTCATATATGTATATCCTTTTAATGTATTTTTTTATGCATTGGCTTTTATCTTGTGTGTGTGTGAGCTTTGTAACTGTGTTTTACAAGAGCTACAATAAAGCTTTACTTACACACTGCACTGCCACACACACAGAGACACACACACACACACACACACACACACACACACACACACTCACGCGCTGCAGTTTGAGCTGTTGGCCGTGCGCTGAGCCTCACTCCCCTCTGCTTCACTGCTTTTATATTGTTTCTATACTGAAGTGTATTTACCACAGTTTTTAATGAAAATGTGTGTAACATGTAAACTTCTAACCTACTTGTCTCAAATTTTTTCAAATAAAGGAAAAAAGTGTAAAAACAAAAATTATCCATCGCTAATCATTAAAATGACAAAAATATGGCACAGCCACGCAGTAAAATCATTAAACATTTTGCATGATTATGAATACGTTCAGCTGATTTTGCATCATGTATTTTGTTTAAGTCACAGATTGCAGCGTGTGTGTGCAGAGCTGGGCTGCTCGTTGACTCCTGACTTTCCTCGAGGCTGTTCCTCAGTGATTTATTCATTAAGTCCAGATGTTGTCAGGCTGCCAGCTTCAGATCTGCTGCTCCGTCTTTATGTGTCAGAAACAGCCTGGTGTTGCTTTCTGCAGCTCAGAAGTGTCTATGTGGGGAAAAAAGATGAAAATTAACAGGAACAAATTTTGTTTGCAGTCCGACCCTGACTGAACCTAAACTGAGCTGAAAAAAAAAGAGAGAGAAACTAATGAAAAATGCACTATAGAGAAAACGAGTGGTGACTGTGGGCCTCAGCAGCTTCATCAAAGCAGCTGTCAGGTGTTTCTGCTGCTGATGAGAACAGATCCTGCCAGCTTCATGCTGATTGGCCCGACTGTTGTTGACTCTCTTCTATTTATGTGCTAAGCCACGCCCCTTTTCATTGTCAGTATCTTCAAAACTAAATTAGATATGAACAAGCCCAATGCAGCTTCTGATCAGCTCCACTGAGGATCTTGTCGAGGTTCTGAAGACAGATCTGAGGATTCCTGCAGCTCTGGAACAGGTTTCGAGTAAATCGGACTAACAGTGTAGGAGTTATGCATTTCAGAATTTTTTAATTATAGCGCCCTCATCAGGCTAATTGGGGTTAAATTTCTTGAGCAGCAATTGGACACAATTTTCCAAACAATCTGCAAAATTTCATGTCTCTACTATTTACCATCTCACGGGAATTTGCAAAAACATTTCTGAAGAAGGAAAATAATAATAACTTGTAGGGTCTGATAACAGAGGTGTGCCGCCGCCGTCGCCACCGCCACCACCGCCAACGCCGCCGTCGCCACACGTCATGTTGTCCTGTCTCCAAACACACAGCTGCTCGGGTCCGGCTCTGGCTCCCACAGGGGAATCAGCAGCTGAGGACGCTCTCAGCTCCACAAGGCTCTTCAGATAAAAGCCTCCTCTGAGCTGCAGGAGTTATTTTGTCCGTCCGTCAGGCCGCGGCTGTAAAGCGGCTCGTTACAGCCGTGCCGCCTGACCTTCTCGCCGCGGCGACGCCGCAAAACAAGACAGGCTCTTAAACGGGACGAGGCTCGTCCTCAGCCCGTCGGTTCGTTCCCTGAAAACACAACCGGGGGGCCAATAAAACGAGCCGCTTCCTCTCCCAGTCTGCCGTTAAACTTTACGCCGCGGAGCATCTGGGTCCCTGCGGCCGCCGCGACGCTAATTTCACGGCGGCCTGTAAAAGTGTACGATCGCCTGGCCGTCTGCCAGGTGCTGTAAAAGAGCCGCCGAGACGCTCGATTCAATCAGGAGTGATGGACCTCCAGGGAGCGTTTCACTTCACACCTCCTCCGGTGATCAGGGAGATCAGCGCCGGCTCTCTGCACAGAGGAAAGCTTTCTCTGCACAGCCGCAAACTGTGAGACAACGTTTTGTTTGGTTTGTTTGGTTTTTTTTGGCAGATTAGTTCTTGTTGTTGTGACGTGACTGGACTGAGATTGTGGCTGTTTGATCCCCCCCAGGTCTTTCAGAGGCCGTGGAGGCTCAGGTTTAAAGCCTTGAGGGAGCAGCTGATGCTGATGCGGGATAATCATCGCTGCAAAGTTGGGCTCACTTTGGATGAGGGAAACACCGGCATGGTCACTTTCAGCGGCGTCCCTTGACCTCTGACCTCCAGGCAACATCCTGTCACCAAAAATCACAGTTCTTCCAGAAATCTCCAAAAGTCAAAAGTGTTGACTCTAAATCAAAGCCTGAATTTTCCTCTGGTGGTCCTCGGGGTCTTGCTGTCCTGATGTGGGATTCTGGAGGATTTTTCACTGTTTTTATTGATTCTCCAGAATTTTGCACCAAATCTGTATAACAAATAGTGCAAACATTAAAATAGCTGCAACAACTTATGACACATAACAGAACATGGGAATGGCTTCATATACTTCCATCATAATGTTCTAGCCTGCACACACACACACACACACACACGCGTCGTGTTTCCATCACTTCAGAGGATATTACATTGACTTACATTCATTTCCTTGAGATTTATCCTAACTTTAACCGTAGCCTTAACCCTAATCCTAATCCTAACCTTAATCTGACCCTGAGGTTCCCCTTTAAATCCAGTCTTAACATTAATGATATTCACTAAGGGAACTTACTTTTTGTTCCCATAATGGAGGCGAGTCCCCACAACAAGACTGTGGAAACAGATTTACTGCCACAGTATCAGTAATCCGTGGTACACACACACACACACAAACACACACACACACACACACACACACACCAGCTCTCTGATGAGGATAATGAAGGTAACATGCATCCCTAAAATAAAAAGGTGTTTAAGTGATTTGCTCCTGTGGCTGATCAGTTTGTGTAAAACCAGCAGGCGTCGCTTCAGCAGCTCCGACAAAAGAGTGAATCCTGAGAAAATGTTTGATCTTTGATTGATTTGCTTTTTATGCTCAGTTCAGATCAGAACAACAAACCAGCGACGCGTCAGCCTCGCCTGAAGATGGAGAGGAAAATCAATTAAACATCAAACGGGATTGTTTTGTTTTCAGAGTGCAGCTTCACAGTTTGTTTGAACTGTTCCTTTAAACGCCAACAGAATCACCTCAGTCACATGCTTTCTGGACATATTTAAAAGTGGATGTTGCTTAAACATCTCCTCCTCAAGTCGCTCTCTGGTACTCTGGAGGCGTCTGAAGTGCGGAGGTGGCAGCCGGCACAGCAGCAGCCATTAAAAATGTAAAAGCAGACGGTTTCTGTGTTTGATCAGCGGGACGACGCCTCGGTTCAGCCCGAGTGCAGCGCCGCCGTCCCGGAGCAAACTTCAGAGCCGCCGCCGCCCGCGCCGCTCCTCAGCAGCCGGGCGAGGCGAGCTCAACTCCGAGCCGAACCCGAGAAACTCAGACTGAACCGCCAAACGTCCACCGGCTGTTTGAGGAGCTGCTCCGCCTTCATGAGGAACTCGACGCCGTCACAGGAAAACTGAAAACACTCTGCTCGGGAAAAGTTTCAGTTTCCAGCCACAGGAAACAGGAAGCAGTTTGACCAGGAAACAGGAAACAGAGAGCCGAGGCGGTCGACCGGTTAAAACGATGTTATACAACTAAAACTAGAGATGTTAAAGTAAAGCTTTGGGTTTTAAAGTAGAGTTTGTAAAACAGAGTTTGTAGTTTTTAGAGTTTGTTAAGTAGTATTTGTAAAGTAAGTTTTGTAAAGTAGAATTATAGAGTTTTTAGTTTTTAGAGTTTGTGGAGTTTTTAGAGCTTGTCAAGTAGAGTTTTTAAAGTAGTGTTTGTAAAGTAAATTTTGTAAAGTTGAGCTTTTACAGTAAATTTTGTAAAGTTGAGTTTTTACAGTCGGGTTCCTGAAGTTGTGGTTTTGGAGGTCAGATCACAGCCTGCCCTCAGTGCACTTTTATGTTTGTGTGTCAAGATATTTTCTGTTTGAGGTGTTTTCTGTTTAAGGGGTTTTCTGTTTGAGGTGTTTTCTGTTTGAGGTGTTTTCTGTTGTTTTCTGTTTAAGGTGTTTTCTGTTGTTTTATGTTTGAGGTGTTTTCTGTTTGAGGTGTTTTCTGTTTGAGGTGTTTTCTGGTGTTTTCTGTTGTTTTCTGTTTAAGGTGTTTTCTGTTGTTTTCTGTTTGAGGTGTTTTCTGTTTGAGGTGTTTTCTGTTTGAGGTGTTTTCTGTTTAAGGTGTTTTCTGTTTGAGGTGTTTTCTGTTGTTTTCTGTTTGAGGTGTTTTCTGTTTAAGGTGTTTTCTGTTGTTTTCTGTTTGAGGTGTTTTCTGGTGTTTTCTGTTGTTTTCTGTATAAGGGGTTTTCTGTTTGAGGTGTTTTCTGTTTAAGGTGTTTTCTGTTGTTTTCTGTTTGAGGTGTTTTCTGTTTAAGGTGTTTTCTGTTTGAGGTGTTTTCTGGTGTTTTCTGTTGTTTTCTGTTTAAGGTGTTTTCTGTTGTTTTCTGTTTGAGGTGTTTTCTGTTTGAGGTGTTTTCTGTTTGAGGTGTTTTCTGTTTAAGGTGTTTTCTGTTTGAGGTGTTTTCTGTTGTTTTCTGTTTGAGGTGTTCTCTGTTTAAGGTGTTTTCTGTTGTTTTCTGTTTAAAGTTTTTTCTGTTTGAGGTGTTTTCTGTTTGAGGTGTTTTCTGTTGTTTTCTGTTTGAGGTGTTTTCTGTTTGAGGTGTTTTCTGTTGTTTTCTGTTTGAGGTGTTTTCTGTTTGAGGTGTTTTCTGTTGTTTTCTGTTTGAGGTGTTTTGTGTTTGAGGTGTTTTCTGTTGTTTTCTGTTTGAGGTGTTTTCTGTTTGAGGTGTTTTCTGTTGTTTTCTGTTTGAGGTGTTTTCTGTTGTTTTCTGTTTGAGGTGTTTTCTGTTTGAGGTGTTTTCTGTTTAAGGTGTTTTCTATTTGAGGGTTTTTCTCAAAACCGCAGCCATAAAACATCTTGTCTTTGAGTTCAGGTCGGACGAGCTCTGGTTTGCTCGGTTTCCAACACTAATCAACTGATCAGCTGGTTTCCAGAACCTTCTCGGTCTCAGTGGCTGATCTGCCACCTGAATTGATTTTAAAATTTGATTGCTTGTTTTTAAATCACTGAATGGCCTTGCCCTATCTGACATCACTGATCTCCTCACCCCTTACACTCTTATTCCAACTCTCAGATCTGCTGACCAGCTGTTACTCACGGTCCCCAGAACAAGGCCTGTGACAGAGGGGAACATGGCAACTAACCCTAACTCGAGTTCTTTTGACCCATGCTTTTATGGTTTTTCTTTACATTTATCTTATATTTACATTGTCTCAATTTTGACTGGTTTGTTTTGATTGCTATGTGTAAACGAATTGAGTTTTTATGTATGTGAAGCACTTTGTAAACTTTTTTTTGTGCTATATGAATAAAGTTTATTATTATTATTATTATTATTATTATTATCTGACCTAGAAACACCTGCAGGATTATCTTATCCCGCTGGAGGATTTATTTTAACTTCTTGGGGGAAAAAAACAAGATTTGAACTGTGAAGACGAGACTGAAGAACTTGTTTTAAGATGAAGATTTTTTTTTTTTTACAGTGTATCATCTGGAGCTGCTGTGACCTCTGACCTCTGACCCCCCAGTTGGTGATGTTGGCGCTGAAGTTTGTTCTGCTGCTGTAGCTCCTGGAGAAAATCCTCAAAATGTAAACAACATGAGTTTTTTTTTTGTTTGTTTCCTTTTGTTTTTTGTTTTTTTTAAATAATAATTAGAACATCATCTACAACAGCTTTCCTCTCCAGATGGAATAAGCCACACCTTCTGTTCTGAAAAATATAATAAAGCCTCTGATTTATCAAAATCGACGGCGGCGAAGCGTCTGCGTCTCCTCGGAGCTCGGCCTCAGACTGACGGGGCGGGAAACTGAAACGCCTGGCGGTTAATTGACAGCAGCCGTTTCCATGGCGCAGGTCAGCTGACAAGCA